>NW_027363737.1:0-498821 GCF_046119375.1 Phyllobates terribilis
TTGACGGTCCCACGGTTGGCAAGTTGGAACTGTGAGATTCACTACGTGCACCACTGGTATTTTGTGGAAAAGCACATGTAAGATTCTGCAACAGTCTCTGCTGATACTCCTGCATGCGTGTATCCCTTTCTATGGCAGGAATAATTTCTGCAAATTTACTTTTGTACTGGGGATCTAACAGTGTGGCAACCCAGTAGTCAGGATTATTTCTAATTCTCACAATTCGAGGGTCATGTTGCAGGTAGTGCAGCAAGAAGGCACTCATGTGTGTTGTGCATCCAGGAGCACCAAGTCCCTGTTGTGTTGGTGGCGAGGTAACAATCATGCTTCCTTCCTCTGTCCTCTCCCCCCAACCTCGCACAACAGAAATGTGATCAAGGTCTCCCTCATCTGATGAGTCTTCCATCAGTTCGTCCTCCACTTCTTCCTGGGCTCCTGCACCTTCCTCACTAGTTTGGCTGCTACCATGCGCCCTGGTAAAACCATCTCCCCCACCCTCACATGCCTGCCGCCTTGGTGCTGCCGACCGTCTGGACCTTGCAGATGTTAGCCCTTCTGCATACAACTCCTCCTCCTCTACTTCCTCCACCTCCTCTTGTGCCACCACCTGACTCCGAATTCTGTTTAACATGTGCTCCAGCATGTAAATCACCGGAATAGTCATGCTGATAATGGCATCGTCAGCACTAAACATCTTCGTCGCCATTTCAAAACTGTGCAGAAGGGTGCATAGGTCCCTGATCTGAGACCACTCCTCCAGCGTGATTTGCCCCACCTCTGAATCTCGTTGGCCCAGGCTATACGTCAGAACGTATTGCACCAGGGCTTGTCGGTGCTGCCACAGTCGCTGCAACATGTGCAGAGTTGAATTCCACCGGGTAGGCACATCGCATTTTAGCCGGTGAAGTGGCAGGCCCAACGACTTCTGTAGAGATGTAAGTCGCTGAGCTGCGGGATGCGAACGGCGGAAGTGAGCACACAGCGACCGTGCCCTCTGCAGAAGGCCATCTAGTCTGGGATAGTGGGCTAAAAATTGCTGGACAACCAGGTTCAACACGTGAGCCATACAAGGCACGTGTGTGACATTGCCCCGGCGAAGGGCCGCACCCAGGTTTGCAGCATTGTCGCACACGGCCTTCCCTGGTTTCAGGTCCAGTGGAGATAACCATTCATGAAATTGGTTCTCCAGAGCTGACCACAACTCCTCAGCTGTGTGACTCACATTTCCCAGACATTTCAATGTAAAAACCGCCTGATGACGTTGAGCCCTACTGCCAGCATAGTAAGGAGGTGTGCAGGATCCCTTCTGCGCAGTTAGAAAGCTTGTGGCATGACCAGACAGGCTTTGGGTGCAGGTGGAAGACCGAGAGGAGGTTGAGGAGGCAGAAGCAGTGGAGGAACTTTGACATAAAGAGGATTGACGCACAACTCGTGGGGACGGCAAGACTTGGACAGCAGCCCCTTGTCCTGCTGTCACCATAGTTACCCAGTGCCCAGTCAGCGACATGTAACGCCCCTGTCCATGCCTACTCGTCCAAGTGTCTGTGGTGAAATGCACCCTGTCACACACAGAGTTTCTCAAAGAAGCGGTGATGTTGTGTGCGACATGCTGGTGGAGCGCAGGCACACCTTTCTTTGAGAAGTAGTGCCGACTGGGCATCTGGTACTGGGGCACTGCGACGGACATAAGGTCTCGAAAATCCTCTGTGTGCACCAGGCGGAAAGGCAGCATTTCTGTAGCCAAGAGCTTGCAGATGGTGAAATTCAACCTCTTAGCTTTCTCATGGCTAGGAGGAAATGGTCTTTTACTTGTCCACATCTGAGGGACCGAGGTCTGGCTATTGTGCTTAGACGGGGTTGATAAGGGTGTCCCCGGCAAACTGCCGGTCTGTGAGGAAGATGCAGGCGGACATGTTAGGTTGCCTTCATCCAAAGGTGGTGCTATCGATGTCGGACAGCGCTCAACACCAGCTGGTGTTACCACCTCCAAAGAAAATGATGACCTGCCAATCACGCTGGCTGTTGCGGGTAAAGAGGTGGCAGGTCTGCGCCCCAAAACAGGTGTGACTGCTGTCCCCCCAGTCACAGAGGATGAAGAGGCCGCGGATGCACAAGATATGGCAGACGGTGGTTGGCCCGGCCGGCTAGGCCGCATTGTAGCACACTGAGCTTCCCACTGCAACTTATGCTTCATGTCCATGTGCCGGTTCATGCATGAAGTACTCAAACTATGTATTTTTTGGCCTCTACTTAGCTTTTGCTGACAAATGTTACAGATAACACGAGTTGGGTCATCTTTATCGATCTGAAAAAATGCCCAGGCTATGCAAGGCTTAGCACCCATGCGACCTGAAGAGCCACCACGACTTGTGGTGAGAGGCAGAGTTGTGTTTGAGGATGCAGTTGTTGACGTGCTTCCAGTACTACGTCTCTGTCCAGGAAGGCGCAACCTGACCTCGTCGTCACTAGCATCTTCCTCCACCTCCTCTGCTGACCTCATCTCTTGGCTGACTGTGGGTTGACAGTAAGTGGGATCTCCGACCTCATCATCATCACCCTGTGCGTTATCACACCCGTCGTCCTCAGAGCCAACCTGTTCCTGCCCTGACAAAAAACTAAAGTTGTCGCTCCAATCAGGTATTTGAGTCTTATCATCGTCTTCCTCATTGTCTCCACCAACAGGAGTTACAGTTTGGGAATGAGGGTCTACATTATGGTCAGAACCTTCTGCGTCTGGTCCTGGATCCGACTCATAAAGATTCTGGGCATCAGTGCAGATCATTTCCTCGTCTGGATTCACAGAAGCGCTGGAGTCGACCTCTGATTCCCAGGCTATAGTATGAGTAAACAGCTCTGCAGACTCAACCATCTGTTCTACCTCATACTCAGACGGGCAGCTGGAGATTTGGGAGCTGTGAGGAAGCAAGTGCGATTTGGGTGACACCTTTGAGGACTGGAGTATTTGTGATGTTGAAGTTGATGTGGAGGAGAGCCCACTTAAAGGAACACTTGATATCCGTTGAAGCACCTGCTGTTTTTGTGCCTCATCTGGAATTTGTAGCGATTGGCGTGGCCGTAAGAAAGGGATCTTATCACATTGTCCGCTAAAAGAAGTAGACATTTTAGTTTGGCTGGAAGATGGTCTTTCTTCTGCAGATGTTACTGTTGCTTTAACACCTACCCCACGGACACAACCTTTTTTCCCCTTCCCAACACGCCTATTCCCCTTTCCACCAGCAGCAGGCCTTTTTCCACTCATTTTGGTGGTTAACTAATTCACAACTCTGGAGTTGTTTGCACAAAAAAACAATGGATGGTAACCGAGCAGAGCTGAGTGGCCAAACTGTGGTATTAGGCCAAAACTATTGGCTGGGTTAGATGCAGAAAAAAATTATTTTGAATTTGCAGCCTGATGGAGGTCAGTATAGATGGACTAATAGAGAAAGTCCGACACACTACTAGAAGGCCAAATATTTTTTCAGAGGTAGATGCAGAAAAAAATATATTCAGTTTGCAACCTGATGGAGGTCAGTATAGATGGACTAATACAACAAGTCCCGCACACAGCTAGAAGCCCAAATATTTTTTCAGAGGTACTGTAGATGCAGATAAAAATTATTTTTAATTTGCAACCTGATGGAGGTCAGTATAGATGGACTAATAGAGAAAGTCCGACACACTACTAGAAGGCCAAATATTTTTTCAGAGGTAGATGCAGAAAAAAATATATTCAGTTTGCAACCTGATGGAGGTCAGTATAGATGGACTAATACAACAAGTCCCACACACAGCTAGAAGCCCAAATATTTTTTCAGAGGTACTGTAGATGCAGATAAAAATTAGTTTTAATTTGCAACCTGATCGAGGTCAGTATAGATGGACTAATAGAGAAAGTCCGACACACTACTAGAAGGCCAAATATTTTTTCAGAGCTAGATGCAGAAAAAAATTATATTCAGTTTGCAACCTGATGGAGGTCAGTATAGATGGATTAATAGAACAAGACCCACACACAGCTAGAAGCCCAATATTTTTTCAGAGGTAGATGCAGAAAAAAATATATTCAGTTTGCAACCTGATGGAGGTCAGTATAGATGGACTAATAGAACAAGTCCCACACACTGCTAGAAGCCCAAATATTTTTTCAGAGGTACTGTAGATGCAGATAAAAATTAGTTTTAATTTGCAACCTGATGGAGGTCAGTATAGATGGACTAATAGAGAAAGTCCGACACACTACTAGAAGGCCAAATATTTTTTCAGAGGTAGATGCAGAAAAAAATATATTCAGTTTGCAACCTGATGGAGGTCAGTATAGATGGACTAATACAACAAGTCCCACACACAGCTAGAAGCCCAAATATTTTTTCAGAGGTACTGTAGATGCAGATAAAAATTAGTTTTAATTTGCAACCTGATGGAGGTCAGTATAGATGGACTAATAGAGAAAGTCCGACACACTACTAGAAGGCCAAATATTTTTTCAGAGCTAGATGCAGAAAAAAATTATATTCAGTTTGCAACCTGATGGAGGTCAGTATAGATGGACTAATAGAGAAAGTCCGACACACTACTAGAAGGCCAAATATTTTTTCAGAGGTAGATGCAGAAAAAAATATATTCAGTTTGCAACCTGATGGAGGTCAGTATAGATGGATTAATAGAACAAGACCCACACACAGCTAGAAGCCCAATATTTTTTCAGAGGTAGATGCAGAAAAAACTATATTCAGTTTGCAACCTGATGGAGGTCAGTATAGATGGACTAATAGAACAAGTCCCACACACTGCTAGAAGCCCAAATATTTTTTCAGAGGTACTGTAGATGCAGATAAAAATTAGTTTTAATTTGCAACCTGATGGAGGTCAGTATAGATGGACTAATAGAGAAAGTCCGACACACTACTAGAAGGCCAAATATTTTTTCAGAGGTAGATGCAGAAAAAAATATATTCAGTTTGCAACCTGATGGAGGTCAGTATAGATGGATTAATAGAACAAGACCCACACACAGCTAGAAGCCCAATATTTTTTCAGAGGTAGATGCAGAAAAAAATATATTCAGTTTGCAACCTGATGGAGGTCAGTATAGATGGACTAATAGAACAAGTCCCACACACTGCTAGAAGCCCAAATATTTTTTCAGAGGTACTGTAGATGCAGATAAAAATTAGTTTTAATTTGCAACCTGATGGAGGTCAGTATAGATGGACTAATAGAGAAAGTCCGACACACTACTAGAAGGCCAAATATTTTTTCAGAGGTAGATGCAGAAAAAAATATATTCAGTTTGCAACCTGATGGAGGTCAGTATAGATGGATTAATAGAACAAGACCCACACACAGCTAGAAGCCCAATATTTTTTCAGAGGTAGATGCAGAAAAAAATATATTCAGTTTGCAACCTGATGGAGGTCAGTATAGATGGACTAATAGAACAAGTCCCACACACTGCTAGAAGCCCAAATATTTTTTCAGAGGTACTGTAGATGCAGATAAAAATTAGTTTTAATTTGCAACCTGATGGAGGTCAGTATAGATGGACTAATAGAATGATGCTATGCCCAAAAGATTTTACTTCACTAGGTGCAGTAAAAAAATTGGTATTCTATACACAGGTGGTATATCTTGCAACACAGATAGGCTACTCCACTGACTAACACACTCTGCAATAGGCCAAAAAGGATTAGCTTTGCTAGATTCAGCCAAATGCTGTGAAAAAAACTTGCACAGCACTGGCACAGACCTGCCTGGCAAAAACTGATAGGAACTCATGTAACCTAGTCCTGAAAAGGACTGCAATTACAATTAGTCTTTACTCCCACAACCGATCTATTTAAGAGCACAGACCTCCCTGATAAAAGTCGTAGGAAATGCTGTAACCTAGTCCTTAAAAGGACTGCAATCACAACTATTCCCTACTCCCAAGCTATCTGTATATTTGTGCGAAAATTGGCTTGAAATTAACAAGGTATAGCGCACACAGCAACAGCGGTGCCGTCTAACACGCAGCTGCAGCAGTGAGAAAATGGTGGCGACGGGGAAAATGGCTTGGTCTTATAGGGCAAGGACATGTGACATACACTGCCAATGACACATGCCCTTGCTTGTGTGAAAAAAGCACTTCGCTCCGTGTGTGCGCTGCTGATAGGCTGACAGATTGCACCTCCCCACTGTAAATGCGGGAAAGAGAAAAAAAAATGGAGATCTTCATT
Source organism: Phyllobates terribilis (assembly GCF_046119375.1). NCBI lineage: Eukaryota > Metazoa > Chordata > Amphibia > Anura > Dendrobatidae > Phyllobates > Phyllobates terribilis. The sequence goes on from NW_027363737.1 coordinate 6,216, forward strand.
GTTCCTGCAGAGATCCATCCCCTGCCCCTCCCCCCACCCCGCTGTACACTCAAACTGCGTATTAAAATTAATTTTCATCATTACTGAGAAAAAATCCAGTTATGATTTTGGTGCACGAACAGTTATCGAACATAACCTCGAACAGCCGAATTTTTCTCAAATTGTTCGTGTTCGCCGAACGGCTCGAACACCGCCCAAAACAGCTCGAATTTGAGATTGGCGAACAGTTCGAGTAGAACAACGCTCATCTCTAGTAATAAGAGACAGTTGTAGCCCCTGGGCAGCTCCATTAGTTCTTGTAAAGAAAAAGGATGGCACAATGAGAATGTGTGTAGAGTAGAGGCAAATTAACCGCATAACACATAAAGATGCATACCCGCTACCCAGGATAGAGGAGTCACTAGCTGCGTTAAAATCTGCTAATTATTTCTCTACTTTGGATCTTACTAGTGGGTATAGGCAGGTTCCTGTAGCAGAGGCGGATAAGGAGAAGACCGCATTCACCACCCCGATGGGCCTCAGCGAGTTCACCTACATGCCATTCGGGCTCTGCAACGCCCCAGGAACCTTCCAGCGGTTGATGGAGTGGGGTCTAGGGCATAAGAATTTCGAGACAGTCCTGCTGTACCTGGATGATGTCATAGTATACTCCAAGACATATGAGGATCATCTGAAGCACCTGGCGGAAGTGTTTGAAGCCCTGGCTGGCTTTGGCCTGAAGGTGAAGCCGTCTAAATGCCACCTGCTGAAGCCCAAAGTACAGTACTTAGGACATGTGGTAAGCGCTGACGGTGTAGCACCAGACCCCGATAAGATCACCGTAATCAAGGACTGGCCGAGACCTTCCACCATCAAAGAAGTGCGGCAGTTCCTCGGGTTGGTAGGCTACTACCGAAGGTTTATACCAGGCTTCACCAAGATGGCGGCACCCATGCAGGACCTCCTGATAGGCCAGTCCAGGAAGGCCAAGAACCAGAAACCACCATTCAAATGGGGCAAGCTGGAAGATGAGTCCTTCACCAGGTTGAAGATGACCCTAACAGGAGACGAGGTCCTGGCCTACCCTGATTATGGCCAACCCTTCATCCTTCACACGGACGCGAGGAACGTGGGACTAGGAGCGGTGCTGTCCCAGATCCAGCAAGGCAGAGAAAGGGTGATCGCCTACGCCAGCAGGAAGCTCCGGCCCACAGAAAGAAACCCAGAGAACTACAGCTCCTTCAAGTTGGAGTTTCTTGCCATCGTCTGGGCTGTGACTGAGAGCTTCAAACATTATCTCGCCTCTTCCAAATTCACTGTGTACACGGATAATAACCCGCTGACACACCTGGACACTGCAAAACTTGGTGCCCTGGAACAAAGATGGATGGTCCGACTGTCTAATTACGAATTCACCATCAAGTACCGGGCTGGGCACAAGAATGCAAACGCAGATGCGCTGTCCAGAATTCCTAACTTGCCAGACGAGGGAGAAGACCCAGAGGAGCTGGAAGAGATAGAAATCCCCGCGTTCCACCGCCATGGGAAAAAGCAGTGCTCCCATTGTGTGAAGAACAGGTGTTCATCCAACAGAGAAGCCACATTCAATCCATTGCCCCACCATGGATGGGCAGAAACACAAGACAGTGACCCGGCTGTTTTCCTAGTCAAAGAGTTGCCGACACAAGCTGACTCATACCCTGATTCAGATGCTCCAGAAGAGACCAAACAGCTGTGGAAAGAAAAGAGCAAGCTGTTCATCTATGAAGGGAAGCTGTGTCGAAGAACTGTCAACTCCCGGACACCTGAGCTGGTCTGGCAGGTGGTAGTCCCGAGGCGAGATGCGTCTATGGTCCTGGAAGCGTACCACGATGGAGCGGGACATTTTGGATGGAAGAAGCTGGAAGTCATGCTACGTGAACGGTTCTATTGGGTTGGCATGAGGAAAGCAGTCGAGAGGTGGCGTCGAGAATGCGGACCATGCAACCTGAGAAGAAAAGACCGTGACAGCCAGAGGGCTCCCCTGCAGCCCATCATCACCAAGCAGCGACTCGAACTGGTAGCCCTGGACCATGTGAAGCTATCCCCGAGCAGGTCAGGCTAAGTCTACGCTCTCACCATCGTAGACCACTACTCCCGGTTCCTGGTAGTAGTGAGAGTCAAGGACCAAACGGCTCAGACAGCAGCCAGAGCTTTCCAACAACACTTCTGCCGCCCGCATGGTTACCCAGAACGTGTGCTAACTGACCAAGGTCCGGCCTTCAAAGCAGAAGTATTCCAGGAATTCTGCAACCTGTACGGCTGCAAGAAGATCCGTACAACGCCTTATCATTCCCAGACCAACGAGATGTGTGAAAAGATGAATCAGGTGGTGATAGACCTACTGAAGACGTTGCCCCTGGAGGAACGCAGCCTGTGGCCAGAAAAGTTGCCAGACCTGGTGGATCTCTACAATCACATTCCAGTGAATTCCACCAACTGCACACCTGCTTACCTGATGAGAGCAAGACCTGGTAAGCTGCCCATCGATCTGGATATGGGAGTTCTGACACCAGAGGACACCTCACCAGATGCGGATTGAGATACTGAGCGGAAACTACAATACCGTAAGGTACAGGAAAGTGTTGAAAGAAGTCTGTCCCAAGCAAGAGAAAGGCAAGAGAGGACTTACAATCAACATGCACCAGCTGCCCCCTTGTCACCAGGAAAGCAAGTCCTAAAGAGAAAAAGGCAGCTCCATAAATTGGATGACCAGTGGGAAAAAGAGCCGTATACCATTCTACCATCAAGTCATGATAACACCAAGGTGTACCTCATAAGTAAGGATGGAGGAGAAACGACAGCAACAGTTTCCAGAGACCACCTGAAGAAATGTCCTGAGCAACTACAGCATGCTGAAGAAGGCCAAGGTATCCCTCAACCCGCAGAGGAAGTGGAAGAAATGGTCAGCACAGTACTCGGAGAATTTTCCCGGTCATGGACGCAAGTGAATAATGCCATTGTTGTGCCAGTCCTTACATTTATCCAACCAGCCCCTCAGGGAGCTGTAGAAGTCCCAGTAGAGTTGGAAGAACCATTGGCCCCAGAAACAGAAGATTCCTCATCGGCAGACCAGGAGAATCTACCCTCTGCTAGTAGCAAACCTGTCGTACCCACAGTAAGCCAAAGGATCCATGCGGAGCTGCCCAACCTACCAGAGACACCTCCAAACACCTGTAGTGTGGTGAACATTGAACCCAGCACACCAGGGGTAAATACAGGGGACCAAGGTAGAACACAGATAGACAGTGTGTTACGTAGATCTACCAGAAGCACCAGAGGTCAAATCCCTGCTCGCTGGAGGATTTAGATGTAACCCATAACTGTAGTATTGCAAATGTTGAAATGTTTTATATGTGTGTACTGATTATGTTTTTCCAGTTACCCGACAGGGTTCAAAGACTTTCAGGTTATGGACAGTGAGTAACCAAAAACTTGCCCTGTAAATAGTTGCACCTATAAAGTGCCCCCCTTGCAACAGACCGCGGAACAAAAATCTGTCTGGAGTGGTCCCACTTGTGGTCCAACTGGACTGCCTAAGCCTTGCAGCCACGCCCAAAGTCAACTTTGGGGTTTGTTTTGGACAGGTCCCCCATTCTACAACTGTACCTTGTTTGGGTGAAATGGACACCTGGTTACGGATGATACCGTGACCTATAAGGACTGTAATGCCTGTAAATATGTACATGTATTGTTATTTCTATTGTTTATTGTTATCTGTTATATTTTTGCAAAATATGCTCATTCCCAGAGTATTGAAATTTACTAGGGGGGAATGTGGCACCCCAGAGGGTCTGGTTGCCACAGTGGTAGTAATACCATGTCTGGGAGCAAAGCAGGAGTTTCCTGGGCAGGAACACATTACATGCAACACCTCCTGCCCCAGACCAGATTGGGGAGGATCCTGCCCTTTATAACTGGATCTGGAGGCGGGGTTAGGGAGTCTGAGTCTAGAGTTCAGTGTGTGGAGTCAAGTAGGACATGAAGGAGTAAAGAGCCAGGGACTGGAGTTGGAGTTAGCTCGTCCTGGATAGTATCCACAGAGGACCGGACGCCGGAGTCTGACGCTGTGGGCATTGCATACCCAGCAGCAGATACCGCAGGGCAGGAGATTGCAGGTTTCCTGGCCCAACAGAAGCCCGGAGGCTCAGCCACACGAAAGGACCCGTACCGCCACAGAGGAGAGAGGAATACACAAGGCCCGAGTCGCCAGCCATACGGGTGAGTGCAGCACGTTACACTCAGGGACGTGGGCTACAACATGACTATAAGCGGGATAGCCCAAAAAGTATAGTCAGAACGGCAGGCCTACAGCTTCACCTGGCCAGGAGGACTCTAGGATTGTTCCCAGACTGATCAGGCCCTCATCACTAGCCGGTACTCCCGTTGGGGCCCATATAATTGCCAACAGTAAAGACCCAGGGACTGCACTGCAAAGACTCCATGTTGTCATTACTGATACCTTGCACTACCACCACCATCATCAATACACGCTGCCCTGAAGCTCCACTCTTCCTGTGGGGAGTTACATCACCTTGCTGCACATACCACCAGCTTCAGCGGACTGCTTCGCAGTGGCGGTTCCCAATAACCGCATTCCACAGGTGGCTTAGTCGGACTATACATAACAGATATACATAAACTACCCTTAGATTGACCACCTGGGTCACGAACCAGGTCACCGCCACGGTGACTACAACCCCCAGCATCTACAGGCTCTGGGTACCCCACGGCCCAGGGGGCGCATCACCGGCTGTTCATCTATAGAGAGAAGCTGTGCCAGAGGTACGTCAACCCTGAAACCCTTGAGATGGTATGGCAGATTGTAGTGCCCAAGACAGATATCCAGATGGTGTTGGAAGCCTACCACGATCAGGAGAGGCACTTTGGCTGGAAGAAGCTAGAAACCCTGCTGAAGTGTTGGTTTTATTGGGTAGGAATGCGCAGTTCCATTGAGAGGTGGTGCTGGAATTGTGTACCCTGTAGCCTCAGAAGAAATGACTACAGCAGCCAGAAGGCACCCCTGCAACCCATCAAGACAACTCGACCTTTGGAGATCGTGGCCATGGATCATGTCAAGCTGTCACCCAGCAGGTCAGGATATTCCTATGCCCTGACCATGGTGGATCACTACTCTCGGTTCCTGGTGGTCGCCCCCCGTCAAGGATCTAACGGCAGAAACTGCGGCGAAGACGTTTCAGGCGTACTTCTGCAGGCCCCATGGAAACCCGGAGCAGGTCCTGATGGATCAAGGCCCAGCCTTCGCGGCTGAATTGTTCAAGGAGTTCTGCCATCTGTACGGGTGTAAAAAGATCCAGACCACACCGTACCACCCCCAAACCAACGGTCTCTGTGAAAAGATGAATAACATCGTCATCGACCTGCTGAAGACCTTACCACTAGAGGAGAGAAATCAGTGGCCAGACGTACTACTTGACCTGGTAGATCTGTACAACCACATACCTGTGAGTTCCACCAATTGTACTCCAGCATATCTCATGCGAGCCAGACCCAGGAAGTTGCCCATGGACCTGGAGCTAGGTGTAGTGGAACCAGAAGCAGATATGTCCACTGAGGACTGGGACACGACAAGACAGGAGCAGTACAGAAGAGTACAGGCCTGTGTCGAAGACAGTCTCACTCATGTGAGGGACAAGCAGGAAGCAAACTACAATAAAAGTGCGCCCGCAGAACCCTTCACACCAGGAGAAGTGGTGTTAAAAAGAAAAAGGAGAAACCACAAACTTGATGACCAGTGGGAGAGAGAACCCTACACTGTGTTAAATTCAAGATTTGGTAACAGGAAAACCTGTCTAATTACTAAGAACGGAGGAAGAACGACTGCAATGCTATCTAGAGACCATCTGAAGTTATGTCCAGACCTGCTAAAGCCCCAAGAAGAAGTGCCTCTCACCGTACTGGAGGAGCCTAAAGAAGCAGTACTCCATACTGACTTAGGAGATTTCCCGGCAGATTGGCCTCAACTAGGAGGAGCAGTAATAATACCTGTGATCCACTTCTTTCAACAGGCAGAAGACCCTCCACAGCAAGTAGAGCCTGTAAGTGCTTCATAGAATCATAGAATGGTAGAGTTGGAAGGGACCTCCTGGGTCATCTGGTCCAACCCCCTGCTCAAAGCAGGATTCACTAGATCATCTCAGACAGATGTCTGTCCAGCCTCTGTTTGAAGACGTCCATTGAAGGGGAACTCACCACCTCTCGTGGCAGCCTGTTCCACTCATTAATCACCCTGTCAAAAAGTTTTTTCTAATATCTAATCTGTGTCTCCTCCCATTTAGTTTCATCCCATTGCTTCTAGTCTTTCCTTGTGCAAATGAGAATAAAGATGATCCTTCTACAATGTGACAGCCCTTGACATATTTGTAGACAGCTATTAAGTCTCCTCTCAGTCTTCTTTTTTGCAAGCTAAACATTCCCAAATCCTGCAAACATTCCTCATAGGACATGGTTTACAGACCAGTCACCATTCTGGTCGCTCTTCTCTGAACTTGCTCCAGTTTGTCTATGTCTTTTTTAAAATGTGGTGCCCAAAACTGTACACAGTATTCCAGATGAGGTCTGACCAAAGAGGAGTAAAGACCGATAATGACTTCACGTGATCTAGACTGTATGCTTCTGTTAATACATCCCAGAATTGTATTTGCCTTTTTTGCTGCTGCATCACACTGTTGACTCATGTTCAGTCTATGATCTATTAGTATACCCAAGTCTTTTTCACATGTACTGTTGCTTAGCTCTATTCCTCCCATTCTGTATATGCTTTTTTCATTTTTATTGCCCAGATGTAGTACTTTGCATTTTTCCCTGTTAAAAACCATTCTGTTGGTTGCTGCCCACTGCTCCAGTTTATTTAGGTCTTTTTGAATCCTCTCTCTCTCTTCTCTAGTATTAGCTATCCCTCCTAGCTTTGTGTCATCAGCAAATTTAATCAGTTTACCCTCAATTCCTTCATCTAAATCATTGATAAAGATGTTGAACAATACAGGTCCCAGGACGGAGCCCTGTGGTACCCCACTTGAGACATTCATCCAGCTGGATGTGAAGCCATTTACAACCACCCTTTGAGTCCGATCACTAAGCCAGTTATGAATCCACCTAACAGTTGCCTGGTCCATTGCATACTTGGTCATTTTTTCAATAAGGATGGTGTGAGATACTTTGTCAAATGCTTTGCTGAAGTCAAGATATACCATATTTACAGCATTTCCCTGATCCACCCAGTCAGTGATTCTGTCATAGAAGGAAATTAAGTTAGTCTGACATGACTTGTTAGTTACAAACCCATGCTGACTCTGATTAATCACTTCATTCTTATCCATGTACTTACATACATGTTGTTTAATAATTTGTTCAAAGATCTTTCCTGGTATAGAAGTCAGACTCACCGGCCTATAGTTCCCTGGGTCCACCTTCTTCCCCTTTTTGAAGATAGGAACAACATTTGCTCTTCTCCAGTCTTCTGGGACTTCTCCTGTTCTCCAAGAATTTTCAAAGATTATGGAGAGTGGTTCTAAAATTTCTTCTACGATCTCCTTCAGTACTCTGGGGTGTAATTCATCTGGACCTGGAGACTTGAACTCATTTATGTTAGCTAAATATTCCCTCACAATCTTTCTGTTTACAGATAACTTGGATTCCTCTATTCCTTTAAAAGGACAGTGAAGATCAGTTGATGTTACATTTTCTTTCTGAGAGAAAACAGATGCAAAATAGGAATTAAAAAGTTCGGCCTTCTCAACATCCTCTCTTACCATTTCTCCATTTTCATCCTGTAAAAATCCTATAGCATCTTTGACTTTTCTTTTACTTTTGACATACCCCCAAAATCCTTTTTTATTGCTTTTGACTTCTCTTGCAAGCCTTAATTCATTGTCAGCTTTAGCTAACCTGATACGTGCCCTACAGGATCTGCAGACTGCATTATAATCTTCTTTAGATATGCCTCCCTCTTTCCATTTAATAAACATTTCTTTCTTTCTTTTTAGCATGTGTTTAAGTTCTGTGTTCATCCATCCTGGTTTCCTTAAATAAGATAAGATAAGATAAGATATACTTTATTTATCCCGTAGGAAATTGCGGAAATGCTTCCCATTCTTCCTACTTTTCGGGATTGTTAACGATTGTGCTTTGAGAATCTCATTTTTAAAAATTTCCCATCCTTCCTGGACATTTTTGTCCTTAAGGACATCCAGCCATTGGATCCCTCCTATTCTCTTGCTGAGTCTCTTAAAATCTGCCTTTCTAAAATCTAACCTTGAAGTTTGAGTCTTCACATGTCTTCCTCCTCTAGTTATCCAAAATTCTATAATAGCATGATCGCTGCCTCCTAGGGTCCCAGCCACCTTTACCTCCTCAACCATTTCCTCCCTGTTTATAAGGATTAGATCCAAAGTAACAGATCCCCTTGTTTTCTCCCCTACCTTTTGGAAGATAAAGTTGTCAGCAAGAGAGGATAAGAATTTGCTTGACCTGTTAGTTTTACTTGAGAGAGATTCCCAACAAATGTCTGGATAGTTGAAATCTCCCATGACCACTACGTCATATTTTTTGGAGAACTTGGTCATTTGATACATAAAGAGTTCATCCATATCTTCAGCTTGCCCAGGTGGCCTGTAGTAAATGCCTACAATGGTGTCCTTTCCGTTGTTCTCTCCTTGTATTCTTACCCAAACAGTTTCCACAGAACTCCCAGTCTCTGAAGCTTCAATCTCTGTGCAGATATACGCTTTTCTAACATACAATGCAACACCTCCTCCTCGTTTATCAAGTCTGTTTCTTGCAAATAAGTTGTATCCTTTTAGCCTTTTATTCCAATCATGTGTATCGTCCCACCAAGTTTCAGTGATTCCAATGACATCATATTCCTTTTCCTGCATTAGTAGTTCCAATTCTCCTTGTTTGTTGCCCATGCTTTGTGCATCTGTATAAAAACATTTTAGTTTGTGATTGGTTTCTCTTCCTCCCATATTTTTATTATTTAGATTTTTTTGTCTTTGTTCTTCTTTTCCACTTCCAGTAGCAGAGATCTCAATAGTATTTGTCAGCTGTATGGCTTTTTCTGGCCTTTTGCTTCCCTTCCCACATTGTTCTAGTTTAAAGCTCTTCTGATGAGTGTAGCAAGGCGACTTCCAAATACATGTTTTCCAGTCTTCGTAAGGTGCACCCCATCTCTAGCAAGTAGTCCATCGTATAGGTAATTCATTCCGTGATCCAGAAATCCAAATCCTTGTTGACGGCACCATCGACGTAGCCAGTTGTTCACCTGTAGAATCTCATTCCACCTCATTGTTCCATGGCCATCCACTGGGAGGATGGATGAGAAGACCACCTGCGCTCCCAATTCTTTCACTTTCTTGCCTAAGTCTTCAAAGTCACTGCAGATGGTTTCCAGGTCTTTTCCTGCGGTGTCATTTGTCCCCACATGTATTAGCAGGAATGGGTAGTGATCTGTAGGTCTGAAGAGTCTTGATATTCTGTCAGACACATCTTTAATTTTTGCTCCTGGAAGACAGCACATTTCTCTTGAGGTTATGTCTGGTCTGCAGATAGCGGCCTCTGTTCCTCTTAACAGGGAATCCCCCATGACCACCACTCTCCGTTTTTTCTTCACAACATTATTCTTTCTCCATCCAGGAGGATTCTGAGGGCTTACAAGGTTATTCATTGCTGGCAAAGTCTTATTTTGCTGTATTTCTTCATGGTTCTCCTGCGTGAGAGCCTGGTACTGGTTCCTGAGCAGTATGGGTGCTGACTGCCTCTCGATCCTCCTGCTTCTGTGGGTCACATGCTTCCATTCCTCTGTTTCGTCAGGTGCAGTTCGAATTTCTTCTCTTTCTGAATCATGAAGAGATAATTCTGCTCTGTCTAAGAACTCTTCACCTTCCTTAATGATTTTCAAGGTAGTTAACCTCTCTTCTAGATTTCGCAACTTTTCCTCCAACAGGGACACAAGCTTGCATTTCTGGCATGTGAAGTTTTGCTTTTCCACTGGCAAGTCTGTGAACATGTAGCAGGATATGCAGCTCACCAAATGGCTCCTGGACTCTTCCATGTTCTTATTGTTAATGTTCTGAAAACCGGCGCGCGGTTTACCGATGTCCTCTTTTCAGCTCCAACAGCCAAAATCCAGTGTTCTTTGAGCTCACGGAGACTCTTCACTTACCCCAAAATGCAGTGGGAATATGCAAATTATCTCCTCAGGACTCCTCCCCTGGTTTACCGATGTCCTCTTTTCAGCTCCAACAGCCAAAATCCAGTGTTCTTTGAGCTCGCGGAGACTCTTCACTTACCCCAAAATGCAGTGGGAATATGCAAATTATCTCCTCAGGACTCCTCACCTGGTTTACCGATGTCCTCTTTTCAGCTCCAACAGCCAAAATCCAGTGTTCTTTGAGCTCGCGGAGACTCTTCACTTACCCCAAAATGCAGTGGGAATATGCAAATTATCTCCTCAGGACTCCTCCCCTGGTTTACCGATGTCCTCTTTTCAGCTCCAACAGCCAAAATCCAGTGTTCTTTGAGCTCGCGGAGACTCTTCACTTACCCCAAAATGCAGTGGGAATATGCAAATTATCTCCTCAGGGCTCCTCCCCTGGTTTACCGATGTCCTCTTTTCAGCTCCAACAGCCAAAATCCAGTGTTCTTTGAGCTCGCGGAGACTCTTCACTTACCCCAAAATGCAGTGGGAATATGCAAATTATCTCCTCAGGACTCCTCCCCTGGTTTCAGAAGAGCCTGCTCAAGAAGAATCCCCGGTTGGAGCAGAGCAAGAAGGCCCAGCCAATGGTATACTTGCCAGTCCCTTAGAGAGGTTAAGGCAACCCTGCAGTTCCCCAGCACTTAGAACTGACAGAATGGGAGGTAGTGCAAATACTAGTGCCTCATGCATCCCAGTACCACGTAGGTCGACACGTAGCACACGAGGTCAGACCCCTGTCAGATACAGAGAGTAAAGAAGGAACCTCTGACAGAGTAAATAGTGCCCCTGGGGTATTATGTTGTGTATTTTCATGTATGTATTTTTTAACTTGTGTTTTGCTTTATAATGGACAATTTAAGTGAAATGGACACTTTTCCTTGTTGCCTTTAGTTACCCGTAAGGGTACATACAGAACTTAGTGGCTGAGGAGTATGTGCAGCCCAAAAACTGATTCTTGTAAATAATTGCACTCCCTGGAGTGCCCCTTTATGTGACCTCAGAAGAAAAACCTGTCTGGAGTGACACTAACGGAGGTCCAACTCAGGATCGCCATGCCCTGCAGCCACCCCAGGGCCTACGTTGAGGGTTTGGGACAGGTCCCTCAAGCTATCAAATACTATGCCCTGTGAGATGGACATCCTGTCAGGGAACCTCACCAAAAGAGACTTGAATTCTGAGGTTGCTTATTGTACATATGTCTATTTATTATTTATAATGTTTATTAGGTAACGTTCAAGCAAGTGCCTCCCATAAAGGGAAGATTGTTATTATTGTTGTTATAAAAAGTACTTCAGTCCGGGAGTACTGAGCTTTGCTAGGGGGGAATGTGGCGCCCTGCTGTGCATTGGTGCCACAGATCCTAGAGGGGTGCATGAACAGATTCTTCCACAAGAGACCCTCATAGCATACACACACCTCCACCTTCCACCTCAGACCACCAGAGGGAGCCGTTAGGGATATAAAAAGGGAAGGTGGAGTTAGGCAGTCAGTCTGGAGAACAGTTTCCTCCGGGACAGAGCTAGTTCCAGTCTGTGAGGATCCAGTCTGTAGAAGGAAGCCTGTGGAGAGGAGCTCCTGCAGTAGCCATCCTGCAGTGGAGCATAGTCCAGACTCATTGAGCTCAGGTAGTGAGCCCAAGGCGTGCCGACGCCATAAGAGCGGTGAAGAGTAGCGAGGCCTACTGCCAGTGTGAAGCCTAGTGAGGGCCCCGAGCAGGCCGAAGGCAAGAGGAGTAAGCGAGCTACATAGGGGGCAGAGGAGCTTAACCAGCTCACCCCACAAGCATTTACCGGACACCGGGTCCGTGTCTGCAAGGATCTCTAGGACCAGCAGAAACAACTGGGATCCCTGGCGAACTACATGTCCCAGGAATACCAAAAACTGACCGTAATACCAGGGTCAGGAGTCACTGAGGCCCAAGAAACCAGGGAGTGTGAACTCCAACAGAAGGCCCTACCACCAGGTCAGCAGGTGCAAGACAGAGACCAAGTTAGGCCTAGCTTCAGGCAGGTCATAAACTTACTAGGAAAAGGCAAGAAACAGGAGGCCCCACACCCGCTCACTGGGGAGAGTCCTGAAATGCACCCTTCACCCTACAGTACCCCGGATCGTGCCTGAAAACACCACAAGTAAAGGTACTGAAGTGAACTGTCGTGTGTGTGCCTATTCTTCCTTTGACCCGGCTGGGTCCCCTCTGTCCTGCATCCCTTCTCCTACGCTGCCCTGAGGCCCCGCTTCACCTGTGGGGAGCAGAACCAACTAAGCTGCCCGACCACCGGCCTCAGAGGACTGTAGCAGCGCTGGTGAGTCTCACCAGACACCACAGGTGGCGTCACGAACTTTCCCCTTTTCCCATACACCTTTCCCCCAATTCCTTGCTTTTTTTAAGAGTGACCCCAGGGTACGGCCCCGGGAGCCGGCCACCACGGCATCCCCCAAAACTAACAGCAAGGCCCAGGCGCCGAGTCCCCATCCCTTGGGGGCGCCACAAATGTTCATCACAATTTTCAGATTTATATTTTTAAAATAATTAGAAAACCATGTGTCATTTCCTTTACACTTCATAAATACTTGCTATTTTATGTTGGTATATCACATATAATCCCAATCAAATACATTTAAGTTTGTGGTTGAAATATGAAAAAATGTGGAAAGGTTTGACTAGCCCAGGGGATGGGGATGAGTCGGTACCCGGGCCTTTGCCTCGCCTTGGTGATGTCGCGGTGGTCGGCTCCCGGGCCCGTACCCCGGGGTCACTCTTTAAAAGGGTGGATATTTGTTTATTTTATAAAAGTTTGTGACGCCACCTGTGGTTTCTGGTGAGAATCACCAGTGCTGCGGCAGCCCACTGACGCCGGTGATAAGGCAGCTCGATGGTATAGCTCCCCACAGGTGGAGCTTGGCCTCAGGGCAGCGTACGGAGAGGGGGATGCAGGACAGGCGAGACCCAGCCGGGTCAGAGCAAGAATGGGGACGGACACGATAGTCACTTCAGTACCTTTTACTGATGGAAAATCAGGCACATCCCGGAGCACTGTAGGGTGAAGGGTGCATATCAGGATCCTCCCCAATGAGCAGGTGTAGGGCCTCCTGTTTCTTGCCAGTGCGTAGTAAGTTTTTGACCTGCCTGGAGCTAGGCCTAACTTGGTCTCTGCCCTGCGCTGGCTGACCATGTGGTAGGACCTTTTCTCGGGGTACACGCTCTTCAGCTTGCGGGGCCTATGAGTCTCCTGGCTCTGTTACGTATCAGCACTTTAGCAATCCTGGGACTTGTAGTTCTCCAGGGATTCCGGTTATACCTTACTGGGTAGTAGAGATCCCGGCAAGCTTCGGACCCGGTGTCCGGTAAATTATTCGGAGTGAGCTAGGTAAGCTCCTCTGCCCCCTATGTACTAACTCTCCACTAGAGATGAGCGTTGTTCTACTCGAACTGTTCGCCAATCTCAAATTCGAGCTGTTTTCGGCGGTGTTCGAGCCGTTCGGCGAACACGAACAATTTGAGAAAAATTCGGCTGTTCGAGGTTATGTTCGATAACTGTTCGTGCACCAAAATCATAACTGGATTTTTTCTCAGTAATGATGAAAATTAATGTTAATACGCAGTTTGAGTGCACAGCGGGGTGGGGGAGGGGCAGGGGATGGATCTCTGCAGGAACAATGAAGATCTCCATTTTTTTTTTCTCTTTCCCGCATTTACAGTGGGGAGGTGCAATCTGTCAGCCTATCAGCAGCGCACACACGGAGCGAAGTGCTTTTTTTCACACAAGAAAGGGCATGTGTCATTGGCAGTGTATGTCACATGTCCTTGCCCTATAAGACCAAGCCATTTTCCCCGTCGCCACCATTTTCTAACTGCTGCAGCTGCGTGTTAGACGGCACCGTTGTTGCTGTGTGCGCTATACCTTGTTAATTTCAAGCCAATTTTCGCACAAATCTACAGATAGCTTGGGAGTAGGAAATAGTTGTGATTGCAGTCCTTTTAAGCACTAGGTTACAGCATTTCCTACGACTTTTATCAGGCAGGTCTGTGCTCTTAAATAGATAGATTGTGGGAGTAAAGACTAATTGTAATTGGAGTCCTTTTCAGGACTAGGTTACATCAGTTCCTATCAGTTTTTGCCAGGCAGGTCTGTGCCAGTGCTGTGCAAGTTTTTTTCACAGCATTTGGCTGAATCTAGCAAAGCTAATCCTTTTTGGCCTATTGCAGAGTGTGTTAGTCAGTGGAGTAGCCTATCTGTGTTGCAAGATATACCACCTGTGTATAGAATACCAATTTTTTTACTGCACCTAGTGAAGTAAAATCTTTTGGGCATAGCATCATTCTATTAGTCCATCTATACTGACCTCCATCAGGTTGCAAATTGAATATAATTTTTTTCTGCATCTAGCTCTGAAAAAATATTGGGCTTCTAGCTGTGTGTGGGACTTGTTGTATTAGTCCATCTATACTGACCTCCAACAGGTTGCAAACTGAATATATTTTTTTCTGCATCTACCTCTGAAAAAATATTGGGCTTCTAGCTGTGTATGGGACTTGTTCTATTAATCCATCTATACAGACCTCCATCAGGTTGCAAACTGAATATATTTTTTTCTGCATCTACCTCTGAAAAAATATTGGCCTTCTAGCTGTGTGTGGGACTTGTTGTATTAGTCCATCTATGCTGACCTCCATCAGGTTGCAAACTGAATATATTTTTTTCTGCATCTACCTCTGAAAAAATATTGGGCTTCTAGCTGTGTGTGGGACTTGTTCTATTAATCCATCTATACAGACCTCCATCAGGTTGCAAACTGAATATATTTTTTTCTGCATCTACCTCTGAAAAAATATTGGGCTTCTAGCTGTGTGTGGGACTTGTTGTATTAGTCCATCTATACTGACCTCCATCAGGTTGCAAACTGAATATATTTTTTTCTGCATCTACCTCTGAAAAAATATTGGGCTTCTAGCTGTGTGTGGGACTTGTTCTATTAATCCATCTATACAGACCTCCATCAGGTTGCAAACTGAATATATTTTTTTCTGCATCTACCTCTGAAAAAATATTGGGCTTCTAGCTGTGTGTGGGACTTGTTGTATTAGTCCATCTATACTGACCTCCATCAGGTTGCAAACTGAATATATTTTTTTCTGCATCTACCTCTGAAAAAATATTGGGCTTCTAGCTGTGTGTGGGACTTGTTCTATTAATCCATCTATACAGACCTCCATCAGGTTGCAAACTGAATATATTTTTTTCTGCATCTACCTCTGAAAAAATATTGGGCTTCTAGCTGTGTGTGGGACTTGTTGTATTAGTCCATCTATACTGACCTCCATCAGGTTGCAAATTAAAAATAATTTTTATCTGCATCTACAGTACCTCTGAAAAAATATTTGGGCTTCTAGCAGTGTGTGGGACTTGTTCTATTAGTCCATCTATACTGACCTCCATCAGGTTGCAAATTGAATATAATTTTTATCTGCATCTAG
Organism: Phyllobates terribilis; assembly: GCF_046119375.1. NCBI lineage: Eukaryota > Metazoa > Chordata > Amphibia > Anura > Dendrobatidae > Phyllobates > Phyllobates terribilis. The sequence goes on from NW_027363737.1 coordinate 21,929, forward strand.
CTCTGAAAAAATATTTGGCCTTCTAGCAGTGTGTGGGACTTTCTCTATTAGTCCATCTATACTGACCTCCATCAGGTTGCAAATTGAATATAATTTTTATCTGCATCTAGCTCTGAAAAAATATTTGGCCTTCTAGCAGTGTGTGGGATTTTCTCTATTAGTCCATCTATACTGACCTCCATTAGGTTGCAAATTAAAAATAATTTTTATCTGTATCTACCTCTGAAAAAATATTTGGGCTTCTAGCTGTGTGTGGGACTTGTTCTATTACTCCATCTATACTGACCTCCATCAGGTTGCAAACTGAATATATTTTTTTCTGCATCTACCTCTGAAAAAATATTGGGCTTCTAGCTGTTTGTGGGACTTGTTCTATTAGTCCATCTATACTGACCTCCATCAGGTTGCAAATTGAATATAATTTTTATCTGCATCTAGCTCTGAAAAAATATTTGGCCTTCTAGCAGTGTGTGGGACTTTTTCTATTAGTCCATCTATACTGACCTCCATCAGGTTGCAAATTAAAAATAATTTTTATCTGCATCTACAGTACCTCTGAAAAAATATTTGGGCTTCTAGCTGTGTGTGGGACTTGTTCTATTAGTCCATCTATACTGACCTCCATCAGGTTGCAAATTGAATATAATTTTTATCTGCATCTAGCTCTGAAAAAATATTTGGCCTTCTAGCAGTGTGTGGGACTTTTTCTATTAGTCCATCTATACTGACCTCCATCAGGTTGCAAATTAAAAATAATTTTTATCTGCATCTAGCTCTGAAAAAATATTTGGCCTTCTAGCAGTGTGTGGGACTTTCTCTATTAGTCCATCTATACTGACCTCCATCAGGTTGCAAATTAAAAATAATTTTTATCTGCATCTACCTCTGAAAAAATATTTGGGCTTCTAGCTGTGTGTGGGACTTGTTCTATTAATCCATCTATACTGACCTCCATCAGGTTGCAAACTGAATATATTTTTTTCTGCATCGACCTCTGAAAAAATATTGGGCTTCTAGCTGTGTGTGGGACTTGTTGTATTAGTCCATCTATACTGACCTCCATCAGGTTGCAAATTAAAAATAATTTTTATCTGCATCTACAGTACCTCTGAAAAAATATTTGGGCTTCTAGCTGTGTGTGGGACTTGTTCTATTAGTCCATCTATACTGACCTCCATCAGGTTGCAAATTGAATATAATTTTTATCTGCATCTAGCTCTGAAAAAATATTTGGCCTTCTAGCAGTGTGTGGGACTTTCTCTATTAGTCCATCTATACTGACCTCCATCAGGTTGCAAATTAAAAATAATTTTTATCTGCATCTAGCTCTGAAAAAATATTTGGCCTTCTAGCAGTGTGTGGGACTTTCTCTATTAGTCCATCTATACTGACCTCCATCAGGTTGCAAATTAAAAATAATTTTTATCTGCATCTACCTCTGAAAAAATATTTGGGCTTCTAGCTGTGTGTGGGACTTGTTCTATTAATCCATCTATACAGACCTCCATCAGGTTGCAAACTGAATATAATTTTTTTCTGCATCTAGCTCTGAAAAAATATTTGGCCTTCTAGCAGTGTGTGGGACTTGTTCTATTAGTCCACCTATACTGACCTCCATCAGGTTGCAAATTTAAAATAATTATTTGTCTGCATCTAGCTCTGAAAAAATATTTGGCCTTCTAGCAGTGTGTGGGACTTTCTCTATTAGTCCATCTATACTGACCTCCATCAGGTTGCAAACTGAATATATTTTTTTTCTGCATCTACCTCTGAAAAAATATTGGGCTTGTAGCTGTGTGTGGGACTTGTTCTATTAATCCATCTATACAGACCTCCATCAGGTTGCAAACTGAATAAAAAATTTTTCTGCATCTACCTCTGAAAAAATATTTGGGCTTCTAGCTGTGTGTGGGATTGTTCTATTAGTCCATCTATACTGACCTCCATCAGGTTGCAAATTGAATATAATTTTTTTCTGCATCTAACCCAGCCAATAGTTTTGGCCTAATACCACAGTTTGGCCACTCAGCTCTGCTCGGTTCCCATCCATTGTTTTTTTGTTCAAACAACTCCAGCGTTGTGAATTAGTTAACCACCAAAATGAGTGGAAAAAGGCCTGCTGCTGGTGGAAAGGGGAATAGGCGTGTTGGGAAGGGGAAAAAAGGTTGTGTCCGTGGGGTAGGTGTTAAAGCAACAGTAACATCTGCAGAAGAAAGACCATCTTCCAGCCAAACTAAAATGTCTACTTCTTTTAGCGGACAATGTGATAAGATCCCTTTCTTACGGCCAGGCCAATCGCTACAAATTCCAGATGAGGCACAAAAACAGCAGGTGCTTCAACGGATATCAAGTGCTTCTTTAAGTGGGCTCTCCTCCACATCAACTTCAACATCACAAATACTCCAGTCCTCAAAGGTGTCACCCCAATCGCACTTGCTTCCTCACAGCTCCCAAATCTCCAGCTGCCCGTCTGAGTATGAGGTAGAACAGATGGTTGAGTCTGCAGAGCTGTTTACTCATACTATAGCCTGGGAATCAGAGGTCGACTCCAGCGCTTCTGTGAATCCAGACGAGGAAATGATCTGCACTGATGCCCAGAATCTTTATGAGTCGGATCCAGGACCAGACGCAGAAGGTTCTGACCATAATGTAGACCCTCATTCCCAAACTGTAACTCCTGTTGGTGGAGACAATGAGGAAGACGATGATGAGACTCAAATACCTGATTGGAGCGACAACTTTAGTTTTTTGTCAGGGCAGGAACAGGTTGGCTCTGAGGACGACGGGTGTGATAACGCACAGGGTGATGATGATGAGGTTGGAGATCCCACTTACTGTCAACCCACAGTCAGCCAAGAGATGAGGTCAGCAGAGGAGGTGGAGGAAGATGCTAGTGACGACGAGGTCAGGTTGCGCCTTCCTGGACAGAGACGTAGTACTGGAAGCACGTCAACAACTGCATCCTCAAACACAACTCTGCCTCTCACCACAAGTCGTGGTGGCTCTTCAGGTCGCATGGGTGCTAAGCCTTGCATAGCCTGGGCATTTTTTCAGATCGATAAAAATGACCCAACTCGTGTTATCTGTAACATTTGTCAGCAAAAGCTAAGTAGAGGCCAAAAAATACATAGTTTGAGTACTTCATGCATGAACCGGCACATGGACATGAAGCATAAGTTGAAGTGGGAAGCTCAGTGTGCTACAATGCGGCCTAGCCGGCCGGGCCAACCACCGTCTGCCATATCTTGTGCATCCGCGGCCTCTTCATCCTCTGTGACTGGGGGGACAGCAGTCACACCTGTTTTGGGGCGCAGACCTGCCACCTCTTTACCCGCAACAGCCAGCGTGATTGGCAGGTCATCATTTTCTTTGGAGGTGGTAACACCAGCTGGTGTTGAGCGCTGTCCGACATCGATAGCACCACCTTTGGATCAAGGCAACCTAACATGTCCGCCTGCATCTTCCTCACAGACCGGCAGTTTGCCGGGGACACCCTTATCAACCCCGTCTAAGCACAATAGCCAGCCCTCGGTCCCTCAGATGTGGACAAGTAAAAGACCATTTCCTCCTAGCCATGAGAAAGCTAAGAGGTTGAATTTCACCATCTGCAAGCTCTTGGCTACAGAAATGCTGCCTTTCCGCCTGGTGGACACAGAGGATTTTCGATACCTTATGTCCGTCGCAGTGCCCCAGTACCAGATGCCCAGTCGGCACTACTTCTCAAAGAAAGGTGTGCCTGCGCTCCACCAGCATGTCGCACACAACATCACCGCTTCTTTGAGAAACTCTGTGTGTGACAGGGTGCATTTCACCACAGACACTTGGACGAGTAGGCATGGACAGGGGCGTTACATGTCGCTGACTGGGCACTGGGTAACTATGGTGACAGCAGGACAAGGGGCTCCTGTCCAAGTCTTGCCGTCCCCACGAGTTGTGCGTCAATCCTCTTTATGTCAAAGTTCCTCCACTGCTTCTGCCTCCTCAACCTCCTCTCGGTCTTCCACCTGCACCCAAAGCCTGTCTGGTCATGCCACAAGCTTTCTAACTGCGCAGAAGGGATCCTGCACACCTCCTTACTATGCTGGCAGTAGGGCTCAACGTCATCAGGCGGTTTTTACATTGAAATGTCTGGGAAATGTGAGTCACACAGCTGAGGAGTTGTGGTCAGCTCTGTAGAACCAATTTCATGAATGGTTGTCTCCACTGGACCTGAAACCAGGGAAGGCCGTGTGCGACAATGCTGCAAACCTGGGTGCGGCCCTTCGCCGGGGCAATGTCACACACGTGCCTTGTATGGCTCACGTGTTGAACCTGGTTGTCCAGCAATTTTTAGCCCACTATCCGAGACTAGATGGCCTTCTGCAGAGGGCACGGTCGCTGTGTGCTCACTTCCGCCGTTCGCATCCCGCAGCTCAGCGACTTACATCTCTACAGAAGTCGTTGGGCCTGCCACTTCACCGGCTAAAATGCGATGTGCCTACCCGGTGGAATTCAACGCTGCACATGTTGCAGCGACTGTGGCAGCACCGACAAGCCCTGGTGCAATACGTTCTGACGTATAGCCTGGGCCAACGAGATCCAGAGGTGGGGCAAATCACGCTGGAGGAGTGGTCTCAGATCAGGGACCTATGCACCCTTCTGCACAGTTTTGAAATGATTAGAAAAAAATGTAAGAAAAAATATATGTGTGAATGTGTCTATTATGTCATAGAACCTATATATGTGACACATAAACTAGATATAGTATAAAATATAACATTTATTGATGATAATTTAAAAATACATAATAAGAAATGGGGAAAGGAATCACAAAAGAGAAAAAGGGCCACACAGGTAAGTATCAGCAGTACTCAGATGAACATGCGCAAAAATGACAAGAATGTCTCAACCAATTCTCCACATGAAGTGTTAAAGTATTATATATGCAGGTAATAAAGTGGAACAGTGATAAAGTGCAATGTGCTGATATACTTCCCACAATATTAAATGTATAGAGAATAACAGACAAAATGAGAATGGTGTACAAAGATTAGACATATGTTACATGCTAGGCTGGTACTGACCCGAGAGGCCTGGATCCAACGCGCGTTTCGCCGGAGCTTTCACAAGGATAACAAGGATATCCTTGTGAAAGCTCCGGCGAAACGCGCGTTGGATCCAGGCCTCTCGGGTCAGTACCAGCCTAGCATGTAACATATGTCTAATCTTTGTACACCATTCTCATTTTGTCTGTTATTCTCTATACATTTAATATTGTGGGAAGTATATCAGCACATTGCACTTTATCACTGTTCCACTTTATTACCTGCATATATAATACTTTAACACTTCATGTGGAGAATTGGTTGAGACATTCTTGTCATTTTTGCGCATGTTCATCTGAGTACTGCTGATACTTACCTGTGTGGCCCTTTTTCTCTTTTGTGATTCCTTTCCCCATTTCTTATTATGTATTTTTAAATTATCATCAATAAATGTTATATTTTATACTATATCTAGTTTATGTGTCACATATATAGGTTCTACAGTTTTGAAATGGCGACGAAGATGTTTAGTGCTGACGATGCCATTATCAGCATGACTATTCCGGTGATTTACATGCTGGAGCACATGTTAAACAGAATTCGGAGTCAGGTGGTGGCACAAGAGGAGGTGGAGGAAGTAGAGGAGGAGTTGTATGCGGAAGGGCTAACATCTGCAAGGTCCAGACGGTCGGCAGCACCAAGGCGGCAGGCATGTGAGGGTGGGGAGGATGGTTTTACCAGGGCGCATGGTAGCAGCCAAACTAGTGAGGAAGGTGCAGGAGCCCAGGAAGAAGTGGAGGACGAACTGATGGAAGACTCATCAGATGAGGGAGACCTTGATCACATTTCTGTTGTGCGAGGTTGGGGGGAGAGGACAGAGGAAGGAAGCATGATTGTTACCTCGCCACCAACACAACAGGGACTTGGTGCTCCTGGATGCACAACACACATGAGTGCCTTCTTGCTGCACTACCTGCAACATGACTCTCGAATTGTGAGAATTAGAAATAATCCTGACTACTGGGTTGCCACACTGTTAGATCCCCGGTACAAAAGTAAATTTGCAGAAATTATTCCTGCCATAGAAAGGGATGCACGCATGCAGGAGTATCAGCAGAGACTGTTGCAGAATCTTACATGTGCTTTTCTACAAAATACCAGTGGTGCACGTAGTGAATCTCACAGTTCCAACTTGCCAACCGTGGGACCGTCAAGTGTTCAGCACTCAAACCGTAACAGAACCACAGTATCTGCTGGTAACATCAATTTTGCGGAATCATTTCACCACTTTTTTAGCCCATCCTTTGCAAGGCCACAGGAGACAAGAAGTCTGACACATAGTCAACGCCTAGAGACGATGGTACAGGAGTATCTCCAAGTAAACATTGAAGCCATGACTGTGTCACTGGACCCTTGCTCTTTTTGGGCTTCCAATCTGGATAAATGGCCGGAGCTAGCCACTTACGCCTTGGAGATCTTGTCATGCCCCGCAGCCAGCGTTCTGTCTGAACGTGTGTTCAGCGCTGCTGGTGGTGTGCTGACAGATAAGCGCACGCGGCTCTCCACTGATAATGTAGACAGACTCACGTTCATAAAGATGAACAAATCATGGATCCGAAACGACTTTTCTACCCCTGTGTCATCCTGGGGAGAGTAAAAGCTTGATGAGTGGTTAAAATCACCCTACCAACCGTTTTAAGCTTTCTAATTACTAATCATGTTTATCTGTATCTTGGCTGGAAAATAATTTGGGCTTTGTAGCAGTGTGCAGCACTGATTCTATTAGGCCATCTATAATAAGCTCCACCAGATTTAAAATTACTAATCATGTTTATCTGTATCTTGACTGGAAAATAATTTGGGCTTTGTAGCAGTGTGCAGCACTGATCCTATTAGGCCATCTATACTAAAGCTTCACCAGATTTAAAATTAATAATAATTTTTAGCTGCATCTAGCCCGGAAAATAATTTTGGGGCTCCGAGATGCGCAAGACACATAAGTGCCTTCTTGCTGCACTATCTGCAGCATGACCCTCATATTGTCAGAATTCAAAGTAATCATGACTACTGGGTTGCCACACTCTTAGATCCCCCAAACTTTTCGATCAACCTTTTCATTTTAATAAAGACCAAAAAAATGGTCATTTTTGAAATTATAAGCATTAGCAGGTTGTTAGAAACTGAAATCAAACAGTTTTCAACTCAAAACTTTATTCTAGGTGATGTTACATTTTCACATAGGACCCCTTGTTCGAAAGGAGCTTCTGAACTCTCTCGGCCATTGAATTTGTCAGGTTTTGGATGGTTTCTGCTTCAATTGTTTTGCATGAGAACAGAATACCCTCCCAGAGCTGTTGCTTAGATGTGAACTGCCTCCCGCCATCATAGACACTCCTTTTAATGATGCTCCAAAGGTTCTGAATGGGGTAGAGGTCAGGGGAGCATGGGGGTCACACTATAAGTTTGTCCCCTTTTATGCCCATATCAGCCAGAGATGCAGATGTTTTATGTGCAGCATGAGATGGTGCATTATCATGCAAAAAAATGATCTTGCTGTGAAATACACGGTTCTTCTTCTTGAACCATGGCAGGAAGTGCTGTTTGAGAAAATCCACATACATTATGGAGTTCATCTTTAGCGCCTTCAGGGATCCTAAAGGGGCCGACAATCTCTCTCCCCATGATTCCAGCCCAAAACATTACTCCACCTCCTCCTTGTTGGCGCTGTAGCCGTGTTTGCGTGGGGTGTCCATCAACCAGCCATCCTCCACTCCATCCATCTGGACCATCGAGCGCTGCACGGCACTCATCCGTGAACAAAACAGTTTTGAAATCAGTCTTCATGTAATGTTTGGCCCACTGGAGCCGTTTCTGCTTGTGTGAAGTGGATAGAGGAGGTCGACAGGATGGCGTATGCACAGCTGCAAACCTCTGAAGGACCCTGCATCTTGTTGTTCGGGGGACGTTGGAGGCACCAGCAGCTTCAAAAACTTGTCTGCTGCTATGACAAGGCTTTTTTGCCGCTGCTCTTTCAACCTGACGTAATTGCCTGTAGGAAAGAGTCCTCAATTTGCCCTTATCAGCACGCACACGTGTGTACTGTGAATCAGCTACATACTTCTTGATTGCCAAGATACTTCATCCTGATCATCGCACAATGTTGATTGTAGTCATGCCTTGACCTAAACACTCCACAATTTGTTGCTTCTCAGCAGCCGACACATCCTTTTTCTTTCCCATTTTGGCAGAAAATGTAGGCTGCTTAATAATGTGAGACAGCCTTCTTAAGTAGTCTTGCCTTTCATTGGACACACCTGCCAAACTAATTAGCACAGGTGTCTGCAATTGCTTACAGTGATATAAAGAGCCCTGACACACATCACCATCAATGAGTTTAACTGACAAACAAACAAATTCTTCCCTTATCACTCCTAAACACTTTTTGCATAATAATTTGGAACACAGTGTACATGTGCTTTTCCACAAAACACCAGTGGTTCACGTAGTGAATCTTACAGTTCTAACTTGCCAACCGTGGTCTGTATGGAGTTGTTCAATAAAGGGCCCAAAATTAAGATAACATAGATGGGAGAGGTCTCTATGAATAGGAATTCCTAAGTATTTGATACCCTGTGAGGGCCAGGCAAAGGGAAAGTTGGACTGGATGGAATCCTATATGGATTTGGGGAGGGAGACATCGAGGGCCTCAGACTTCGCTGCATTGATTTTAAAATTTGACCATGTAACAAAGTGATCTATTTCAGCCATAACAGCATGGATGGATATATCTGATTGAGTGATATATACTAGGACATCATCAGCAAATAGAGAGCACTTGTACTCGGTGCCTCCCACCTCAATCCACCTAATATTGGGGTTATGGCGAATTGATGAGAGCAGGTGCTCCGTCACTAGGATGTATAAGAGAGGGGACAGAGAACATCCCTGCCTTGTCCCATTGGTGATTGTGAAAGGTGATGAAAATGTTCTGACGCGCCCCCTGGGCCTTGGGACACCCGGAGCCGGACCCTTTTTGGTGGATGCTGGTGGTTGTAGTCTCCGTGGAGGCGACCCGGTTCCGTGGCTCAGGGCGGTCAAACCAGTGGCGGAACTATTTATGTGGTTTTGATGTTTAAATGTCCGACTACGCCACCCGTGGATTGCGGTCAGAGTGAACCGCCGCTCCAGGGCAGACCGCTGAGGCTGGTGTTGTGGGTGCAGCAGAGCGTAGCATAACTCCCCACGGGAGGAGTATAGCCTCAGGGCAGTGTATGCGGAGGATGGGGGTGATGGTGCAGGGCAGCAGCAGTAACGACACGGAGTCAGTGATGCAGTCCAGGGCCTTTACTCACAGTTCTTATTATCCAGACCACGTCTGCAGGTAACGGCTGCCCACGTCGTACTGTGCTCACCAGGTGAGGGGCTCAGACAACTCCCAGATAACTTTGGAGCGCTTCACAGGACCCCCTTTGTGTGTCCTTTGTCTGGCCTTTCTTACCAACCCTTCTGTCCGGCTGTCTCGGGCCTCCTCTTGGTAAACTTGGCGCCAGTTTCCCTGACCCTATGTGGTGCCTTCCTAGCGGGTGTAGCGAGGGGCTGCACCACATACAATGTCACAGCCTCCTGTTTCTAGCTGAGGGTCGTTTCCTGCCTCCACTAGTTTCGGGGACCGGTCTCCCCCTTTGGCCTGACCCCTCCACGCAGGTGGATTCGGGCGTGCGGTGGCGACTCGCCCGTCCGCACCCCTGGGATCCCTTTGTTCCTCGTTCCTGGAGCCTTCTCCGCTCCTCTTCCTTCCTTCTCCCTCTTCCAGGCCTGGGCCTCTGTTACTAGGCCCGCCTCTGGAGCAGAGCTCATGCAGAGCCCCTGCTCCCTGCCACTTCTGCTCAGACTTCTCTGCACTGAACTAAGATGGTGCCCACCTTTTATACTCCCTTCTCAATGCACCCAGGAACTGCTTCCTCCCTGCTCCTGCACTACAGGGTTCCCCTTCCTCAGTGTTCCCTCCCCCCACTCCAGCCAGGGACAGGGACTGTCGTGCCCATCTCAGGGGCATATTGGTCGCCCTGCCCCACGGCAATGTGGTGTAATGCATGCAGGTGTCGGGTCCTGATCCACACTACATCCTTACCTGAGAGTGAGATATCACACCTCTGGGTGAGGTGCAATACCTCTGTAGCAACCGAGCCCTCAGGGTGCTATAGTTCCATTTATCTTCAGCCTAGGTGACGTATTGTGATGCAGGACCGTGATTTTGGCTATAAAAGGGTCCCCTAGACCCCTACCCCAAGCTTTTTAAGAGAATCATATATGGCGTGCCAGGAGACTCTATGGAATGCTTTCTCAGCATCCAACGAGAGTATCTAATTACAAATTTTTAACTGCATCTAGCCCAGGAAATACTTTGTGCCTAGTAGCAGTGTCTGCTAGTCAGCGGATTATCCCGGCTGTTAAGCAAGCTACACCACCTGTAGTTTGGACACTTAATTTTTTCAAAGGAAATGCTTCTGGACCACGGGATACTCAGTGAAGAGCATCAGGAGGCACCCCAAGGCATAGGGGCTGGGACTGGCAGTAGGATGCCTTGCGGTGGACAGCCGAGCTCGATCCTTATAAAAGCTTTTTAACTGCAGCAGCTTTAGTGGACGCTACTGGAGCTGGAATTACGCGGCTGCTGGCATGAGACTTGCCCTCCAATAGATCCTTGTAAATGGATTTAAAGTGTATTCATTCAAATTAGAGAGACAATTTAAATTAAAAAGCTTAGAGCTGCCTCCACCACAGGGGGGCTCGCTCGACCCACCAGCGGACAGGCACCAGTATTGGGAGAGGGGGGCTGGCCGTCAGGGTTCACCGCGGCTCTGGCACAAACCCGGCGACGCGGAGGTGGCACGGGCAGGAGCGGACTGAACGTGTCGGCTTCTCACTTTTTGGATTTTAGAAGGGCATGACATGCCTATATCTGTGTCTCCCCCTCCTTTTACTCCTCCACCTCTTTTCTTTTCGCATGACTATATGTACTTGTCACTTTTCCATGTGTTAGTTGTGTCTTCTGAGCAGTTTGTCAGCTTTTGGACACCTTTGAAGGTGTTTTCTATGTGTTTCTATGTGTTTTTGTTTGCCTGCCATTGGTTTTAACGGTGTTCGAAGGTGTTCGACGAACAGTTCGACGAACAGTTCGGCGAACACACGGGTGTTCGACGAACCGAACCGAACTCGAACACTACGGGGGTGGCTCAACACTACTCTCCACTCGCCTTCGGCCTACTCGGGCCCTCACTAGGCTACTCACACTAACGGCAGCTTGCCGCGCTTCACCGATCTTATGGTGCCGGCACACCTAAAGCTCACTATTCTGAGCTACAACTGAGTCTGGACTGTGCTCCACTGCAGACTGACCTCTCTCAGGATTCTGTTACTGCAGAAACTCTCTCAACAGACTGACTGAGCTCGACTCTGTATTCAGATGTGTACTAGCTGAATTCTCCAGAGGAACTGAACTGCATGGCTCCACCTTCCCTATTTATATCCCTAACGGGCTCCCCCTGCTGGTCTGAGGTGGAAGGTGGAGATGTGTGAATGTTTATGGGGGCCTCTTGTGGAGGAATCCATCAATGCACTCTTCTAGGATCTGTGATACCAAGCGCAGCTGGGCGTCACAGGTTCACTGGGTATGAATACTTTTTCAAGGCACTGTATATCGGTGACCAGATGTTTTGGGTGACACACAGAATAGCATTGTGGGGTGCATTTGGTTCTCCAGGTCACAGGTTGTGTTCATCTCATTTAAAAAGAAGATAATCATTAGATGATACTAGTCGGTAGAAAGGAACTAGTTGGTAATTGGCAACACATCAACACATTTATTATGTCATTAATTGCAGTGGAGGAGTGTGGTTTGGGATGTAAACCCCTATAAAAAAACTTTGTGTCAGATCAGGCAAATTACAATATATTTGTCATTCGCATCAGTGATTTCTATGAATGGATGAGATTGCTTAACCAAGACTGTGGCGACTGTGGTGCCTCTGGCTAATGATCAATGTGAAATGATATGACCACCCAAATCAGTGTTTTCTTAGTAGAAGGAGACTGTCCCTAGATATGGGTGTCTCTTAGAGACCTAATAAATTGACAACTTGGCTTTGCAGATACAGTTGAAACCAGAAGTTTCCATACAGTACACTATATAAAAAGACACATCTGCATGTTTTTCTCAATATCTGACATGAAATCAGAATAAACATTTCCCGTTTTAGGTCAATTAGGATTACCAAAATTTTTAATATTTGCCAAATGTCAGAATAATGAGAGAGAGAGAATGTTTAAAGGCATTTTTATTACTTACTACAAAGTCGAAAGTTTACATATACTAAGATTACAATGCCTTTAAACAATTCTGGATTGCCCATATGATGATGTCATGTGTTTGGAAGATTCTGATTTTTTTGGCAACATTTGAGTTAATCAGAGACACGCCTGTGTCTTCTTTTCTCATGATGCCATTTATTTTGTGAAGTGCACCAGTCCCTCCTGCAGCAAAACAACCCTACAACATGATGCTGCCACCCTGATGTTTTACAGATGGGATGGTGTTCTTATTTAGAAGGTGTGTATAAGGCTGCGTGCACACGATGCGTTTTTCATGCGTTTATGCTGCGGAATTTCCGCAGCGGAAACGCATCAAAAACGCATGGTAATCCGCACCCCATGGTCCCCAATGGCATTCCGCAATGTCAATGCACATGCTGCGGATTTTTCCGCAGCGTTTCTGCAGCGCAAATAAATCCGCAGCATGTTCATTAATTTTGCGGAAGCGCAGCCATTGACTTGCATTGAGACGCATAATATCCCCGTCTGTACATTTGTACAAGCGGATAACATGCGTCTCAATGTGCGGATGGTACCGAGTTCTGGAGGAGAGAAGGCTCTCATCCAGACCTGGGTACCATTGTACCTGTAAAAAAAAGAATAAAATAAAAAATAAAGTTTATACTCACCTGTCCGGCGGCTTCTCTCTACATGCCGGCAGCGCTTCTCCTTCCAGGACCTGAGATGGCGTCGCGGTCATGTGACCGCAGGCTGTCTCGCGATGTGCCGGCAACCCGGAAGAAGCCAGGACGAGCGCGGCAGCACACGCGGCGGGGGATCGGTGGTAAGTATAGCTTTATTTTTTTTATTTTTTAAGGTCACACTGTATAAATCCATGCCGTTTGCATGGATTTATACAGTGTGACCTAGTTGTCAAGCACTTTCCAAGTGATGCTATCGCCTGGAAAGTGCTTGTCAGTCCGCATGCGGAAACACATGCGTTAACGCATGTGGGTACGCATGTGCATCCGCATGTATTCCGCATGTATTCTGCAGGAAAAACACATGCACAATCTGCATGCGTTTTTTCTGCAGGGAGATGCATAAATGCTGCAGAAATTTTCTGCTTCATTTCTGCATCGTGGGCACATAGCCTAACAGTTTACACTTTCAACATGTCAAAAAATTGTGATCACCTAGGTCTGCTGCCTCTTGAATCTGATGAAGGAGAACAGCAGTAACCATTTCATAACAAAACGCCTGGGTCAGTCCGTTCTGTATATTGCCCTGGATTGTGTTTTTAAAGGTGCCATTTGTATGGCACCGGTAATTCCACTAGTGGAGAACCAAAATGCTGCAAAGGTCACTGATATAAAAATGTTACATTCTGGTCTGAAACTGCCCCAACTGCAACCTCTTTCATCGGGCGTCACCACTCTTACACTGTGGATGGCACTGTTGATGCAAGTGTGGTGCATGCATCCAAGCATATTAGTGAGGCTGGGGCTGGTGGTGATGTCCAGCTGAAGAGTCTGTGGACCCGGTTCATCAAAGCTAAGCTAAGTGGCTAGCGCCAAGAGTGTTTGTGAGAGCCCTTTTAAAAGATGCAAAAACTCCATGAACCGTCCCCTGTAACAACTTTTTCTAACTTTGGAAAACCAGAATTGGTTACCTCCATATAATAAAATGTTGGATTCACAGTTTCACTGCCAGTCAAGAGCTCATGTACTATGGTATCTAATTAATACTTTTGAGATATGCTCTGGCATTTTTAAACAGGAGCTGAAAAGGAGCTTACTGTTTTCATATTTTAGCAAGAAATTTTTTTTATAAAACTACTTTAATCATGCCTTAGACTAAGTCCATTGCCCACAGCCCTGCTCACTGCAGATATACTCCTCAGCCCCTCAGCTTCCTACCTCTTCTCCTTGCCCACAGCCCTGATCACAGCAGCTGTCCTCCTCAGCCCCTCAGCTTCCTACCTCTTCTCCTTGCCCACACCCCGGCTCACCGCAGCTGTCCTCCTCAGCCCCTCAGCTTCCTACCTCTTCGCCTTGCCCACACCCCTGCTCACCGCAGCTGTCCTCCTCAGCCCCTCAGCTACCTACCTCTTCTCCTTGCCCACACCCCTGCTCACCGCAGCTGTCCTCCTCAGCCCCTCAGCTACCTACCTCTTCTCCTTGCCCACACCCCTGCTCACCACAGCTGTCCTCCTCAGCCCCACAGCTTCCGATTCCTTCCCCTTGCCCACAGACCTGCTCACCGCAGCTGTCCTCCTCAGCCCCTCAGCTTCCTACCTCTTCTCCTTGCCCACAGCCCTGCTCACCGCAGCTGTCCTCCTCAGCCCCTCTGCTTCCTATTCCTTCCCCTTGCCCACAGACCTGCTCACCGCAGCTGTCCTCCTCAGCCCCTCAGCTTCCTACCTCTTCTCCTTGCCCACACCCCTGCTCACCGCAACTGTCCTCCTCAGCCCCTCAGCTTCCTACCTCTTCTCCTTGCCCACAGCCATGCTCACCGCAGCTGTCCTCCTCAGCTCCTCAGCTTCCTACCTCTTCTCTTTGCCCACAGCCCTCCTCACCGCAGCTGTCCTCCTCAGCCCCTCAGCTTCCTACCTCTTCTACTTGCCCACACCCCTGCTCACCGCAGCTGTCCTCCTCAGCCCCTCAGCTTCCTACCTCTTCTCCTTGCCCACAGCCCTGCTCACCGCAGTTGTCCTCCTCAGCCCCTCAGCTTCCTACCTCTTGTAACGGGTCCGGGAGGCGGAACCTCTGAGCTACTATACAAGGGGGCGGCCCTTGTAAGGGAGCGGGTGGCAGTCTCTGGGTGAACGGACAGGGAGTTACGGCAAGTGATCAGGGCAGTCTCTGGGTAAGGGGTAGGTACGACCTGTGATGGCAGAGCCTCCGGGTAGGCTAGCAGGCAGATGGTAGATGTGTGCTCCCAGGTGAGCAAGCGAGAGTCTCTGGAATAGCAGGTGGTCACGGCACGTGACGGCGGAACCTCCAGGCTGGCAGGCAGGTAGGTAACGGAGAAGCGCTCCCAGGTGAGCGGGAAAGAGTCTCTGGAATAGCTGGTGGTCACTGCACGTGACAACGGGACCTCCGGGCTGGCAAGCAGGCAGGTAACGGAGATGCGCTCCCAGGTGAGCGGGCAAGAGTCTCTGAGATAGCTGGTGGTCACAGCACGTGACAACGGAGCCTCCGGGCTGGCAAGCAGGCAGATAACGGAGAAGCGCTCCCAGGTGAGCGGGCAAGCTGGTCCATAGACAGACTGACCGGAGTAGTAAGGCAGACCGTCGGACCTCAGGCAAGCAGGCAGGTAGCTGATATGCGCTCCCAGGTGAGCGGGCAGGCTGGTCCTTTAGACAGACTGACAGGAGTAGTAAGGCAGACCGTCGGACCTCAGACTGGCAGACAGGTAACAAGTATTCAGGCAGGAATCAGGCAGGTAACTAGCAGGAAACTGGCAACGGGACCTGAGGGCTGAAGCACAGGTGAGACACAGGTGCAAACAACATTGCTCGGGCACCTCCATTTTGGAGGAGGTGCCTTATATATGATGAAGTCCTCCGGCCATTGGCCGGGGACTCTTTAGGGCGCCCTAAGCACAGGGGCCGGGAAGGAGCGCGCGCTGAGAGCAGAGCAGGAGGAGGACGCCGGGACGGAGCGCGCGCTGACAGCAGAGCAGGAGGAGGACGCCGGGACGGAGCGCGCGCTGACAGCAGAGCGGGGAGAGGACGCTGGGACGGAGCGCGCGCTGACAGCAGAGCGGTGAGGGGAGCAGCGTCCCTGCCTAGCAGAGGGCAGGGACGCCAGTGCTACAGTACCCCCCCCTTTAGGCCCCCCCTTTTTTAGGCCAGACAGAAATTTAGCTAGGATGAGAGGGGCATGGATATTCTCCCGGGGCTCCCACGTTCTCTCCTCAGGACCAAACCCCCTCCAATCTACCAAGAAAAAGGTCTTTCCTCTTACCCTTTTGGTGGCAAGAATGTTCTCTACCTCAAACTCGTCCTCAGCAGAAACCGGAGCAAGAGGCGTACCTGTAGACTTAGAAAAAGAGTTAAGTACCACAGGTTTGAGGAGAGATACATGGAAGGAGTTAGGGATCCGTAAGTTGGCCGGGAGTTTCAATTTATAGGCCACCGGGTTGATCTGACTGATAACCTCCAGTGGGCCGATGAACCGAGGCCCCAACTTATAGGAAGGGATCTTGAGCCGGACATATTTGGACGAGAGCCAGACTTTATCCCCAGGACGGAATTGAGGAGGATCCAGACGTCCTTTGTCAGCGTGCCTTTTCATACGCTCGGATGACAGAAGGAGTGCGGACCGGGTACTCTCCCATATGGAGGAAGACTCGCTCTCGTGATTGTTGTACGAGAATTCGGCCCATGGCAGGAGATCCACCCAGTCAGAATGGTGAGCATTAACGAAGTGCCGGAGGTAACTGGTCAGGTTCTGATTGATCCGCTCCACTTGACCATTAGACTGTGGGTGGTAAGCGGAGGAGAAGTCCAGAGTGACGTCTAGCAATTTACAAGTGGCTCTCCAGAAACGAGAAGTGAACTGTACTCCTCGATCCGACACGATGTGACGGGGCAGGCCATGAAGACGGAAGATGTGGCGGATAAAGACTCTAGCCAGCTCGGGTGCAGACGGAAGACCTGGCAGGGGAATGAAGTGAGCCATCTTGGAAAAGCGGTCAGCGACCACCCAAATGACCGTACAACCGGCAGAGACGGGCAGATCAGTTACGAAGTCCATCGCTATATGCTGCCAGGGGGCAGCAGGTGCTGGCAGAGGAAGAAGGCGGCCGGCCGACAGGTGTCTCGGAACCTTGTTGCGGGCGCAGGACACACAGGCAGAAACAAAGTCCATAACATCCTTGTGCAGGTTAGGCCACCAGTAGTGCCGGGTAATAAGCTGGAGGGTCTTTTTCTGACCGGCGTGGCCAGCTAGTTTAGACGAATGACCCCAGTGTAGGATCCTCTCCCGATCAGGTACCGATACGAACGTCTTACCAGGAGGGAGACAATTTAGACTCACGGGGGCCACCTGCATTACTCTGGCGGGATCGATGGGGCAGTCACATGGTCTATGAGGTGGTAATGTCTCTGCCTCCTCCATATCAAAGACATCAGCACAAGACCAATAAGGAATCGGAAGTCCAGGTAGATTAGCTGGGATAGGAGAGGGACGGACGGAATGGACGGGAACCAGACAGGTTTTATGACAGTCTTGTCCCCAGCGAAGGACTTCTCCGGTTTGCCAGTCAAGCACGGGTGCATGTCTCTGGAGCCAAGGCAGACCTAGCAAGAGGGCGTGAGAGAGTCCAGGCAGAACGTGAAGGGAGATACTCTCTGAATGCAGCATACCCACTTGCAGAGTAATGGATTCGGTGATGAATTGGATGGGGCGAGATAAGAGGCCCCCATCCACGGCAACAACAGACAAGGGTACAGCCAGAGGTTTGGTGGGGATGCGGTATTTCTCCACCAGGGACAGTGAAATAAGATTTCCGGCTGCTCCAGAGTCAAGTTGGGCTAGTTCGGAATAACGATTCTCCCCGCAGATGATTGAGACAGACAGCAGCAGGGATGGAGAGGATTTATTTTTGTCTAGATCAAGTCCTCTGAGCGAACCTAGACACAGGCGTTCTCCCGACCTCTCCGGGCAGGCACGGATCCGATGCTCCTTACTGCCACAGTAGAAGCAGCTCCCCTCGGCACGGCGAAAGTCCTGACGGGATTTGACCATCTTGGTCTGGTCGACCTGCATAGGCTCAGGAGAGTGTACCTGGGGAGAAACGGAAGGAGTGACGGGTTTCAGAAAAGTAGGAACCAGACGTGGAAGCCCCTTTTCACGGGTGACCTCTTTGGCACGTTCCTGGAACCGTAGGTCAATCCGGGTGGCAAGAGTTATTAGGTCATCGAGAGTGGTAGGAATGTCCCGACCAGCAAGTTCATCTTTAATACGGCCGGACAGACCCTCCCAGAAGACGGATACCAGAGCTTCGTTATCCCAGGCCAGCTCCGAGGCAAGGGTACGGAACCGTATGGCATATTGACCCACGGTGAGGCTTCCCTGACGGAGGCGTAGCAGAGATGATGCGGATGAGGTCCTCCGTCCGGGTTCGTCGAAGGCTTTCCGGAAAGCCGTGAGAAAGGCAGGCAAGTCGGACACCAGGGGGTCTCCTCTCTCCCATAGAGGATTTAGCCAGGCCAGAGCCTCCCCGGTGAGATGGGACATGATGAATGCAATTTTGGCTCGGTCGGAGTTAAACTGGTGGGACAATAGTTCAAAATGCAGGGTGCACTGATTTATGAAGCCCCGAGCCAGGACGGAGTCGCCTCCGAAGCGAGGAGGTGCAGAGAGCCGGGGTCCGGAAAAGGATACCATGGTACTGGCCGTAGTTGCAGGATCAGACAGGGTGTTCAGGCGAGTATTAACATTCCGCAGATGACCCAGGATGGCCTCCTGTTGGGACTTCTGACGGGACAGTTCAAGACAGAGGTCCGAGAGCGAGGGAGCTTGGGTGCCACCGGGTTCCATGGCCCGAGCAAACTGTAACGGGTCCGGGAGGCGGAACCTCTGAGCTACTATACAAGGGGGCGGCCCTTGTAAGGGAGCGGGTGGCAGTCTCTGGGTGAACGGACAGGGAGTTACGGCAAGTGATCAGGGCAGTCTCTGGGTAAGGGGTAGGTACGACCTGTGATGGCAGAGCCTCCGGGTAGGCTAGCAGGCAGATGGTAGATGTGTGCTCCCAGGTGAGCAAGCGAGAGTCTCTGGAATAGCAGGTGGTCACGGCACGTGACGGCGGAACCTCCAGGCTGGCAGGCAGGTAGGTAACGGAGAAGCGCTCCCAGGTGAGCGGGAAAGAGTCTCTGGAATAGCTGGTGGTCACTGCACGTGACAACTGGACCTCCGGGCTGGCAAGCAGGCAGGTAACGGAGATGCGCTCCCAGGTGAGCGGGCAAGAGTCTCTGAGATAGCTGGTGGTCACAGCACGTGACAACGGAGCCTCCGGGCTGGCAAGCAGGCAGATAACGGAGAAGCGCTCCCAGGTGAGCGGGCAAGCTGGTCCATAGACAGACTGACCGGAGTAGTAAGGCAGACCGTCGGACCTCAGGCAAGCAGGCAGGTAGCTGATATGCGCTCCCAGGTGAGCGGGCAGGCTGGTCCTTTAGACAGACTGACAGGAGTAGTAAGGCAGACCGTCGGACCTCAGACTGGCAGACAGGTAACAAGTATTCAGGCAGGAATCAGGCAGGTAACTAGCAGGAAACTGGCAACGGGACCTGAGGGCTGAAGCACAGGTGAGACACAGGTGCAAACAACATTGCTCGGGCACCTCCATTTTGGAGGAGGTGCCTTATATATGATGAAGTCCTCCGGCCATTGGCCGGGGACTCTTTAGGGCGGCGCGCGCGGCCCCTTTAAGAGGAGGGAAGCGCGCGCGCGCGCGCCCTAAGCACAGGGGCCGAGAAGGAGCGCGCGCTGAGAGCAGAGCAGGAGGAGGACGCCGGGACGGAGCGCGCGCTGACAGCAGAGCAGGAGGAGGACGCCGGGACGGAGCGCGCGCTGACAGCAGAGCGGGGAGAGGACGCCGGGACGGAGCGCGCGCTGACAGCAGAGCGGTGAGGGGAGCAGCGTCCCTGCCTAGCAGAGGGCAGGGACGCCAGTGCTACACCTCTTTGCCTTGCCAACACCCCTGCTCACCACAGCTGTCCTCCTCAGCCCCTCAGCTGCCTACCTCTTCGCCTTGCCAACACCCCTGCTCACCGCAGCTGTCCTCCTCAGCCCCTCAGCTTCCTACTTCTTCCCCTTGCCCAAAGCCCTGCTCACCGCAGCTGTCTTCCTCAGCCCCTCAGCTTCCTACCTCTTCTCCTTGCCCACAGCCCTGCTCACCGTAGCTGTCCTCCTCAGCCCCTCAGCTTCCTACCTCTTCTCCTTGCCCACACCCCTGCTCACCGCAGCTGTCCTCCTCAGCCCCTCAGCTTCCTACCTCTTCTCCTTGCCCACACCCCTGCTCACCGCAGCTGTCCTCCTCAGCCCCTCAGCTACCTACCTCTTCTCCTTGCCCACACCCCTGCTCACCGCAGCTGTCCTCCTCAGCCCCTCAGCTTCCTACTCCTTCCCCTTGCCCACAGCCCTGCTCACCGCAGCTGTCTTCCTTAGCCCCTCAGCTTCCTACCTCTTCTCCTTGCCCACAGCCCTGCTCACCGTAGCTGTTCTCCTCAGCCCCTCAGCTTCCTACCTCTTCTCCTTGCCCACACCCCTGCTCACCGCAGCTGTCCTCCTCAGCCCTTCAGCTTCCTACCCCTTCCCCTTGACAACAGCCCTGCTCACCGCAGCTGTCCTCCTCAGCCCCTCAGCTTCCTACCTCTTCTCCTTGCCCACAGCCCTGCTCACCGCAGCTGTCCTCCTCAGCCCCTCAGCTTCCTACCTCTTCTCCTTGCCCACACCCCTGCTCACCGCAGCTGTCCTCCTCAGCCCCTCAGCTTCCGACCTCTTCTCCTTGCCCACAGCCCTGCTCACCGCAGCTGTCCTCCTCAGCCCCTCAGCTTCCTACCTCTTCTCCTTGCCCACACCCCTGCTCACCGCAGCTGTCCTCCTCAGCCTCCTACCTCTTCTCTTTGCCCACTGCCCAGCTCATCGCAGCTGTCCTCCTCAGCCCCTCAGCTTCCTACCTCTTCTACTTGCCCACAGCCCAGCTCACCGCAGCTGTCCTCCTCAGCCCCTCAGCTTCCTACCTCTTCTCCTTGCCCACAGCCCTGCTCACTGCAGCTGTCCTCCTCAGCCCCTCATCTTCCTACCTCTTCGCCTTGCCAACACCCCTGCTCACCGCAGCTGTCCTCCTCAGCCACTCAGCTTCCTACCTCTTCTCCTTACCCACACCCCTGCTCACAGCAGCTATCCTCCTCAGCCCCTCAGCTTTCTACCTCTCAGCCTATAGCCTCTCTGTGCAGCTCCTCTGTCCCATCCTCCCTCAGCTGCTCTCTGACTGCTGTCTGACAGCAGCATCCCCTCAGTCCCCTTGTGCTCTAGAAGTACTCAGCTCAAGTGCCCTCTCTCCTTGTGTCACTTTCCTCTACTTTTCTCATAGCCACACCAAGTGCCAAGCAGCCCAGAATCAGCCTGACGACAGCTATTGGGCTAAGTATCGCACTATTAGGCTGCATGCCCACTATGCGTTTTTCAAGCGTTTTTGCTGCGGAATTTCTGCAGCGAAAATGCTTAAAAAACGCTTGATAATACGTGCTCCATGGTCCCCAATGACAAACCTCATGTGCTGTGCACATGCTGCGGAAATTTCCGCTGCGGATTATCATTGCGGAAAAATACGCATCAATTGTTGCCATTGACTTGCATTGAAACGCATAATATCCGTGTCAGTACATTTGTATACACGGATATTATGCGTTTCTATGTGCAGATGGTACCCGGGTGTGGATGAGAGGAGACTCATCCAGACCCAGGTACCATAGTACCTGTTAAAAAAGAATTTCAAATAAAAAATAAAGATTATACTTACCTTCCGATGTCCTCCCGGGGTTTTCTCCCCTCCGTCTGGTCTTCTCTATGGGTCTCGGTGTTGTGAAGGACCTGCCATGATGTCATTGAGTCATGTGACCTGTCACATGACTCAATGACGTCACCGCAGGTCCTTCACACCACCGTGAGCCGCCCAAGACACCAGACCCATCGGAGAGAACATCGGGAGGACATCGGAAGGTGAGTATAAAATTATTTTTTTATTTTTTACCATTCTTATTCTTTTTTTAACTAACTTGTTCACACTATATAAAATCCATGCCGGTTGCATGGATTTATATAGTGGGACCAAGTTGTCAAGAACTTTTCCAAGTGATGCTAAAATCGCTTGGAAAAGCGCTTGATAACCCGCATGCAGAAATGCTGCAAAAAAACGCTCGACAAACGCTTCTACCTGGCTGGAAAAACACATGAAAAAACCGCATTCGTTTTTCCTGCAGGGAGAAGCGTAAAAAATCTGCAGCATTTCTGCATCGTGGGCACATAGCCTCATAAACCCCTTGATTGCTGTAGGGATAGTAGGTGATAGGCGGGTGGTTTGTAATTAATGTTTGTATGCTTTTAGGCAAGTGGGTGGGAAGTATAATTAGGTTATTGGTGGGGTTAATTGTATATCCGTATTGTGTGCTATTGTTAATATTATTGTGTACTGTGGAAATTGGTAGTATATTAACTGTAGACTTGTGTGTAATAAATGTATTTTATTGATACACGGTTTCGTCTCAGTTAGTCGCCGTTAGTATCACATATAGCAAAGGAATCAGAGTAGTAACAGGTGAGGTATTAGCGGGATACCGATTATTAATAGTCAAGCCTGACATTAATAATTAATATACGGAACACCACCCTGTAACATAAGGGCAGACATTATGGCGCCTATACTTACCCCCAGCTCATAGGTGGATCTGCCGGCTCTGCCATCCTCAGGGTCTTAATGAAATGTACTTTTTAAGACTGCGGCTCTCATTTTACACTTACATCTGGAGGATGTGCAGGTCCACTAGTTGTAAGCTCTTGTGTTCTCCATAGGACAAATTTTCCCTATTTAGAAAAAAAAAAAAAAATCCGGCCTCCTGCCACCCCTTAATAGCCGGCCATCTCTCACCTTTTTCCCCACTCCTATGACAACACTGTCATAAGTATGAGGAAATCCAACTGCCGGTAATGGTAGATTTATCATAGGCAAGTGCAAGATGTTGTTTAAAAAAAAAAATCCAACCTCCTCCACCCCTTAATAGCCGGCCATCACGCACCTCAGTATTTCATCATTGCCCAAGACAGCACCAAAAATTGGAGCTAAAATGAGCAGGAGGAAATCCTATTACCGGTCAGTGAAAAATATTTGGCACATGCCTATGATTGGAATAAAGCGCAGATATTAGTAACATTGTAACGTAGGTTGAAGAAAGACCTCGGTCCATCAAGTTCAACTTTCCTCCCCCAATTGTACTCCGTACACTAACACTACACTAACTTACTAACTAACTGGCACTAGACCTCACAAATGTATTATTATTATTATTATTATTATTATTATTACCATTTTTATCATTGCTGCACTATAACAATTAAGAATGTACCCGTTTATCATTTAATTTTTAAATTAGTTTTATATTTTGTATTACTCTTGTGATTCTAATAATGGTATTACTAGAATCCCTATGCCTAAATCTGTTGATCCAGAAGAAGGCAAAAACCCCAGGACACCTAACGCCAATTTGCATCACGGGGAAAAATTCCTTATTGACCCCGAGAAAAGGCGATCAGTCCTAGAACCCTGGATCAAACCTAATTATGATTCTAATTATGTAATTACCGTACTATTACCGTACGACATGTACTACTATAGGTGTAACATTTTGTCTAATTTAACTGTAACCCTGAATGTTATGTGTATCGAGGAAATCGTCCAGCCCTTTTTTGAAAGCTGTTATAGTGTCTGCCATCACTACCTCTTGTGGTCGGCATTCCACAGTCCCACTGCTCTGACTGTAAAAAACCCTTTCCTGTTTAGGTGCCTTAAAAAATGGAAATATTCAAATTACACGTTTAACCCACTTCATTCTGTTGTTATTTACAGATACAACTAAAAACTCTTACATTTTTCTTATATTAAAAAGCTTTGCATGTTTTTTTGCTTTGTTTAACTATATAGATGTTCCATGAGAAGGCTCAATGGCTTCTGGAATGGGTACCCCTGGCATGGACTGGAATGACATTGGCATGGGTGTCTTCACGGGACTTTGATGAAATAGTCCTCCATTCTTACCCCCAGCTCATAGGTGGATCTGCCGGCTCTGCCATCCTCAGGGTCTTAACAAAATGTACTTTTTAGGACTGCGGCTCTCATTTTACACTTACATCTGGAGGATGTGCAAGTCCACTAGCTGTAAGCTCTTGTGTTCTCCATAGGACAAATTTTCCCTATTAAAAAAAAAAAAAAAAAAATCCGGCCTCCTGCCACCCCTTAATAGCCGGCCATCTCTCACCTTTTTCCCCACTCCTATGACAACACTGTCATAAGTATGAGGAAATCCAACTGCCGGTAATGGTAGATTTATCATAGGCAAGTGCAAGATGTTGTTAAAAAAAAAAATCCGGCCTCCTGCCACCCCTTAATAGCCGGCCATCACGCACCTCAGTATTTCATCATTGCCCAAGACAGCACCAAAAAATGCAGCTAAAATGAGCAGGAGGAAATCCTATTACCGGTCAGTGAAAAATGTTTGGCACATGCCTATGATTGGAATAAAGCGCAGATATTAGTAACATTGTAACATTGGTTGAAGAAAGACCTCGGTCCATCAAGTTCAACTTTCCTCCCCCAATTGTACTCCGTACACTAACACTACACTAACTTACTAACTAACTGGCACTAGGCCTCACAAATGTATTATTATTATTATTATTATTATTATTATTAATATTATTATTACCATTTTTATCATTGCTGCACTATAACAATTAAGAATGTACCCATTTATAATTTCATTTTTTAAATTAATTTTATATTTTGTATTACTCTTGTGATTCTAATAATGGTATTACTAGAATCCCTATGCCTAAATCTGTTGATCCAGAAGAAGGCAAAAACCCCAGGACACCTAACGCCAATTTGCATCACAGGGAAAAATTCCTTCTTGACCCCGGGAAAAGGCGATCAGTCCTAGAACCCTGGATCAAACCTAATTATGTTATTACTAGTTATATATTTAATATTACACTACTTATTGTACTACTGCAGTTATTAATTAATTTGTTTTTATTTTTATAAATGTGACTATTTGATATCGTTACTATTATTAACATCCTGCTATCTTATTACAGTATTATTCTAACTTTCCTATCACTACTAATACTACCCTATGCCTACATTGTTGATCCAGAAGAAGGCAAAAACCCCAGGACACCTTCAGCCAATTTGTGTCACAGGGGAAAAATCCCTTCTTGACCCCGAAAATAGGCGATCAGTCCTGGAACCCTGGATCAAAGATCAAACCTAATTATGATACTAATTATGTAATTACTATTATGGTATTAAATGTACTTCTATAGGTGTAACATTTTGTCTAATTTAACTGTAACCCTCAATGTTATGTGTATCGAGGAAATCATCCAGCCCCTTTTTTGAAAGCTGTTATAGTGTCTGCCATCACTGCTTATTGTGGTAGGGAATTCCACAGTCCCACTGCCCTGACTGTAAAGAACCCTTTCCTGTTTAGGTGCCTTAAAAAATGGGAATATTCAAAATACACTTTTAACCCACTTCATTCTGTTGTTATTTACAGATGTAAGAAAAATGTAAGAGGTTTTAGTTGCATTAAAAAGCTTTGCAGGTTTTTTTGCTTTGTTTAACTATATAGATGTTCCATGAGAAGGCTCAATGGCTTCTGGAATGGGTACCCCTGGCATGGACTGGAATGACATTGGCATGGGTGTCTTCACGGGACTTTGATGAAATAGTCCTCCATTCTTACCCCCAGCTCATAGGTGGATCTGCCGGCTCTGCCATCCTCAGGGTCTTAATGAAATGTACTTTTTAAGACTGCGGCTCTCATTTTACACTTACATCTGGAGGATGTGCAAGTCCACTAGCTGTAAGCTCTTGTGTTCTCCATAGGCCAAATTTTCCCTATTTAAAAAAAAAAAAAAAATCCGGCCTCCTGCCACCCCTTAATAGCCGGCCATCTCTCACCTTTTTCCCCACTCCTATGACAACACTGTCATAAGTATGAGGAAATCCAACTGCCGGTAATGGTAGATTTATCATAGGCAAGTGCAAGATGTTGTTAAAAAAAAAAAAATCCGGCCTCCTGCCACCCCTTAATAGCCGGCCATCACGCACCTCAGTATTTCATCGTTGCCCAAGACAGCACCAAAAATTGGAGCTAAAATGAGCAGGAGGAAATCCTATTACCGGTCAGTGAAAAATGTTTGGCACATGCCTATGATTGGAATAAAGCGCAGATATTATGGCGCTTATTCTTACCGCCAGCCCATAGGTGGATCTGCTGGCTCCGTCATTCTCTGTGTCTTCATTCGGGGTCCCTCGACGTCTCCATGGTCACCTTCATTCTTGCAGCGTTTGTTCCAGTGATGTCCAGTCTTCTGATTTTCAGTCTTCCGGAGGCTCAGGTGGGCCGCTCGCTCTGATGACTATAGAGCTGGGGTCTGCTCAAGGGTTTCCAAGTTGACAAATGAAAATCCCTCAAACAATGCCTGGTCCTTTGTTGATATAGGTGCTGTGGCCTCTGCTGCTTCTAGTTTCTCCAGGTGGAATGGTTTATGACGACGGGGAGGCTCAGATGGCTATAAAGGAAAAAAGGAATTATAACATTAAAATTATGACTTTATATCAGAGTCTCCGTTAAAAACAAGTTGTGTTGATTGAAAACTAGTAAAATAATAGACACAAAGATTTTAATACTAAGAAACCATATCTGCTCATATACTTACTACAGGGACGTATGGTGGAGGCAGTTTCAGGGCTTCCACAGAGACCCAGTCGATACGCTGAAAAAACCTGTGCTTTCTGATGTTACCGTTGGCTCCTAAGCGACTGGCAGGATCTTTCTGAAGGAGCTAATAAAGATAAAACCAAAATCCATGAATGTAAACTGGAGAGAAAATGATGACTACTATGCAGAGATGAGCAAATCCACTTGATGCAAACTGAATTTGTGTTGAATTTTTGTGAATCTGATGAACCTGGTGAATTTCAACAATTTGTGATTTGCTTCTTGGGAATCACCTAAAATAATTGCAGACAATTTTCATACAGTATTACTAAAAATTACATCAGCCAGAGAAGACTTATAGGACCTCTGATGTAAGCCGTCCAGGCTTCACCATAATGCTTTAAGGTGTCACATCACATGTTATAGCACAATCAGGAGGGACTATCATAGCCTGTATGAAAGCCAAAGCAATGAATGTAGGAGTCATTTTGTGGTGAATCTGGATAGGGAGAGCACATCACAGCTTAGCAGTAGAGATTGAGAGAGAAAGACATAAAACAGTAAAAGACTGCACAGATAGTATGTGACAGCACAGCAGTAAAGAACGGTTACCACAAGTTTACCCATTTATGTTGAGTACTTGCGATTTTAACATTTTTGGGAAAAAATTGGAACAAGCTGGTTAATTTGAATTTCAAAAGGTTTGCTCATCTCTACAACTATAACATTGTATACATCATAGTACTAATGACTGTTAAGACAACTGACCTGTTTAATGATGTTCCTGATGCCGGAGGATTTATCGTTGAGTGTCTGATGGTAGGCGCACTCATCGGTAACCATTTCTTTTAAGATGACACCAAAAGAATACCAGTCTACTCCGGCGTTATACTCCTTCCCAGCCAAAATCTACATAAAGAAGAAGAAAATAGATAAAGAGTTGGTCAAAAAGTTCCATATCTTCAGTGTAACAAAGTTCTCAGCATAATAATTGTAAGACTATGTAATATAGTGAGAGTGGATGATTCCTCTGGTTGTGGCATCACTTGAATATTATGATTACTACACTAATGACTGAAAGGAGCCATGCTGCTCTTCTGAGCTCCAGAACCTTTGTGGGCTGACTTGTAACTCTTTGGGTCTCTAATGCTGGCAAAACATATAGCATGATCATGTATTGTGGCCGGACTCACAGATTCCGGAGAGATCATCTAATGTGTATGGAGACATCCCAATTCAGCTCAAACACTGGATGCTGAATTTCAGTGCCCGATCCTTTGTGTCTGGCATGGTCATACTCCCCCCTCCCATTCAGAACGCATGTACACTCAGCTGAGGCAAGCTGCCTATCTAATGTGTATGGCATGCCAGATGTCAATGTCAGAATGTCCCATTTACTGTAATGGACATTTGTTGGATTATGTGTGTGATCCAGACAGACATACAATTATAGTATGAAAAAAAGAGAAAATCCTTGTTCTTCTCACCTCAGGAGCCATGTAGCCTGCAGTCCCAGCGTATCCAGTGGCTGTTCGGTCTCCATGCATGTTGTCAATTGAGAGACCGAAATCTGTGATCTTAATATGGCCCGTTTCAGCCACCAAGATGTTCTCGGGCTTGAGGTCTCTGTGGATGACGCCCTTTGAGTGGAGATGTTGGATTCCACAGACGAGTTCAGCGGCATAGAATCTGACAGAGAGAGAAGAAATTAGTGACTGACTACAGAAATACAAGAAATCCTGCCCTATCCATAGTGTAATAAAGTGGCCGGTCAGGATTCTGTCCAGGTTCTGATGACTAATATATTGCTTTAGTCTAATCCATATTGCCATCAAAGAGCAATCAATACTGATGACAGAACTGCTGTTTATATATACTGTATATTTCTATTCGTGTATAATTACATAAAAATAAAACTTTACCTTGCACTGGGGATGTCAAGCTGCCCCTTCATCAGTAAGTAGCTGTAAAAGTCCCCGCAGCTCACGTATTCCAGACCAAGGAGCAAATGCAGCTGTTGTACAGAGCAGAGATATAGGTGAATTGCCAGATTATTACAGTACCTACACATCTACTACAGAATAGGACAGAATAACTATAGGCTACATGGTAAATGCCTGTCTGATTGTCCAGATACAAACATAGAGACATAACTATAGTAGGTACATGTGTTGCAGTCGCACTTAGCCCTGGAGCCTATGGGGCCAAAATATCCTTTTGGCCCATAAGAGAACACCAGTACTATTAAAGATCTGTAATGGTTGGGGGCCATGTTGGAAATTTTTCATTGGGGCTGTAATGCAGCGGCTTGCGGCATTACTGTAATGGTCCAGGGTGTGTTTTGGCCGACCATGTACCTCCCGAGGTGACTGATCACATGACTGTGACATCGCACAGGTCCTGTGCATACAGAAGGTCTGATCACATGACTGTGACATCAGCACAGGTCCTGTGTGTGCACTAGAGGATATATAAACCCTGGTAGATTTGAGACAGGTGTGAAAGGCGTGAGGCCTGTTCCCGTGTGTGGGACACCGTTAGCCTGGAGAGGCTTAGTGAGGCCTAGTGAAGCCTGAAAGGCAGAGGCTGGATCCTTACGTGTAAGCGATACCAGTAGTGTTGGAGGGCCAGAAGCTTGGAAGGCAAGAGTCCTGGAAGGCAGAGGCTGGATGTTAGGTGAGAAAACATACCAGTAGCCTTTGAAGGAACGAGGGCTGGAGACCCCCATCTGGGCAGCTGTAAAGCCACAGTGATGGCAGAACAAATCTGACTGAAGCAGCTAAAACCGGGCAAAGGTAAAGCACTGCATTATATGGACGCTGATATAAGTGACTTTGCTGATGGCTGTAACTGGAGCCAAGTGGGCCTGTCTGCCACTTGAAAGGCTCCTGGACATTATATGTGTATGTCGGCGAGCCACTGAGTTGGACTCGGTGATAAGCAGTAGTGAAGTGTAATAAACTGCTGGATTGTGAAATACTGGAAAACGTGGCTGGTGTGCTTTAATTGACCCGATGCAGCGAGTGTCCCCCAGCATGATGACTAGCGCTGCCTTACAGGGTCTATAAACTTCAAGCAACGCCACTATACACATATACACATACAGTATATACTCACACACATGCACATGTACTGTATGTACACACCAATGTGTAAGTGTGTCTATATACAGGGTCGGACTGGGGCACCGGGACACCGGAGAATTCTCCGGTGGGCCCGGGTCCTCAGTGGGCCCCCGAGCAGGACACACGGGTGCCCCTGGTTAACATGGCCGCCGGTGCTCCGCACTGCAAGGGCCTGGAGGGTCAGGGGGACCCTTGCAGTGCGGCTGATGAAGGCAATCTGGCCTGGTTCTCGGTCCCATGGGCAGATTGCCCTCATCCTGTGTGGCAGGCAAGGAGCGATCCCTCCAGCTCCACTGCCGACAGGAGGAAAATGGCAGCATAGCTGCAGGGATCCGTCCTCACCTCTGCTTTCTGCCCGGCGTTTCCTCCCTCACACAGGCTCGCGCTGCTTGATGACGTCATCATGCAGCATGGGCCTGTCAGGGAGAAAGATGCCGGGCAGGAAGCAGAGGACAGTGCTGCGGGGGAGCGCGCTGAGAGACAAGTTTTGGGGTTTTTTGAGGGAGAGCAATGGTGATTGAGGAGGTGGGGGGAGATATGACATGGTGGGGGATATATGGCATGGCAATGGGGGAGGTGGGGGGAGATATGCATGGCATGGTGATGGAGGAGGTAGGGGGAGATATGACATGGCATTAGTGATAGAGGAGGTGGGGGAGATATGGCAATGATGGTGGAGCAGGTGGGGGGAGAAATGGCAATGATGATGGAGTAGGAGGGGGGAGATATGGCAATGATGACGGAGCAGGTTGGGGGAGATATGGCAATGATGACAGGGCAGGTGGGGGAGATATGGCAATGATGATGGAGCAGGTGGGGGGAGATATGGCAATGATGGAGGTGGTGGGGGGAGATATGGCAATGATGATGGAGGTGGTGGGGGGAGATATGGCAATGATGGAGAAGGTGGGGGAGATATGACAATGTTGGAGAAGGTGGGGGAGAGCAATGATTGGGATGGGGAAGAGCAATTATGGAGGTAGGAGAGAGAAATGATGGGGAATTATTTGGACGCTATTTGCTGTTAATATCTGGTCTGGTCATGGCATGGTGGTATTTCTCCCTTGTATGTAGTAATATTCGGTCACTATGGGGTGGTAATATCTGGTCTGGTCAAGGTGTGGTGATATTTCTACCTTGTATGTGGTATTATTCGGTCACTATGTGGTGGTAATATGTGGTCTGGTCATGGTTTAGTGGTATTTCTCCCTTGCATGTGGTATTATTCGGTCACTATGTGGTGGTAATATGTGGTCTGGTCATGGTTTAGTGGTATTTCTCCCTTGCATGTGGTATTATTCGGTCACTATGTGGTGGTAATATGTAGTCCAGTCATGGTGTGGCAGTGTTTCTCCCTTGTATGTGGTACTGTTTGTGTTGGTAAAGTGGATTGTGTTGTGTATGGCAGTCATCTGTTCTCTCTGATATTAATTAGGAGAAGATTCTTTGTTTCCATTAGTGATTAATTAAATACTTGGAACAAGATGCACTTACAGGGGTTCTCCGATGAAAACAAGTAATCACCTCTCCACAGGATAAGTGATAAGTTATTGATTAGTGGGGGTCTGAATGCTGGGACCTGCACCGATTGGTAGAATGTGGAGCTTTTATCCCCATTAGACTGGAGCTCATGTGCGACTTGACCACTGATCCATTCATTCCCTCAATGGCTGTTCTTGTTTTTTTTCTGGAAACCCCAAAGAGAATGAAGGGAGCTGCAGTCAGACGTCCCACCTGCCGCTGCATTTTAAAATGGGGATAAGTGTCCTGACAGGGATAAAACTTCCCCATTCTTCTGATCGGTGCGGTTTCCAATGTTCGGACCCAAACGATCAGTCAGTTATCACCTATCCCGTGGAGCCCTTGGATCGGTGATAACTTGTTTTAACCAAAGAACCCCTTTACTGCAAACTACCGTAATTGTACATCCTAGTTATAGCATGTGCACAGTAGATGTGCAGGAGCCGCCTGTGATTTACAGCAGACGCTCCACTATAACGGGGATATCGGCTATCAGGTATTTACATATAGCTGTAGGGTGGGCCCTGAGGATCAATTCCTCCTGTGGGACCCAGACACCCCAGTCCGACACTGTATATATATATATATATATATATATATATATATATATACGAGAGATGCCATTAAAATGGTATTGGTTGTATATCTCATACTTATGTTCAAAGATATATTGACCTCTAGAACCATGCCACTACTACAAGCCCAACAGGCACATGCTCACTGGGCTGCAGCCCTCACCTACATTGTGGGCCATCGGCCGTGGTTTTGCAGCTGCTGGCCTTTTAATATTTTTTCATGTCCATGTCGTGTGTACCCGCCCATGCGCGCCCATGCACGACGCACACGCACAGCGTTCAGTACACCGCAGTGGCGTACTCTTTGCCAGGCCTAGTGCCAGATAGTGTTATCAGGATGTTCTTGGTAGAAGGGGCTACCGCTCTCTGCGCGCCGGCTCCTTACTTTCCTGCAGGCTCATCTTCAAGCTCTGGGAGGGCTGCATGCTACACTGATTCATCTCCAGGCTATGGATGAGTTAACAAGCTGAGGCCATGTAATGTATGTACATCAGCCCCAGTGTATCCTACTGTATATGATGTGTATACATCAGCCCCAGTGTATCCTATGTGATGTACATACTGTACATCAGCACCTGTATATCCTATATGATGTATATACATCAGCCCCAGTGTATTCTATACGATGTATATACTGTACATTAGCTCCAGTATCTCTTATATGATATATATACATCAGCCCTAGTGTATCCTATATGATGTTTGTACATCAGCCCCAGTGTATCCTATATGATGTATATACTCTACATTAGCACCCGTATATCCTTTAAGATGTACTATATATACATCAGCCCCAGTGTATCCTATATGATGTTTGTACATCAGCATGTCACAAGGAGGTTTTCTCTAACATCACAAACTGTGATGGCGGCGTCCAAGTCTGTGGATTCCACAGATTCATATACTGCTCCTTGTAACTCCATTGATAGCTATGGTCAGTGCAGGGTGACTAGGGCATCGACTCTTAGAGCTGCAGCTCCTTGGCAGGTGAGCAAAAGTTAGTCTTTGCTGGGCTGAGGTTGTTGACTGCCTTTGATCACATGCTAGAGGAGAACCAGTCGTGTCTGCTGTTTCTCCATTTAAGCCGGCTGTGCTTTGCTGGCAATGCCAGTATCGTTTTTCTCTATCCTGTTCTGGAAAGGTGAACACATACTGGTTTAGTGGTTATTGCTAAAGTTGTTGCAAGCGTTGTTTGGTAACCCTTTCCTTTTTCCCTAGGTGTCTTTATATTACTTTGTTGCCTCTCGGGCTTTAGACTTTATATTCCTTTGTGTATTTCCCTGAGAGCGTGTTGTGTGACTGTGCTTCAGTTCTGTCCTATCTTGTTTTGTATTCCCCCCATACACTGTACAAACTAGTGCTGCTTAGGAGCATAGTAAGGAACGAGGCTCGGGCATCTCCACATTCAGGAGTAATCCTGGGAACAGAAATAGCTAGGGACCCCGAGCCTGAGGGTCAGAATAGGAGCACACTTGCTATCCCACAGTCACACCATGACACAGCCCCAGTGTATTCTATATGATGTATATATATCGGCCCCAGCGTATCCTATATGATCTATGTACATCACTCCCAAGGTATCCTATATGATGCATATACACTGGCACAAGCGTATCCTATATGATGTATATACATAGTCTCCAGCATATCCTATGTAATGTATGTACATCATCACCAGTGTATCCTACATGACGTATATACATCAGCCCCAGTGTATCTTATATTATGTATACTGATCAGCCCCAGCATCCTATATGATGTACAGGTGCATCTCACTAAATTAGAATATCATCAAAAGTTAATTTATTTCAGTTCTTCAATGCAAAAAGTGAAACTCCTATATTATATAGAGTCATTACACACAGAGTGATCTATTTCAAGTGTTTATTTCTGTTAATGTTGATGATTATGGCTTACAGCCAATGAACAAAAGTCATTATCTCAGTAAATTAGAATACTTTACAGCAACAACAGCTTGAAAAATGTTTTTAAAATCCGAAATGTTGGCCTACTGAAATGTATGTTCATTAAATGCACTCAATACTTGGTCGGGGCTCCTTTTGCATCAATTACTGCATCAATGCGGCAATGTGGCATGGAGGCGATCAGCCTGTGGCCCTGCTGAGGTGTTATGGAAGCCCAGGTTGCTTTGATAGCAGCCATCAGCTCGTCTGCATTGTTGGGTCTGGTGTCTCTCATTTCCTCTTGACAATACCCGATAGATTCTCAGGCCAATCAAGCTCAGTGATACTGTTGTTTTTAAACCAGGTATTGGTATTTTTGGCAGTGTGGACAGGTGCCAAGTAGGGTTGAGCGAGTATGTTCTGACCGAGTGTGCTCGGGCCGAGCTCCGAGTATTTACAGCTGCTCGGTGATGAGGTTAAATCGCTCCCATGTGCATGATTTGCAACTGTTTAACTGCTTTATTACATGTGAGGAATGTGTAAGAAATAGACATTCTTCACATGTAATAAAGCTGTCAAACAGTTGCAAATCATGCACACAGGAGCGATTTAACCTTATCACCGAGCAGCTGTAAATACTCGGAGCTCGGCCCGAGCATAGTCGGCGAAAGGGTTAATAGAACATACTCGCTCAACACTAGTGTCAAGTCCTGCTGGAGAATGAAATTTCCATCTCCAAAAAGCTTGTCGGCAGAGGGAAGCATGAAGTGCTCTAAAATTTCCTGGTAGACGGCTGCGCTGACTTTGGTCTTGATAAAACACAGTGGACCTACACCAGCAGATGACATGGCTCCCCAAACCATCACCGATTGTGGAAACTTCACACTAGACCTCAAGCAGCTTGGATTGTGGCCTCTCCACTCTTCCTCCAGACTCTGGGACCTTGATTTCCAAATGAAAATTGGAACTCTGGGACCTTGTGGAGTGTGTCAATGACTGCCTTCTGGACATCTGTCATGTCAGCAGTCTTCCCTATGATTGTGGAGCCTTCTGAAACAGACTAAGGGTATGTGCACACGATGCAGAAATGAAGCAGAAAATTTCTGCATCATTTCTGCATCTCCCTGGCAGAAAAAACGCATGCAGATTGTGCATGCGTTTTTCCTGCAGAATACATGCGGATCCACATGCAGATTCACATGCGTTTCCGCATGCAGATTGACAAGCGCTTTCCAGGCGATGTTAGCATCACCTGGAAAGTGCTTGATAACTAGGTCACACTATATAAATCCATGCAAACAGCATGGATTTATACAGTGTGAACCGAGAGAGTGTATATACTTACCTCCGATGGCCCGCGCTGTCCTGCTCACTCCGTTCTCCCGGCTGCCGGCAACTTTGAATTGAAAGACCTGCCGACGTCAGCGTCACGTGACCCGTCACATGACTCTGACGTCACCGCAGGTCCTACAACTCACTGCAAGTGCCGGGAAAAAAGCGGGAGCGGTGCGCGGGCCGACAGAAGGTAAGAATACATTTATTTTTTATTTTATTCTTCTTTTTACAGCTTTTTTAATGATACCTGGGTGTGGATGAGACTCTCCTCTCCTCCACACCCGGGTACCATCCGCACATTAGAACGCACCAATTACGCAAGTACAAATGCTGTCTTGCGGAATTGGCGCGTTCTAATGCAAGTCAATGGCGGCGAAATCGCCGCGTTTCCGCAAAATTAATTGACATGCTGCGGATTTTTGACCGCAGCGTTAACGCTGCGGAAAAATCCGCATCATGGGCACAGCACATGCGGATTTCCATTGGGGAACATTGCTTCCCTTCTACCATGCGTTTTTCATGCGTTTCCGCGGCGTTTACGCAACTGCAAAAACGCCGCGGAAACGCATGAAATACGCATCGTGTGAACACAGCCTAAGGGACCTTTTAAATGCTTAGGAAGCCTTTGCATGTGTTTTTTTGTTAATTATTTTTATTCACTGAGATAATGGCTTTTGTGTTTTCATTGGCTGTAAGCCATAATCATCAACATTAACAGAAATAAACACGTGAAATAGATCACTCTGTTTGTAATGACTCTATATAATATACTAGATGGTGGCCCGATTCTAACGCATCGGGTATTCTAGAATATGTCTCCCGACGGTGGCGTACTTATTTTAAATCTGCCGCCAATTGGCCGGAGACCGTGTTTAAATTTGGCGCCACAATCGCAGATTGGTCGCCGCGGGCGGCCGCGAGCAATCAGCAGAGCGGTGTTTAAATTTGGCGCTGAAATAGCTGATTGGTCGCGGCCGGTGGCTGCGACCAATCAGCGAACCGTGTTAGTGAGGACCGGGGAGCATCCACCTGCCTTATAATGCCCCATGCAGGTTGTCACTTCCCCCTCCCCCATATAATGCCCCATGCAGGATGTCACATCGCCCCCTCCCTTATAATGCCCCATGCAGGATGTCACCCCCCCTCCCTTATAATGCCCCATGCAGGATGTCACTCCCCCCCATATAATGCCCCATGCAGGATGTCACATCCCCCCCTCCTTTATAATGCCCCATGCAGGATGTCACATCCCCCTCCCTTATAATGCCCCAAGAAGGATGTCACATCCCCCCCATATAATGGCCCATGCAGGATAATGCCCCATGCAGGATGTCACATCCCCCCTCCCTTATAATGCCCCTTGCAGGATGTCACATCCCCCCTGTATAATGCCCCATGCAGGATGTCACATTCCCCCCTTCTTTATAATGCCCCATGCAGGAAGTCACATCCCTCCTATAGAATGCCCCATGCAGGAAGTCACATCCACCCTATATAATACCCCATGCAGGAAGTCACATCCCCCCTATATAATGCCCCATGGAGGAAGTCACATCCCCTCCATAGTGCCTCATGCAGGATGTCACATTCCCCCCACCCTTATAATGCCCCATGCAGGATGTCACTCCCCCCCCACCATATAAATGCCCCATGCAGGATGTCACCACCCCCCTTATAATGCCCCATGGAGGAAGTCTCATCCCCCCTCCCTTATAATGCACCATGCAGGGAGTGACATCCCCCCTATATAATGCCCCATGGAGGAAGTCACATCCCCCCCATAGTGCCCCATGCAGGATGTCACATCCCCCCCTCCCTTATAATGCCCCATGCAGGAAGTCACATCCCCCCTATATAATACCCCATGCAGGATGTCACATCCCCCCCATAGTGGCCCATGCAGGATGTCACACCCCCCCTCGCTTATAATGGCCCCTCCACGATGTCACACACCCCCACCCCACCATTTAATGCCCTATGCCCCCATACAATAAAAAAAAATCCAATACTCAGCTGCTGCTCCGGACTCCAGCGTAGCCGGCATCTTCCCGCTGCGCGCTGTGACCGCTCAGGAGAGAGTGCAGTGTAAAGACGTCACCGAGCCCTCTGACCTGAGACGTCACAGAGCGGCAGTGGAAGACACAGGAGCTGCTGCGGAGGCACAGCGAGGGGTAAGTATGGCGCCGGGTGCTGGGGCCCTGAGCAAGCGGGGGGAGGGGAGGGGGGGAGAGGGGAGAGGAGCGGAGAGGGGAGGAGAGGAGAGGGGAGGGGGGGCGTCACACTTGCCGTCGGGAGATAAGCGGCCGTAGCCGCTGATCTCCCGACGGTAGCCGCATGGAGGTCAGCGGCGCCTCCGGTCAGGGGACTTATGCTGCGAGCAGCCGGCTGCATCTCCCGGCCGCATCGCCGCTGACCTCCGTGCGGCAGATGAGCCGCTAACGGCCGCCATCTTTTTCTGAAATGCCGCGTTGCTGATTGGCCGCGCCAGACCAATCACCGACGCGGGATTTCCTGAACAGAAGGACAGACAGATTGACAGACGGGATAAGACAATTATATTAATGACTCTATATAATATATGAGTTTCACTTTTTGTATTGAAGAACTGAAATAAATTAACTTCTTGATGATATTATAATTTAGTGAGATGCACCTATATATACATCGACCCCAGTGTATCCCATGTGATGTATATACATCGTCCCCAACGTATCCTATGTGATGTATATACATTGTCCCCAACGTATCCTATATGATGTATATACACAGGGGTGGATTAAGAGTAGCCAGGGCCCCGGGCAGTTTAAAAGGTGTGCCCACCCCCCCCGCAGGTACCGGATGTATCACGTGACATGTGACATGATCCCCTTTGATAGATCATGTGATTGGTCATGTGATCAACACACAGATGTTCTGATCACATCTATAGACAGAGAAAGAGGAAAAAAAATTTCCATAACATAGCACTATATATAGTAGATCAGGGTGGCAGATTAATTTTCCGGAGGGGCCACATGAGAGATCGTGACTGTTATGTAGGCCGATCCAATAGGCTGAAATTAATTCTGCTCCATATTAATATTAACAAAATAATTTAAAAAAATTATATTAATTGTATGACTTAATATTGAGCAGAATTAAGTATGCTGACATCCCTCTATATACAGTATGAGCCCCCGCATAGCTCCCTAGATACAGTATGAGCGCCCGCATAGCTCCCTAGATACAGTATGAGCCCCCGCATAGCCCCTCTATATACAGTATGAGCCCCCACATAGCCTCCTATATACAGTATGAGTCCCGCATAGCTCCCTAGATACAGTATGAGCCCCTGCAGAGCCCTGTACATATAGTATGAGCCCCCACACAGCCCCCTACATACAGTATGAGCCCCCACATAGCCCTGTACATACAGTATGAGCCCACACACTGCCACCTACATACAGTATGAGCCCCTACATAGTTATTTAGATACAAAATGAGTCTGCACATAGCCCCTATATACAGTATGAGCCCGCACATAGCTCCTTATATACAATATGAGCCTGCACATAGCTCCCTATATACAGTGTGAGCCCGCACATAGCTCCCTATATACAGTATGAGCCCGCACATAGCGGTCTAGATACAGTATGAGCCCCCGCAGAGCCCTGTACATATAGTATGAGCCCCCACACCCCCCCTACATACAGTATGAGCCCCCGCATAGCCCTGTACATATAGTATGAGCCCACACACTGCCACCTACATACAGTATGAGCCCCTACATAGTTACTTAGATACAATATGAGCCCGCACATAGCTTCCTATATACAATATGAGCCCGCACATAGCTTCCTATATACAATATGAGCCCGCACATAGCTCCCTATATACAGTATGAGCCCGCACATAGCTCCCTATATACAGTATGAGCCCGCACATAGCTCCCTTCTCTGATCGACTGTCGGTTCCACAGCAAGCTCAGAGAATGGTCGACTCCCACTCTGGGGGCGGCAAATTGCAGCTGCCTGGGAGACACCTCTGACCACCGCATGAGGTGGCCCGAAGGCACCCCCCTGACGGCTGTACCCAGGTCACATGCCCCTCCTCTTCCCCTAGGTACGGCCCTGTAGAGTCTATATGAGAATACATGACTATCTATAATATAATCAGGGATGTGTCCGTCTGTCCGAAGCCTCTATAGACTGTGCACGCAATGCGCCTGCACAGTCTGGCCGGAGACAGAAGAACACATCAGATGTTACAGGTGACAGGGAGGAGGACGAGGATAAAGGATTGTAATGACGGAGATCACGTCATACTGCCATCTTCGGCGCCATTAGGACACATACCTTGATGTCCGGCGAGGTTGGAGGAGTGTGGCGTTGTGGTTCATGCATGCGCAGCTGCGAACTCTGGCGCCACACTCCTCCAGCCTTGCCGGTGTTCGAGGATGCGCTGCAAGCGAGAGGGGAAAAGGCGAGTAGGAGTGTTGTTTTTTTTTGTATGGATGGAAGAATATCAGAGCAGGCAAGATGGGGGAACATATACCAGGATGGGGGATAAGGATGGGGAGGGAGCATATACCAGGATGGGGAGGGAGCATATACCAGGATGGGGAGGGAGCATATACCAGGATGGGGGAGCATTTGGTTTTAGTAATGGGGTCTGGCCCGACGCCGGTTCAGTCATTACTTTGAGTATACAGAGCAACCCCTGTAATCCTGGCCCTGACTGACAGCCTGTCTCAATGTAGAGTCAGTGTCAGTCAGGGCCGGGGGCTCGGTTGCAGAGGATGCTCTGTATACTCAGAGTGGTGACCGAACCGGCACTGCCCTCATGACTGAAACCGAATGCTGGCGAGTAGAATAAAGATCATTTTCTCCCCACTGCATTCAGCTACTGGGCAGTATAAAAACGCTGTTTACCTGAACGCAGGTTAATAGCGTTATTTCCGATGAAAGGAACCCTTTAATTTTGTAGCACATTACTTCAATGAAATGGTGCCGGAGTCAGTGCATGCGCTTACCACGCTATCCAGCGCCATTTTATTGAAGTGTTTATGAGAATTCGCAGACACAGTGTCTTAAAAAAAATGGCGCCAGAAATGTACCACTAAAAATGCTTGTGACCCGGGTGTAAAACGGGTTCAATAGCTAGTATAATATACTGTGATACAGACATTAGATGTTATACTATACACATTATTATATCCCATCTCATGTCTGTACCACAGTATTATATACACTAATCTGTTTACTGGATGTGACATTTTGTACAGGGATATACACTGTACTGATCACACCTGCCTACAGGACCTCACATATCATATATGGATCAGTACAGTATGTGATGTCCTGCAGGTTCAGGGTTGATCAGTCAGTGCAGGATCCTCTATGCAATGTCTGTGGTCGCTCTGCTGGGGCTCAGTGGGATTTATTACAGGACTCTGAATTTTCCTGCAGATCTGGTGATGCTGGAGCCGATGACCCAGAGTGACCTGATCTGCAGCAACGATGAAAGTCCTGCAATAACTTATACAGAGCCCTATCAGAGCGGCCGCTGAACTGACACTATGGAATCTTATGCAAACTCATCAGGAGGGGAGCAGCATCCTGCAGCCCCCTCCTCACTCCAGACATCTTCTCCAGACCTCATATTTACCGCCATTCACTGACCTGATCCACCAGCTCCTCTCCCGCAGGATAAAGAAGCTCCACGCGCTGCTGTGTGATGTCAGCCCTGGAGACGC
The DNA here is from genome assembly GCF_046119375.1 of Phyllobates terribilis. Taxonomy (NCBI): domain Eukaryota; kingdom Metazoa; phylum Chordata; class Amphibia; order Anura; family Dendrobatidae; genus Phyllobates; species Phyllobates terribilis. The sequence continues at coordinate 62,970 of NW_027363737.1, forward strand.
AGCACACAGCGCGCAGGGTGCGTGTCTGCCTCCCTGTGATGTGGCCGGCGTCTAAAAGGTACAGTGCGGTCCCCCTGCCAAACCTGCCCCTGCCTCTGCACAAAACATTATAATGAGGGCAATCTGGCCATGGGTCCCCCTGAAGCCTCGGGCCCCGGGCGGTAGCCCAAATTGCCTTCATTATAATCCGTATATACATCAGCCCCAGTGTATCCCATGTGATGTATATACATCGTTCCCAGCGTATCCCATCTGATGTATATACATCGGTCCCAGTGTATCCTATGTGATGTATATAGATCGCCCCCAGCACATCCCCTCAGAAGTATATACATCGGCCCCATTGTATCCTATGTAATGTATACATATCATCCCCAGTGTATCCTATGTAATGTATATGCATCGGCCCCAGATTATACTATCTGATGTAAACAGCATAATTAAGTGCTGTATTTAGTGTGGACCTGTGTATATAGCATGTAGTGAGGTGCTGTGTGTAATATATAGTGTAGATGTGATGTGAATATAATATGTGTGTATAGCATATAGTGTGGGCTGCACATTTTATATAAAAGGCACATCTCTACACTATATAGTATACACACAGCTCCATACCATGTTTTATAACCCAGTATATAGTGTGGAGCTCTGTATATATTGTGGACTTCCCACTAAAAGTTATGTACTCAGGCACAGCACCACACTAAATAACTATATACACAGCTCCATAGTTCATACTATAATATATATACTATAATATTTACTACATGTATATACAATGGTCCCAGTGTTTGTGTGGGTATATATATATATATATATATATAAATATATATATATTTATTTAGATGTTTGTAGCATATATTTTGGAGCTATGTATGCTGTGTATAATTCTCCCTATGGCCACGGCCCCACTATCAGTATTTGGTCAGTATTCGGTCAGTATTTTTTCTCAGGAGTTGGAGACAAAACCAGGAGTGGGTGATAAATCCAGAATTGGTGACTTGTTTCTATTATACCTTTTCTCTGATTGTTCCTCACCTGGTTTTGGCTCCCACTCCTGAGAAAATATACTGACCAAATACTGATAGTGGGGCCGTGGCCTTACACACAGTATATATAGGACATGAGAAGTGGTACTTTGCAGTGTACTGTATATATACAGAATAATACAGATACTGACAATTGCAACCAGCATACAGACAGAAGTGGTACTGTGCAGTGTATACTGTATATACAGAATAATACAGATACTGCGGAAATAATACTGACCGAATACTGACCAAATACTGATAGTGAGGCTGTGGCCTAAGTCTCAGTATCTGTATTATTCTGCATATTTACACTGCACAGTGCCACTTCTCCTGCCCTGTATACTGGGTGTAATTCTCAGTATCTTTATTATTCTGTATATATACACTGCACAGTACCACTTCTCTTGTCCTGTATACTTGGTGTAATTCTTAGTATCTGTATTATTCTGCATATTTACACTGCACAGTGCCACTTCTCCTGTCCTGTATACTGGGTGTAATTCTCAGTATCTGCATTATTCTGTATATATACACTGCACAGTACCACTTCTCCTGCTCTGTATACTGATGTAAATCTCAGTATCTGTATTATTCTGTGTATATAAATTGACTGCAATATTCTCAGTATCTGTATTAATCTGTATATATACACTGCACAGTACTACTTCTCCCGTCTTGTATACTGGTTTTAATTCTCAGTATCTGTATTATTCTGTGTATATACTGTATATAGACTGTATATAGACTGCACAGTACCACTTCTCCTGTCCTGTATACTGGGTGTAATTTTCAGTATTTGTATTATTCTGTGTATATACTGTATATAGACTGTATATACACTGCACAGTACCACTTCTCCTGCCCTGTATACTGGGTGTAATTATCAGTATCTTTATTATTCTGTATATATACACTGCACAGTACCACTTCTCCTGCCCTGTATACTGATGTAAATCTCAGTATCTGTATTATTCTGTGTATATAAATTGACTGCAATATTCTCAGTATCTGTATTAATCTGTATATATACACTGCACAGTACTACTTCTCCCGTCTTGTATACTGGTTTTAATTCTCAGTATCTGTATTATTCTGTGTATATACTGTATATAGACTGTATATAGACTGCACAGTACCACTTCTCCTGTCCTGTATGCGGAGTGTAATTTTCAGTATTTGGATTATTCTGTATACATATAGACTGCACAGTGCCATTTCCTCTCTCCTATTCTTGGAGAGGCTGTATTACAGTTAGGTAGAGTCATTATTGGTTTATAATTTTCTACATTCCTATGGGCAAATAAAAATACATTTTGAAATCCTGTTTAAATGGGTTATCCCAAGTTTGGAAGTTATCCCCCTTCTTATGGATAGGGGATGACTTTCTGATCACTGCGGACCTAACCACTGGGACCACCATGATCCAGAGAAACGGAACTGTGAAAAGATAAATGGAGCTGTGGTTGATGATGCGCACTGCTGCGCCATTCACGTGGGGCTCGTCAAATAACTCCTTTAAGAGAGTGCTGAGGGCATGACCAAGAAAAGTAACACATAGGTGCGCTTGTACACATCTGTAGATGGACAAAGACAGCGGTGCACACAGCGCGCAGCGCAAAGTTTACCCTTATGTACAGCACCATACATAAAATGGCACTATATAAAATAGAGCAGGGGTGGGAGATTAATTTTCCCAAGGGGCCACATGAGAGACCATGATTGTTGTGGAGACCAAACCAATAGGCTGAAATTAATTCTGCTCAATGTTAATATTAACATATTAATTATAATTATTTTTTATAATATAATATTTAATAATAATAAATAATAACTTAATATTGAGCACAATTAAGTATGCTGACATCCCCCTATATACAGTATGAGCCCTCCCACATCACCCCCTACATACAGTATGAGCCACCACATAGCCCCCTACATACAGTAAGAGCCCCACATAGCTCCTTATATACAGTGTGAGCCCCCAGATAGCGCCTTAGATACAGTATGAGCCTCCATATAGCCTCCTATATACAGTATGAGCCTCCACATAGCCTCCCATATACAGTATGAGCCTGCGCATAGCTCCCTAGATACAGTATGAGCCCCCATATAGCTCTCTAGATACAGTATGAACCCTCGCATAGCTCCCTAGATACAGTAGATACAGTATGAACCCTCGCATAGCTCCCAGGATACAGTAGATACAGTATGAACCCTCGCATAGCTCCCAGGATACAGTAGATACAGTATGAACCCTCGCATAGCTCCCTAGACACAGTAGATACAGTATGAACCCTCGCATAGCTCCCAGGATACAGTAGATACAGTATGAACCCTCGCATAGCTCCCAGGATACAGTAGATACAGTATGAACCCTCGCATAGCTCCCTAGACACAGTAGATACAGTATGAACCCTCGCATAGATCCCTAGACACAGTAGATACAGTATGAACCCTCGCATAGCTCCCAGGATACAGTAGATACAGTATGAACCCTCGCATAGCTCCCTAGACACAGTAGATACAGTATGAACCCTCGCATAGCTCCCTAGACACAGTAGATACAGTATGAACCCTCGCATAGCTCCCAGGATACAGTAGATACAGTATGAACCCTCGCATAGCTCCCTAGACACAGTATGAGCCCCGTGCATAGCTCCCAAGATACAGTATGAGACCTCGCATAGACTCCTAGATACAGTATGAGACCCTGCATAGCCTCCTAGATACAGTATGAGCCCCGTGCATAGCTCCCAAGATACAGTATGAGCCCCCGCATAGACTCCTAGATACAGTATGAGACCCCGCATAGCCTCCTAGATACAGTATGAGACCCTACATAGCCCCTAGATACAGTATGAGACCCCACATAGCCTCCTAGATACAGTATGAGACCCCGCATAGCCTCCTAGATACAGTATGAGACCCCACATAGCCTCCTAGATACAGTATGAGCCCCGTGCATAGCTCCCAAGATACAGTATGAGACCCCACATAGCCTCCTAGATACAGTATGAGCCCCTGCATAGCCTCCTAGATACAGTATGAGACCCCACATAGCCTCCTAGATACAGTATGAGACCCCGCATAGCCTCCTAGATACAGTATGAGACCCCACATAGCCTCCTAGATACAGTATGAGCCCCTGCATAGCCTCCTAGATACAGTATGAGCCCCTGCATAGCCTCCTAGATACAGTATGAGACCCCGCATAGCCTCCTAGATACAGTATGAGACCCCACATAGCCTCCTAGATACAGTATGAGCCCCTGCATAGCCTCCTAGATACAGTATGAGCCCCGTGCATAGCTCCCAAGATACAGTATGAGAACCCACATAGCCTCCTAGATACAGTATGAGCCCCTGCATAGCCTCCTAGATACAGTATGAGCCCCCGCATAGCCTCCTAGATACAGTATGAGCCCCTGCATAGCTTTTTGGTATTAATCTAAATTGAATACATTTTTAATTTTTAAATGGATAAATTTGTTAGCTAGTTATTACTAATCCTCAGATATACATCAGTTTTTTGTACACTGGTCCACACGCACATGTAGACACACACACAGGCAGTCATACACAAACACACACGCAGTCACACACATACACACACATGCAGTCACGCACATACACACACATGCAGTCATGCATATACACACACATGCAGTCACGCACATACACACACATGCAGTCACGCACATACACACACATGCAGTCATGCACATACACACACATACACATACACACACATGCAGTCACGCACATACACACACATATGCAGTCACACACATACACACACACGCAGCCACACACATACACACACATGCAGTCACGCACATACACACACATATGCAGTCACACACATACACACACACGCAGCCACACACATACACACACATGCAGTCACGCACATACACACACATACGCAGTCACACACATACACACACACGCAGCCACACACATACACACACACATGCAGTCACACACATACACATGCATGCAGTCACGCACATACACACACATGCAGTCACACACATACACACACATGCAGTCACGCACATACACACACATGCAGTCACGCACATACACACACAGGCAGTCACGCACATACACACACATGCAGTCACGCACATACACACACATGCAGTCACACACATACACACACATGCAGTCAGGCACATACACACACATGCAGTCAGGCACATACACACACATGCAGTCAGGCACATACACACACATGCAGTCACACACATACACACACATGCAGTCACACACATACACACACATGCAGTCACGCACATACACACACACGCAGTCACGCACATACACACACACGCAGTCACGCACATACACACACATGCAGTCACGCACATACACACACATGCAGTCACGCACATACACACACATGCAGCCACGCACATACACACATGCAGTCATGCACATACACACACATGCAGTCATGCACATACACACACATGCAGTCACGCACATACACACACATGCAGTCACGCACATACACACACATGCAGTCACACACATACACACACACGCAGTCACGCACATACACACACATGCAGTCACGCACATACACACACATGCAGTCACGCACATACACACACACGCAGTCACGCACACACACACACGCAGTCACGCACATACACACATGCAGTCATGCACATACACACACATGCAGTCACACACATACACACACATGCAGTCACACACATACACACACATGCAGTCACGCACATACACACACATGCAGTCACGCACATACACACACATGCAGTCACACATACACACACATGCAGTCACACATACACACACATGCAGTCACGCACATACACACATGCAGTCACACACAGACACACACGCGCAGTCATGCACATACACACACATGCAGTAACGCACATACACACACATGCAGTAACGCACATACACACACATGCAGTCACACACATACACACACATGCAGTCACGCACATACACACACATGCAGTCACGCACATACACACACATACGCAGTCACGCACATACACACACATACGCAGTCACGCACATACACACACATACGCAGTCACGCACATACACACACACGCAGTCACGCACATACACACATGCAGTCACACACAGACACACACGCGCAGTCATGCACATACACACACATGCAGTCACGCACATACACACACATGCAGTCACGCACATACACACACATACGCAGTCACACACATACACACACGCAGTCACGCACATGCACACATGCAGTCACACACGCGCAGTCATGCACATACACACACATGCAGTCACACACATACACACACATGCAGTCACACACATACACACACATACGCAGTCACACACATACACACACACGCAGTCACGCACATACACACACATGCAGTCACACACATACACACACATGCAGTCACACACATACACACACATGCAGTCACGCACATACACACACATGCAGTCACACACATACACACACATGCAGTCACACACATACACACACATGCAGTCACGCACATACACACACATGCAGTCACGCACATACACACACATGCAGTCACACACATACACACACATGCAGTCTTTTACACAAGCAGTCATACACACGCAGTCACATACACTCACGCGGTCATGCACACAGTCAGACACCAGCAGGCATGCGCACACATGGTCATACACACACGGTCATGCACATGCAGTCACGCATATACGCACACGGAGTCACGTATACACATGCAGACTTGCACATATACGGGTCGCAGAAATGTGCGCACACAAACATATACAGACATATACAAAGACACATACAGACATAAACATATTTGAAGACATACAGAAAAATACATGTAAACAGACATATCACATATTACAACTGTGCTGGTCTCAGAGATGGTCTTCAATGTCCAAGGGCTACTAAATGGATTTGATGCTTACATTCATGTGATAATTTACCCCATACTGTAAATAATACTAATATTAGTGGTTTCCCTGGGAAGAAGCTAAACCACCCTAGCCACCGGTCTGAGGGTCCTTGGGATACTACAATTTAGGGTAAGCGGTCATAGGCCCTTTGGTCCATTATTCTGATACTTATACATTTGCTGATGGTGGCCCTGGGAGTTGGTATTTTAGTGGCACACTTAGTCTTATACTCTCACCACTTGCCCTATATAGATTACCTGGGTCAACCTGTTACCACTAGCCTAAAACACCCCGCTTTTCCCAGCCTATACCTTGCATAGAGCTATATATAATCTCTGATTAGTTTTCCCCTGGGGGGTTTCCTTACACTTACCCCTATGCACACTGTTTTTGTCTTTATTGTCTATTTGCTATTATGTATACATGTGTATTTAATAAAGATTTTGTCATATCTTTGCATAAGAAACTCCTAGTTTCTCTGTTTTTTTCCAAATTATCCTAATATTAGTGGTTTCACTAGGAGCATCAGGACCTAAGATGTTATTATACAGATGAGGGAACACTGCGAAAAATGTAATAATCTATAGTAAGGGGTATATTGGGCCTCATTTACCCCAAAAATGTCCTTGTTACCCATCCCAAGAAGTCAGAGCTCAGTGTAATGAGTACAATTCCGCACGTTACTAAATCATTGTGCCGTCTATAAACATGGACCAGTGCGTCCTACTGTAAACTCTAGACATATTAGCTGTCATCCAAAGAGCACCATGACCTAAAGAATCAGGGGAATCTTGGGGTGATGGCCGATAAATCTGCTTTTTAAAAATAAAATAAATAAAAAAATTGAGGTTTTATTACTATTGATAACAAAGCCAATTTTAATATCAGACAGTATTTCTGAATAAGGCCTAATGTTACCCCTACTATTGTTAAAATATTAGCTGTCACCCCAAAGCCAAAACCAGGTGAGGAACAATCAGAAAAAGGTATAATAGAAACAAGTCACCAACTCTGCATTTATCACCCACTCCTGGTCTTGGCTCCCACTCCTGAGAAAAATACTGACTGAATACTGACCAAATACTGATAGTGGGGCCGTGGCCTAAGAGCTAAAGTCGGTCTCAGGGGTTGGTAAGCCTTTTTATCATGCTCTCCCACTGCTAACTTATAAAGGAGGCAGAAAAGCGTTTGCCGACATATGATGTAATGGCTCCTCCAATGTCAGGTCTCTATGTATGGAGCAGGTTCAGGAGCTGAGCCCGCATCATACTGGGCAGATGCCTGTACACATAACACCGACAATGAATGGGGTATAGCTACACATTCAGGAAAAAAATAGATGTGTAGAATCATTAAGGTCCACTGGACCACAATTCAAGTATGAAATGACCTACAACAATCCAGTAAGGATTAAATAATACAGCAGACATAATGGAGTAAATCCTTTATTTGGATAAATCAGTGATCAGACATAGAAAAATACGTTAAAAAACATGTAATTGACAACTATACATTAAAACACACGTGGGGTGTAGAGACACAGCCTATGTATTGAATAGTGGTTCTCCCTAGGATGCACATATATTGGATTTCATCCAGTAAATACATGAATACAAGTAAATTAACACCATTGATATATTAAATACATAAAGTGCATGTGCAGATATATATATGTATATACCAGAATAACATCAAAGAGAAAAACAGTACATCTAATATAATAAATAGGAAAAATCTCATATAATTCTTGTGACACATAACTTGAATATATGGCCGTAATAATGTATATAGTGCAAAAGTCATTGGCCAACATAAGAATAAATATCAGGATATATTGAAGAAATAAAGATGGGATGAGCCAAATCCAGAGGCAGTATGGCATGAGCGGGGTAGGGCTGTGTGACCTCCACCCACAGGCGTTTTGCTCGTGGTTCTACAGGGAGATGCCTGTACACAGCCGGCATCTGTAACCGCAGCCATCAGAGATTGTTCTGATCGCTGCTGTTACACTGATCACTGGCTGCGGATGGGTTATCATGGCAGCTGACTATGAGAACTACTAGGATGAGTTTAAAATAAATGTTCCTGTGCTGAGATAATCTTATAAATGTGCCCCTGCTGTGTACTGTGTAATGGCCGTGTCTGACCGTGCTGGAAAATGGTCTGATCATACCACAGCTCCTGGGCAGGAGGAAGCAAAAGAGGATACAGACAGGATCACAAAGGATTATTTCTTTCAGGAAAAATATTGCTTAAAAACAGACAGCAAAATGTTTTACCTCACAAAATGAATCAGCTGTGATCCCGTGTTGTAATGTCTGTATACTCTTTTGTGTCCTCCCCTGCCCAGGAGCTGTGGTATGATCAGACCATGGCCCTGTAAGGTCAGACACATCCATTACACAGTACAAACCAGGGGCACATTTATAAGATTATCTCAGCACAGGAACATGTTTTTAACACATCCAATTGTAGAACTTATTTTTACTCCAAGATCTATTAGTTAAAATGTACTTTGTTTGTGGAAAAACCCTTTAAATTCCATAAGAGGACTGAAAAAATAAAGTAAACATACATAAAAACGTGTCAAAAATATAAACCAAATAAAAAATTATAATAATTTGAATCAACCCCTTTCCTTTATTAAGTATAAAAAAAAATAATTATATTATTATCAAAATATTCAATTAAGTGTGTTTTTGGCCGACACACTTTCCTAACAAAAGGCAATAAAATGTGATCAAAACATCTCCCCACCTCACAAAAAAAGAATAAAACATTTGCAGGTCTTAGAAAATGGACGCACAAACCCAATGTTTTTTTATTTACAAATGTTCAAATTTTTTTCATCACTAGTTTTGAGCATTCCGATACTGTAATATCGGGTATCAGCCGATATTCGCGGTATCGGAATTCCGATACTTAATTCCGATACTTTTACAATATCGAATACCGGAATCGGAAGTTCCCATAATGCCTGCGCTCTGCAGTGTCTCTGAAGGATCACAAGCTGGATGGCAGCACTCAGCTGAGATCCAGCCTGTCATCAGAATGCCATCCCAGCGTGGGAGAATTCTCCTGATCGTTTAAAAGCCGGCGGGCGGTAAAAAGCCGCCGGCTTTTAAACAATCACACAGCCCCATACTGCTTCCCTGCAGCCTCCCACCTGATCCTCCGCTCCCCTCGCCACCTCCCATCCCGATCGTAAGTTAGGACTGGGCGGGGAGCGCAGCACCAAGGAGCGGGGAGCGAAGGACCCGGGCGGGGAAGTCGGCAGTGAAAAGACTTCACCGCCGGCTTTCCCGTTCTGTGCTGCGCTTTCCCGCCGGTTATTTCAAATGAACAGCTGAGGTATCAGGTGATGCTGATCAGCTGTTCATTTGAAGTAGCCGCGGTGCCCTCAGAGGGTTCATGTGAGTTCATGCTTGACTGCATTGTATGAACTCACATGAACTTTCCCACGGTCGCACAGGTCAGCCTCACCTCCCAGACGATCAGCCCGTCATGACTGGTGTGTGTGGGTGTTTGTGCGTGTGTCTGCGAGTGTGTGCGGGGTGTCTGTGCGATGTCTGCGGGTGTGTGCGGTGTCTGTGCGATGTGTGCGGGTGTGCGCGGTGTCTGTGCGATGTCTGCGGTGTCTGTGCGATGTCTGCGAGTGTGTGCGGTGTCTGTGCGATGTCTGCGAGTGTGTGCGGTGTCTGTGCGATGTCTGCGGGTGTGTGCGGTGTCTGTGCGATGTCTGCGGGTGTGTGCGGTGTCTGTGCGATGTCTGCGGGTGTGTGCGGTGTCTGTGCGATGTCTGCGGGTGTGTGCGTGCAGGCAGACATAGGCCGATGTGACACTACTACTCCCATCGGCCTATGTCTGTCCCCCGTCCACTCGTGCCAGCAGGATCAGCTCGATGGGAGCAGTAGTTCCCATCAGCCTGATCCTGCTATTTAAATTGCCCTACTGTGTCCCCAATAAATTTTAAATACATGTCATTGGTGGCCAGTGGTAGCCTACAATAAATTAGCTCATACATTACCTGTCCCCGCCGATCGCCACCTAAAATAAAGTAAAAAATAAAAAACTACACCTATACTCACCTAGACACCTAATTCGCCGAAGCCATCGATCTCCTGTAATAAAATATAAAATAATAAACCACAACCTTATCCTTACCCCTCCGTAGTAGTCCACGAGTGTCCCACGATGATCTCCAGTTTAGAGCAGCCACATAGAATGTGACCGCTCTAAACCGCTGCCGCCGCTAGAATGACGGGGCCGTAAAGCAGCCCCGTCATTGCATAAGCGGGTTCGCCGGAGTTCAGGCAGCGCTGCTCCGGTTAGCTCCTTTACGGCCCTGCTGTATCGTAAGAAATTCCCACGGTACAGCACTGCCGTAAAGGAGGTCTCCGGAGCTGCGCTGCCTGAATGCACTCCGGTGACCTCAGTCAGGGGCTCACGCTGCCGGGAGCGGACGTGTTCCCGGCAGCGTGAGCTTACAGCAGCCATGCACAGCTGTCACCATCTCCAGATGTGACAGCTGTGCATGGGAGATCAGCGCAGGAACGTGGACAGGTAACTCTTTTTTTTTAGTAAACTAAGAATTAAATAAAATTGTGTGTTTTATTTCAAATAAATTATTTTTTCTGGGTGTAGTGTGTGTTTTTCTTTTTAACACTTTGTAGGTTAGTAATGGGGGTGTCTTATAGACGCCCATCATTACTAACCTGGGCTTCATGGCAGCTGGCGCTGACATGAACCCCAACCCTATTACCCCCTGCCACCGCACCAGGGCAGCGTGGAAGAGCGAGGCTAAGTGACAGAGTTGTCGCATCCTATGGATGCGTCATTTCTGGGGCGGCTGACGGCTGGTGTTTCTAGCCTGGGAGGGGGCCAATATTCATGGCACCCTTCCTGGGCTATTAATATCAGCCCCCAGCTGTCTGCCTAGCCTTTGCTAGCTATTAAATAGGGGGTCCCCCATTTTAATAGCTAGTAAAGGCTAGGTATTCAGCTGGGGGCTGATATTAGTAGTCTGGGAAGCTCCGTGGGTATTACCCACTTCCCAGGCTTCAAACATCTGCCCCAGCCGTCTGCTTAACCTCCGCTAGAGCCTAAAATTATGGGGGATCCCACGCCAATTTTATTTTAAATAAATCCTTTATTTTAACACTAAATGACATTTGAGGAGTTAATAAAGATGCAGTCCCTAAATTATTATTTATTTTTTAATTAATTTTTCCCAAAAATTTTGACATGGGCTTTGCCATATTTTTGTATGCCAGCCAGGTACAGCATCCAGCTTCTATGAATGCGTCATTTTCCGGGGTGGCTGCGGACTGCAATTTGCACCGGGGGGGGCAGAAAGCTTGGGCCTCCCTGCGCTGCAGATTCCTGCCCCCAGCTGCCTAGTTGTACCTGGCTGGACACACAAATAGGGCGAAGCCCCACATATTTTTTTTTTAAATTATTTCAAGAAATTCATGAAATAATAAAGAAAAAAAGGGCTTCCCTATATTGTTGTGTCCGGCCAGGTACAAATAGGCAGCTGGTGGTTGGGGGCAGCCCGTTCCTGCCTGCTGTACCTGACTGGACACAAATATAGTGCGAAGCCCCACGTCAATTTTTTTTAATTATTTCAGGAAATTCATGAAATAATTAAAAAAAAAATGATGTGGGGCTTCGCCCTATATTTGTGTCCAGTCAGGTACAGCAGGCAGGAACGGGCTGCCCCCAACCACCAGCTGCCTATTTGTACCTGGTTGGACACAACAATATAAGGAAGGCCTTTTTTTCTTAATTATTTCATGAATTTCATGAAATAATTAAAAAAAAAAATATGTGGGGCTTCGCCCTATTTTTGTGTCCAGCCAGGTACAACTAGGCAGCTGGGGGCTGGAATCTGCAGCGCAGGGAGGCCCAAGCTTTCTGCCCCCCCCCGCTGCAAATTGCAGTCCGCAGCCACCCCGGAAAATGGCGCGTTCATAGAAGCGCCATCTTCTGGCGCTGTACCCAACTCATCCAGGGCCCTGGTGCGGTGGCTCACTGGGTAATAAAGGGGTTAGGGCCAGCTTGGCATTATCAGCTGGCCCTAAGCCCGAAATTCATGGGGTCACGCCAATATTAGACATGACCACCATGAATTTCTAGTAAAGTATTTAAAAAAAACACAACACCCAGAAAAAAGTCCTTTAATTGAAATAAACACACAATTCTTTATTGTTCTAAATTAAACTATACTTACTCATCCCGCAGACACTGAGAAGTGCAGGCATGCTTGCGCTCCTCAGTGTCTCTCTGTGACGGCATAAAGATGAGCCGAGGTCATGTCCAATGAACTCAGCTCACCTCATGCACGTCACTGACAGCGTGGGAAAATTCTCCTGCACTCAGCGCTTCAGCTGAGAATTTTCCCACGCTGTCAGTGACGTGAATGAGGTGAGGTCATGTCCAATGCACTCAGCTCACCTCATGCACGTCACTGACAGCGTGGGAAAATTCTCACGCTGAAGCGCTGAGTGCAGGAGAATTCTCCCACGCTGTCAGTGACGTGCATGAGGTGAGCTGAGTTCATTGGACATGACCTCGGCTCATCTGGATGCCGTCACAGAGAGACACTGAAGAGCACAAGCATGCCTGCGCTTCTCAGTGTCTGCGGGATGACAGGCTGGATGGCAGCGTTCTGCTGCGGTCCAGCCTGTCATCTCGATGTAGCAGAGCTGAAGCTGTCCTGGGAACCATGGAAAGGTAAGGATGAGGTTGCTTTATTATTTTTTTTTACTGCAGGAGATCGTTGGCTTCAGCTGGAATGGGCGTGATGGTAAGTAGAGTTTAATTTAGAACAATAAAGAATTGTGTGTTTATTTCAATTAAAGGACTTTATTCTGGGTGTTTGTGGGTTTTTTTTTAACTTTGACTATGGGGTTAGTAATGGGGGTGTCTTATAGACGCCTCTCCATTACTAACCTGGGCTTGATGTCAGCTGGCATTATAAGCTGACATCAACCCCAACCCTATTACTCCACTGCCACCGCTACAGGGCAGTGGGAAGAGCGAGGCTAAGTGCCAGAATTGGCGCATCCTATGGATGCGCCATTTCTGGGGCGGCTGTCGGCTGGTGTTTCTAGCCTGGGAGGGGGCCAATATTCATGGCACCCTTCCTGAGATATTAATATCAGCCCCCAGCTGTCTGCCTAGCCTTTGCTAGCTATTAAATTAGGGGGGACCCCACGTCATTTTTTTGAGGGGGTCCCCCATTTTAATAGCTAGTAAAGGCTAGGTATTCAGCTGGGGGCTCATATTAGTAGCCTGGGAAGCTCCGTGGGTATTACCCCCTTCCCAGGCTTCAAACATCTGCCCCAGCCGTCTGCTTAACCTCCGCTAGAGACTAAAATTAAGGGGAACCCCACGCCAATTTTTTTTTAAATAAATCCTTTATTTTAACACTAAATGACAAGTACAGTAATCAACACTGTCACTGTACTTCATATATATGTGACTGACATGTTTCTATCTATCTAATCTATGTGTGAAGCTCTATTTTTTCTGTTGTAAATTGTCGGGTAAAGGTGTATGCCGCTGATGAATTGCCGGCTTTTCGCGTAATACATTCTACATTATTCTTAGTTGTTTTACTTCATGTAGAATTAACCCACAAGGAAAGAAAGGGTTTATTTTCATTCCGATATTTGTGTCCCATTGACTTGCATTGGTTTCCGGTATCGGAATCGGCGATATCCGATACTTTTTGGGTATCGGTCCGATCCAATCCGATACGATATTTCCTGATATCGGAAGGTATCGCTCAACACTACTGATAAGTCCAAATTTGAGATCTTTTGTTCCAACCACTGTGACTTTGTGCGACGCAGAAAAGGTGAACGGATGGACTCTACATGCCTGGTTCCCACCGTGAAGCATGGAGGAGGAGGTGTGATGGTGTGGGGGTGCTTTGCTGGTGACACTGTTGGGGATTTATTCAAAATTGAAGGCATACTGAACCAGCATGGCTACCACAGCATCTTGCAGCGGCATGCTATTCCAACCGGTTTGCGTTTAGTTGGACCATCATTTATTTTTCAACAGGACAATGACCCCAAACACACCTCCAGGCTGTGTAAGGGCTATTTGACCAAGGAGGAGAGTGATGGGGTGCTACGCCAGATGACCTGGCCTCCACAGTCACCAGACCTGAACCCAATCGAGATGGTTTGGGGTGAGCTGGACCGCAGAGTGAAGGCAAAAGGGCCAACAAGTTCTAAGCATCTCTGGGAACTCCTTCAAGATTGTTAGAAGACCATTTCCCGTGACTACCTCTTGAAGCTCATCAAGAGAATGCCAAGAGTGTGCAAAGCAGTCATCAAAGCAAAAGGTGGCTACTTGAAAGAACCTAGAATATAATATAATATTTTCAGTTGTTTCACACTTTTTTGTTAAGTATATAATTCCACATGTGTTAATTCATACTTTTGATGCCTTTAGTGTGAATGTACAATTTTCATAGTCATGAAAATGCAGAAAAATCTTTAAATAAACTTTTGGTCTGTACTGTATATATAATATAACGCTACAAGCCTCCCTCTGTCTGAAGCCTTTAAAGACTTGGCAAGTGCTACATGCCTGCGCAGTCTGGCTCTAGACAGAAGAACCTATTACGTTACAGGTAAGAGGAGTGTATGGCGCCGGAGATTGCGGTATGCGTAGACACTGAACACATACCGCGATCTCCGGCGCCATACTCACCTGACCGGGAGGAGCGTTGCAGCGGCGTTTCTCTTCTCGCCGGAGACCAGGGCAGGAGTGAAGGTGTTGGAATCGGCACATGTGCATAACTCTATCCGGCGCCATTTTACTGAAGACATATTTGCAGTGTGTCTTCAGCAAAATGCCGTTGAACAGCACGGTATGGGCACGTGCGTATTCTGGCGCCGCACTGCTCCCCCGGCAGAACAGGATACAGCAGCGCTGGAGCACAGGGAAGAAAGGTGAGTATGTGTTTATTTTTTTGTATGTGTGCACCGTGAAAGGGATGAGGGGTGCCATACATACCAGGAATGGGGTGTGACGGGCACCATACATGCCAGGAAAGGGGTATGAGGGGTACCATACATACCAGGAAAGGGGTGTGAGGGGACCATGCATACCAGGATTGGGGGATGAGGGGTACAATGCATACCAGGATTTGGGGGGTGACTGAACCATGAAAACCAGGATTGGGGGGTGAGGGGTGCCATACATACCAGGATTGGGGGGTGAGGGGTGCCATACATACCAGGATTGGGGGGTGAGGGGTGCCATGCATACCAGGATAGGAAAGTGGGGTTCCATGCATACCAGAATAGGGATGAGGGGTACCATGCATACCAGGATTGGGGGATGAGGGGACCATGCATACCAGGATTGGGGGATGAGGGGACCATGCATACCAGGATTGGGGGATGAGGGGACCATGCATACCAGGATTGGGGGATGAGGGGACCATGCATACCAGGATTGGGGGATGAGGAGGCCATACATACCAGGATTGGGGATGAGAGAGTCATGCATACCAGGATTGGGGATGAGAGAGCCATGCATACCAGGATGGGGGATGAGGAGGCCATACATACCAGGATGGGGGGGATGAGGGGTGCCATACATACCCGGATTGGGATGAGGGGTGCCATGTATACCAAGATGAGGGGTACCATAAATACCAGAATAGGAATGAGGGGTACCATGCATACCAGGATGAGGGATGGGTTGCCATGCATACCAGGATGAGGGGTAACATACATAACAGGATAGGGATGAGGTGTGCCATAAATACCAAGATGAGGGATGGGGTGCCATGCACATCAGGAAGAGGGATTGAGTGCCATACATACCAGGATTGGCGAATGAGCGGTGCCATACATACCAGGATGAGAGATGGGGTGCCATGCATACCGGATTGGGATGAGGGGGTGCCATGCATACCCGGATTGGGGTGAGGGGGTGCCATGCATACCCGGAGTGGGGAGAGGGGACAGGATGGGGGCAGCACAAATACCAGTGGGGGGCAGAACATACCAGCATGGGAGACCATATACCAATAAAACTGCTCGCCACCCGGGTGTAGAACAGGTTCAATAGCTAGTGTGTGTGTGTATATATTATATATATATATATATATATATATATATATATATATATATATATATATATATATATATATATTTATAATATGGTTGCCAAAAATAAAAAATCCTAATGATTGCACAGATACGTAGCACAATGTGAATGTTAATCTATATAATTGACATTAACTAAGGGGAAATGTAAGCGTCTGTAGAACTACTAAAAGGATATCTTCATAGTGTGACAAAGTCTCTGGTAGTGTGTCAGAAGGGAGGTATGTGTCGCTGAGACTCTTAGACTCAGTGATGTGAAAACATGCAAGTTCTCATGCAGTAGGTGCAGAGAGAGTTAATAGAACCACATTTACAAGGGAATGTTTTCAGTGGATAATGAAAGTGTAGGGAGGAACGTTATCCACCTTCATTCCAATCAGGGGAGTGTCTGGGCTTTAAATAGTCAGCCCTGACACTCAGGTGTGTTCAGTACCTGGGGAAACTTTGTTCCAGGAAGGAGCTAGCACATGCTGTGATGAACCTGTGTGTAGCTAATTGTGAGTGGCCAGACCTTGGCCGAGATAAGGACTCTGCTGAAAGTTCTGAAAGTTTAGCATTTTGTTTTGTCTCTTTAGCTGAATGGGCTGTGTTTTTATTTATGGACTCAAGGGTAGTTTATGACTGCTAAATAAACTAACCTGAGAATTTAAAGAGACAGTATCTTGTATTTTACCAACGCATACAGCCGAGCTTGTCGCTATACCACAATAGACTCACAAGCCCAAGTGGGTACACATATATAGTATATAATATTAAGCTCTATAAGGAATCTCCTATAAAATAAAACATCCAAAATGGATGTTTTGGGGGACCCTGATGAAGCAAGGACGAAAGGTACATTGGTGCACATAGGACCACATCCCACATTTACTCACTTGGACATTTAAGTTGCCTTGTAACTACTGCTCCTCCATTTTGAATGTATTATTTTATAGGAGATTCTTTACAGAGTTTAATATTATATACTATATATGTGTACTCACTTGGGCTTGTGAGTGTAAGAAGCTATCTTCTTAGTAGTTCTAAAAACACTTACATTTCCCCTTGGTTATTGTCAACTATATAGATTAACATTCACATTGTGCTACATATGCGTGCAATCATTAGGATTTTTTTTGGCAAGTTATAGGCATATATCTAATATATATAATTGTCTTATCCCATCTGTCTGTCTGTCCAGAAAATCCCGCGTCACTGATTGGCCGCGGCCGGACCAATCAGCGACGCGGGATTTCAGAATAAAGATGGCGGCCGTTAGCGGCTCATCTGCCGCACGGAGGTCAGCAGGGATGCAGCCGGGAGATGACCGGCGGCGCCGCTGACCTCCATGCGGCTACCCTCGGGAGATCAGCAGCTAGGACCGCTGATCTCCCGACGGTAAGTGTGAAGGGAGGACCGGCGCCGCCGGTCGGGATACTTCTGCTGCAAGCAGCCGGTCATCTCCCGCAGCGCCGCTCCCCGGTCCTCACTAATACAATTCGCTGATTGGTCGCGGCCAATCAGCGATATTGGCGCCAAATTTAAAACCGCTGTGCTGATTGCGCCCGGTGTACCGCATTCATATTCTAGAATACCCGATGCGTTTGAATCCGCACACCATCTAGTATATATATATATATATATATTCACTACTGTCTCTATATATGTGATACTCATGTGTTGGTGACTTGGGGTCCTCCAATGTTATACTCTGTAGAATTGTCTTTTAATTTTTGCAATATTTATTTTAGCATCAATAAGCACCTATTGTTTCATTTTGGTGGTATCTACAGTCATATATATGTATATACATACAGCAATATATATACTGTATAAGATCTGATGTCTGTAGTCACAGTATGTCAGCAATGTACAGTATGTACTTTATTGTGCACTGACATTAGATCATATATGCCCTGGACTGATCCTGCACCGACTACCAGACATCACATTGTATAGATGGCAGTATAGATATAATCTGTGATGTCCTGTACAGGGCCGGCTCCAGGTTTTCGTAGGCTCAAAAGAGTCTCATGGCCCCTTTAACACATACCACAATTCATGATGCACAGATAAGGCGGAGAAATATAGATATAGTACAATGCCAAAGATTTCACTTACCGTATTTTTCGGACTATAAAGACGCACTTTTTTCCCTCCAAAATGTTAGCTACGGTGTGTGCCGGCTATGAAGGAGAGTGAAGTCACTGCTCCCCGCGCACACAGTCCCGGCATGGGGAGCAGTGACTTCTGGCAGCTGATCTCTCCTTGTGAGCCACGCATGGCAGTGATGTCATGCGCGGTTCACATGGAGAGATCAGTGCGGGCAGACAGGACGCAGCGCTGGAGGAGAGAAGAAAGGTGAGTATCAGTGGTTTTTGTTTTTTTTTATGTGCAGCATGATAAGGATTAGGGGGACCATGCATACCAGGATAAGGATGAGGGGGCCATACATACCAGGGTAACGCTGAGGGGGCCATACATACCAGGGTAACGCTGAGGGGGCCATACATACCAGGGTAACGCTGAGGGGGCCATACATACCAGGGTAACGCTGAGGGGGCCATGTGCAGCATGATGGGGATTAGAGGTGCCATACATACCAGGACAGGGATGAGGGGTGCCATGCATACCACTATACCAGGTGTGGCAAGTCGACTCGCTCGGCTCTCCTGGAGGCAGACTCAGGACACACGTTCTCAGGTTTTCCTCCCTGCTGGTTTATTATCAGCCATAAACTCATGCAGGTTTCACAGGAAAAACAAACATGACCCCTCTGGGTTAAACGAAAAAAAACAAAACAAAGTAAAACTCAGTCCATAGATGAGCGGGTTCCGCCCGCTCTCGGTAGCATAAACTGCACTGCTAAAGTCCATGTGAAAAGCTCTGCAGCTTCCACAATACTGTCTGGAGACTTCCCTCTCCCAGACCACACTCCAGAGAAAAAAAAAAGGGACTGAGCTTTTACACATTGCTCAGCCACACCCTGAGGGGAGGTAGGGGGAATGGCGTCCCGCCCTCTTTGCCATTCCCATAAAACCGCACACCCTTTAACAGAGTAAGCCTACCAGCATATAACACGCTGGCAGAAAAATAAAGTCGGTCTTAGTTCACACAGGAGAGCATCCTGAGTGACACATACCTCCCCTCACATATAAAACCAGTGACACTGTCACACAGGGTAAGGATGAGGGGTGCCATGCATACCGGGACAGGGATGAGGGGTGCCATGCATACCGGGATAGGGATGAGGGGTGCCATGCATACCGGGACAGGGATGAGGGGTGCCATGCATACCGGGATAGGGATGAGGGGTGCCATGCATACCGGGATAGGGATGAGGGGTGCCATGCATACAGGGATAGGGATGAGGGGTGCCATGCATACAGGGATAGGGATGAGGGGTGCCATGCATACCAGGATGGGGATGGGGACCACGTATAAAAGGGGGGGGGCATATATACCAGGATGGGGGATATTGTCAGAATTGGGGGACATTACCCCTATACCAGTGTCAGCAGAAGACCCCCTCCCCCTTAAAAGTGCATCATGAACACATTTTTGGCTTAAATTTTTTTTTTATTATTTTCCTCCTCTAAAACCTAGGTGCGTCTTATGGTCCGGTGCATCTTATAGTCCGAAAAATACGGTACTTCTTACATTACATGAGTGATATCTATTGTAAATTCTATAATAGCTCAGAAACCGACGAATCCTCACAGTGCATGGGGCGTGTCATGGGGGGATTCAAAAGTTTTCATTTTAGACTGTACATTATAGTCCTCCAAACAGTATTGTGGGCACCACATAGTCCTCCATACAGTATTATGGGCACTACATAGTACTCCATACAGTATTATGGGCACCACATAGTCCTCTATACAGAATGGGCTCCATACTGAATAATGGACCCCATATAATGTTCCATACAGAATAATAGGCCCCATATAATGCTCTATACAGAATAATGAACCCCATATAATGCTCATTACACCATAATTGACCCCATATATTACTCCATGCAGAATAATGGGCGTCATGTAATATACCATACAGAATAATGGGCCCCATATAATGCTCCATAGAGAATGGGCCCCATATAATGCTCCATAGAGAATGGGCCCCATATAATGCTCCATAGAGAATGGGCCCCATATAATGCTCCATAGAGAATGGGCCCCATATAATGCTCCATAGAGAATGGGCCCCATATAATGCTCCATAGAGAACGGGTCCCATATAATGCTCCATAGAGAATGGGCTCCATACATAAAAAAATAAATAAAATACTCACCTCTCCTCATACCCTGCTGGCTACAGGTCCTGTCTCTTCAACACTGAGACGTCACAGAGTCAGAAGACGCAGAGGAGACTGGACCTGCGGCCAGCAGGGTATGACGAGAGGTGAGTATTTCAAACACCGTAAAGCACGGGGGGGGGGGGGGGTTACACCGGGCCCCCCCAACTCACAGGCCCAATAGCGTTCCAGTGTCCCCAACTGTGAGTGGGGCCCCCCTCTTGCCCAGGGCCCTGGCACTTGCCCTGGTGCAATGGGTGGTTATGCCGGCTCTGGCCCTGTAGCTGGTGCAGGATCAGTCTGGGGCAGGGGTCTGTATAGTAAGGTCTGAAGTGTCTCGATCTCAGGTCCGATGTGATTTGAACATTCATACAGATCGAGAGCCGATGATCTCACACTGACAGCACGACCCCAACCTGCTTGAAGGGTCCATCTGCTACAATAAATCTTTCTGATCCTCAGCAGAGCGACCATAGATAACATTCAGGATCTGGCCCTGGACTTGTCAGGAGGTGAGCAGCGTCCTGCCACTTCCACACTCTACAAAAAGTATAAATCTCCTGTCCTGACCACTATCCGGCCCCACTATCAGTATTTGGTCAGTATATTTTCTCAGGAGTGGGAACCAAAACCAGGTCAGTAACAATCAGAGAAAAGGTATAATAGAAACAAGTCACCAATTCCGCATTTATCACCAACTCCTGGTTTTGTCTCCCACTCCTGTGAAAAAATACTGACCGAATACTGACCAAATACTGATAGTGGGGTCGTGGCCTTACAAGAATCAAAGATGTCTGCCCTCTCGTACTGCTCAGCGGCTGAAGCTTCTCTCCGGCAGGCATAAGAACGTGGCCTGTGCCGGCTGTTCTGGGCTGCAGATGCCCAGCTGGCACATGTACACAATGAAAGATACAGGGCCGCCCTGCAGTCTGTAAAGAAGCAGCTGCTTGGCGACCGGCTTGGAGGGCATGTGCCCCTCTGGCCCACCTCGCCCCTGGTCAATATGATACCATCTTTTTCATTAGTTGGTGAGGTTAGAAGAAATTTCACTCCAAGACAGTGGATTTTGTACTTTATTCCAGTATATTTATACATAGAAAACATGGCAATGAAAAACAAGTAGATGCACGTGCATAAAAATGTCCCAACATTAATTAAAAAAAGCCTTTAAGATACAGATAATACTTGTATACAAAAATATTAACACATTCTCAAATTGTATATAAAGTGCACAAAAGTCAATAGCCCTGACATATAGTGTACACAGGGTCCCCCACATGGTATACACAAAATACAATGTCATCCAGGAAATAACAAAAAATAAATACATTTAATCTATTCTGAAATCCCATGTCTATACAAGATAATAATATGTAAAATTCTACAGTGTCAAAGAAATGAGCTAGAGACTACTACATGGCGATGATGCCTCCAAACAAGATAATGCCCAGCTAATGCTGTAAATGATACAAATATTACCAGTCACCCAATTAGACACATGAGGTCCAGGCAAGTGATTTTCTACAGTTCATTGACCTCTATGATGACATCTAATATTTTCAATCATTTATACAGCGGGGTACATTGGGGCTCATTAATAAATCTGCTCACTAGAAAACTAGTTGCCCATACTAACCAATTAGAGCTCAGCTAAGGTTGTTTTAACTGACCTGGAAAAGTAAAAGCTGTTCTGTGATTGGCTGGGATAAGTAAAAAGGCTGTTTTAATAAATGATTCCCAATGTACCAAGCCCCGCCATAAATGTTATTGATTACAGTAGGGGCCACAATATCCCATGTGTATAGTCATCACATTCATCTTATTGTCTGCGGTTACCTTGGGACATGCTATATTGAGATGTAAGAAGATGATATCAGTGGGGTCCATGAGGCAGAGCAGTGTGTGGTACGTGTGACATTTCCTAATATCGAGCAATCAATACTGTACCTTGGTCTGGAATGCAAAGTCTGCGTGGACAAGGAAGGGGCTCCCAGATGCCAGCTGTAAAACCCGTCGCTCCACCATCACACGCTCATCACCGTCAGCAAGCAGGGCTCTTTTGCCGATGATCTTAACAGCAAAATGTTTGCGGGTAAATGAATCTTCCGCCAGCAGGACCGTTCCATAGCATCCCCGGCCAAGCACTTGATGGAATAATAATCTCCTCTTGATGGTATCAGAGACTGTGCTTTTGGAGCTGGTTGGCCGAACACCGCTGCTTCCTTCAGCTTCTTCAGCCTTCTGCTTTAGATCCATGGGTTTCTGTCCTAATGTAATTCTTCTTCTTTTCTTCTCCTTTTTGTCCCCTGATGAGATGAAGATGGCTCCTCTCTTCTTGGCTCCCATCTTCTGACTTTCTACTTTCTCCTTTTCTTCCACTTCTTCTTTCTTCTGGACAGGTTGTTTTGTCCTGTTGACTGAAGACTTCCTCTCATCATCAGATGTGTCATGGGAAGGTCTTAGTCTCTTCGCTCCTTCTCTCCTCACCACGTTCTCCTCTACTTCTTCTTTCTTCTGGACTGGTGGTTTTGTCCTGTTGACTGAAGACTTCCTCTCATCATCAGATGTGTCATGGGAAGGTCTTCGTGTCTTCACTCTTTCTCTGCTCACCACAATCTCCTCCTCTTTTATATCCATATTATTGCTTTGCTTAGAGTTAGCTGACATCTCCTCCACTGTTGTTGGTCAATTCCAACTGTCACTTCAAACTGTCACTCAGTGCACTTCATATGGAATCATCATGCATGCACCACCACTGGTCATGTGATCAGCATCTGACCAATGATATTTAAGAGATAAATGAACATTAGCTGAGATTAAATATTCAGGTAATATTCAGCTATTCTGTGGAACACAAGGTGCCACATTTACTAATAGTAATAGAACTGCACTAAGTCGCCAATTTAATTTACATTGTTACTACAGAGCATCAGATGAATGTAATATAATAAATATTAGCAAGATGTATGATTTCCATCCACTCTATGTATCATAGAAATACAGATGTACTATCTTTTTATATAGAGATGTAGCAGAAGCCATCCTGATTGTTTGCAGCATGCTATGGTGATAGAGAAGCATGCATGACTGTGCCATGCAAATGGTGAGGAGCACCAAAATGGGACATATGATTCACGTAGCCAGGGGCGTAATGTCCGCGGTCGCAGTGGCAGTCACTGCGACCGGGCCCAGGGGGGGTTGGGGCTTGTAAATGCCAGCAGAAATTTCAACAGGATGTGTGTATCGCAGTGCACAGTCGCTTCGGGTCCGTGCGTGACAAATCAGGGGCTGGGGAGTCTGGGGCCCACCAGGGACATTGACTCCAGGGGCCCACCCGGGCCCACCCACCCTTCAGCTATTTGCAAATACCTGTTAGCCGTTATACCCATTATATTGGCGGCTCCTGCCCATCACTGTGCCCTCACCAGAACTGCGATGTACAATTACTGTAGTTTGCATTAAAGGGTTTTTATTGGTGAAAACAAGTTCTCAGCGATGCACAGGTTGGGAAGGTGATCACTTATTTATTGGTGGAATCCGCACTGTCAGAAGATTGTGGCACTTTGACTATTTGGTGAGATTTTTACCTCTGTATTTATAAGACAAAACCAGGAGTGGAGCAATCCGAGGTAATGTTTTATTCATTTCTCACCCACTCCTGGTTTTGTCTTATAAATACAGGTGAAAATCTCACCAAATGCCAACTTGCTTTCTCTGGTGAACCTCCGTAACTGCATCTCTGCTGCTGTGTAATAGTCACAGGGCAGGGAGGGGTTAAACATCCAAGTATTTAATATCTATTGGAAATAAAGAGGTTTCCCCTTATTGATATCAGATAAAACAAATGACCAACCACAATCCACTCTACCAAGACCAATATTACCAGATAGAAGGCAGAAATACCACCACACCGTGACCAGATCACATATTACCACCACATAGTGCCCAAATAATGCCACATACAAGGCACAAATACCGCCACACCATGACCAAAGCACATAATACCACCACATAGTGATCAAATGCTACCAGATACAAGGTATAAATACTGACACACCATGAGACCACATATTACCACCACATAGTGACTGAATAATACCACATAGAAGGGACAAATATCGTCATGTCATGACCAAAGCACATAATGCCACCACATAGTGACAAATAATGCTAAAATAATAAAAATGTAAAAAAGCTCAGTATATTGGGTCCGTGTACAGGTTATACAGTGATCACCAGTGACATTATACACAGAAGCTCTGTATATAGTGTCAGTGTACAGGTAATGCAATGATGACCATTGATATTATACACAGGAGCTCTGTATATAGTGTACAGGTAATACAGTGATCACCAGTGACATTATGCACAGGAGCTCTGTATATAGTGTCAGGGTGTGTGTGTATAGGTAATACACATACTCACCAGTGATGTCTCTAGGTGAAGTTCTTTATCTGCAGACCGATATATCACATCTTCTATGCAGGACTTATCTCTGCAGAAAATAACATAGTTAGCTATAACTGATCACTTCCAGAGCACAAGCCACACTTTTCCCAAGATTTCTACACTGCATGAAATGACAAAATGCAACATAGTGCCGCACTACACAGTAAAAATAAAACACAAAATACATTTAGGGACTCCATCTTTAATTAAAAAAAAACATCATGAGAGATCAGAGATTATGGGGCCCAGTCAGGGATCGTACATAGAAATCATGTGGATCAGTCAGGGGCGTATACAGAAATCATGGGGCCATTCAGGTTAGGGGTGTAAATAGAGATCATGGGGCCCAGTCAGAGCCGTGCATAGAGATCATGGGGCCCAGTCAGCGGCGTACATAGAGATCATGGGGCCAATCAGGTTAGGGGTGTACATAGAGATCATGGGGCCCCCTCAGCGGCGTACATAGAGATCATGGGGCCCAGTCAGCGGAGTACATAGAGATCATGGGGCCTAGTCAGCGGCGTACAAAGAGATCATAGGGCCCAGTCAGCGGTGTACATAGAGATCATGGGGCCCAGTCAGCGGTGTACATAGAGATCATGGGGCCCAGTCAGCGGTGTACATAGAGATCATGGGGCCCAGTCAGCGGTGTACATAGAGATCATGGGGCCCAGTCAGCGGCGTACAAAGAGATCATGGGGCCCAGTCAGCGGCGTACAAAGAGATCATGGGGCCCAGTCAGCGGCGTACATAGAGATCATGGGGCCGAGTCAGCGGCGTACATAGAGATCATGGGGCCCTATGAGGTGAGGCTCTCACCTCCTCAGGGAGCTCTCACAGGGCATCACAGGCCTTAGTATGAAGCAATACTAGAAGACTTGTGGAATTGCTTCATACTAAGGCCTGTGATGCCCTGTGGGAGCTCCTGAGGGCACCATACTGGGGAGGTGAGATCCTCACTTGGCAGTAGTAGGAGCAGCATCTCCATAGTGTGGCATTCACATCACACTACATGCTGCACTGTACAGGACTCCCAGCCGGCAGCAGGACAGATGAGGAGGTAACTGTCTGGGACCAGCGCCGGACTGGAGTACCTGGGGCCCACCAGGAAAAATCAATCTTGGGGCCCACCAGCACCATGCAGTTACCGTATATAGGAATAACATAAGTCCACAAACTCTTTCAAAATGAATCAACTTTATTAACCAATAAATCTCTGCTGCTGTGTAGTAGTCACAACACAGGGAGAGGTTAAACATCCAAGTATTTAATATGTATTGCAAATAAAGAATGTTCCCATTCTTAATATCCGAAAAAACAAATGACTGACAACCATCCACTATACCTAGACTAATAATACCATATAGAAGAGAGAAATACCGCCACACCATGACCAGAACACATACCACCACATAGTGATCAAATATTACCAAGTACAAGGTATATATACTGCCACACCATGAGACCACATATTACCACCACATAGTGACTGTCTGAATAATACCACATACAAGGGACAAATACCGCCACGCCATGACCATGGCACATAATGGCACCAGATAGTGACTGATAATGAAAATGTAAAAAAGCTCTGTATATAGAGTCAGTGTACAGATAATGTAGAGATTATCAGTGACATTATACACGGGAGCTCTGTGTATAGTGTCAGTGTAGAGGTAATACAGTGATCATCAGTGACATTATACACAGGAGCTCTGTATATAGTGTCAGTGTACAGGTAATACAGTGATCACCAGTGACATTATACACAGGAGCTCTGTATATAGTGTCAGTGTAGAGGTAATACAGTGATCACCAGTGACATTATACACAGGAGCTCTGTATATAGTGTCAGTGTACAGGTAATACAGTGATCACCAGTGACATTATACATAGGAGCTCTGTATATAGTGTCAGTGTACAGGAAATACAGGGATCACCAGTGACATTATACACAGGAGCTCTGTGTTTGGTGTCAGTGTACAGGTAATACAGTGTTCACCAGTGACATTATACACAGGAGCTCTGTATATAGTGTCAGTGTACAGGTAATATAGTGATGACCAGTGACATTATGCATAGGAGCTCTGTATATAGTGTCAGTGTACAGGTAATATAGTGATCACCAGTGACATTATGCACAGGAGCTCTGTATATAGTGTCAGTGTACAGGTAATATAGTGATCACCAGTGACATTATACACAGGAGCTCTGTATATAGTGTCAGTGTACAGGTAATACAGTGATCACCAGTGACATTATACACAGGAGCTCTGTATATAGTGTCAGTGTACAGGAAATACAGTGATCACCAGTGACATTATGCACAGGAGCTATGTATATAGTGTCAGTGTACAGGTAATATAGTGATCACCAGTGACATTATACACAGGAGCTCTGTATATAGTGTCAGTGTACAGGTAATATAGTGATCACCAGTGACATTATACACAGGAGCTCTGTATATAGTGTCAGTGTGTGTGTGTATAGGTAATACACATACTCACCAGTGATGTCTCTAGGTGAAGTTCTTTATCTGCAGACCGATATATCACATCTTCTATGCAGGACTTATCTCTGCAGAAAATAACATAGTTAGCTATAACTGATCACTTGCAGAGCACAAGCCACACTTTTCCCAAGATTTCTACACTGCATGAAATGACAAAATGCAACATAGTGCCGCACTACACAGTAAAAATAAAACACAAAATACATTTAGGGACTCCATCTTTAAATAAAAAATAACATCATGAGAGATCAGAGATTATGGGGCCCAGTCAGGGATCGTACATAGAAATCATGTGGCCCAGTCAGGGGCGTATACAGAAATCATGGGGCCAATCAGGTTAGGGGTGTACATAGAGATCATGGGGCCCAGTCAGCGGCGTGCATAGAGATCATGGGGCCCAGTCAGCGGCGTACATAGAGATCATGGGGCCAATCAGGTTAGGGGTATACATAGAGATCATGGGGCCCCCTCAGCGGCGTACATAGAGATCATGGGGCCCAGTCAGCGGAGTACATAGAGATCATGGGGCCCAGTCAGCGGCATACATAGAGATCATGGGGCCCAGTCAGCGGTGTACATAGAGATCATGAGGCCGAGTCAGCGGCGTACATAGAGATCATGGGGCCCAGTCAGCGGCGTACATAGAGATCATGGGGCCCAGTCAGGGATCGTACATAGAGATCATGGGGCCCTATGAGGTGAGGCTCTCACCTCCTCAGGGAGCTCTCACAGGGCATCACAGGCCTTAGTATGAAGCAATACTAGAAGACTTGTGGAATTGCTTCATACTAAGGCCTGTGATGCCCTGTGGGAGCTCCTGAGGGCACCATACTGGGGAGGTGAGATCCTCACTTGGCAGTAGTAGGAGCAGCATCTCCATAGTGTGGCATTCACATCACACTACATGCTGCACTGTACAGGACTCCCAGCCGGCAGCAGGACAGATGAGGAGGTAACTGTCTGGGACCAGCGCTGGACTGGAGTACCTGGGGCCCACCAGGAAAAATCAATCTTGGGGCCCACCAGCACCATGCAGTCACCGTATATAGGAATAACATAAGTCCACAAACTCTTTCAAAATGAATCAACTTTATTAACCAATAAATCTCTGCTGCTGTGTAGTAGTCACAACACAGGGAGAGGTTAAACATCCAAGTATTTAATATTTATTGCAAATAAAGAATGTTCCCATTCTTAATATCCGAAAAAACAAATGACTGACAACCATCCACTATACCTAGACTAATAATACCATATAGAAGAGAGAAATACCGCCACACCATGACCAGAACACATACCACCACATAGTGATCAAATACTACCAAGTACAAGGTATATATACTGCCACACCATGAGAAGACCACATATTACCACAAAATAGTGACTGTCTGAATAATACCACATACAAGGGACAAATACCGCCACGCCATGACCATGGCACATAATGGCACCAGATAGTGACTGATAATGAAAATGTAAAAAAGCTCTGTATATAGAGTCAGTGTACAGATAATGTAGAGATTATCAGTGACATTACACACAGGAGCTCTGTGTATAGTGTCAGTGTACAGGTAATACAGTGATCATCAGTGACATTATACACAGGAGCTCTGTATATAGTGTCAGTGTACAGCTAATATAGTGTTCACCAGTGACATTATACACAGGAGCTCTGTATATAGTGTCAGTGTACAGGTAATACAGTGATCACCAGTGACATTATACATAGGAGCTCTGTATATAGTGTCAGTGTACAGGAATACAGGAAATACAGGGATCACCAGTGACATTATACACAGGAGCTCTGTGTTTGGTGTCAGTGTACAGGTAACACAGTGTTCACCAGTGACATTATACACAGGAGCTCTGTATATAGTGTCAGTGTACAGGTAATATAGTGATCACCAGTGACATTATGCACAGGAGCTCTGTATATAGTGTCAGTGTACAGGTAATATAGTGATCACCAGTGACATTATGCACAGGAGCTCTGTATATAGTGTCAGTGTACAGGTAATATAGTGATCACCAGTGACATTATACACAGGAGCTCTGTATATAGTGTCAGTTTACAGGTAATATAGTGATCACCAGTGACATTATACACAGGAGCTCTGTGTATGGTGTCAGTGTACAGGTAATACAGGGATCACCAGTGACATTATGCACAGCTCTGTATATAGTGTCAGTGTGTGTGTGTATAGGAAATACAGGGATCACCAGTGACATTATACACAGGAGCTCTGTATATAGTGTCAGTGTACAGGTAATACAGTGATCACCAGTGACATTATGCACAGGAGCTCTGTATATAGTGTCAGTGTGTGTGTGTGTATAGGTAATACACATACTCACCAGTGATGTCTCTAGGTGAAGTTCTTTAACTGCAGACCGATATATCACATCTTTTATACAGGACTTATCTCTGCAGAAAATAACATAGTTAGCTATAACTGATCACTTCCAGAGCACAATCCACACTTTTCCCAAGATTTCTACACTGCATGAAATGACAAAAAAAGAAACATAGCACTGCACTACACAGTAACAGTGCTCCAGTGTCATTCTGTGCCTGCTCATCTGTCAGCAGACATATTTGTCTGATGGCAAAGATCTAAGAGAGATGAAGACAGAAGACCTATGGATTCCGTTGGGAGTGAGGGTTTTTCTTTATTAAAGATGGAGTCCCTAAATGTGTTTTATTTTTAATAAAAAAAAAAAAAAATTCTGTCTTTTTTTTTCTGTTTACTAGAAATTGATGGTGGCTATGTCTAATTTGGCGTGAAACCATGAATTTCGGGCTTAGTACCAGCTGATAAGGCAAAGCTGGCCTGGTACTAACCCTATTATTACCCAGGGTGCCACTCACCACCAGGGCCGCTGGAAGAACCGGGTAAAGCACCTGGAAATGGTGCCATGATGAATGCGCCATTTTCAGGGATGGCTGTGGGCTGCAATTTTCAGCGTGGAGGGCCAAGAACGCTTGGGCCTTACCATGCTGTGAATCCCAGCCCCCAGCTGCCTGGTTTTATCTGGCTGGCGATCAACATATAGCGGGAAAAAAAAAAGTTAAGTTTAAAACAAATATTCGGCTTCTCTGTCTTTTGATCGCCAGCCAAGGTAAAGCCAGGCAGCTGGGGGTGGCAGTACGTAGCTGTCTGCTTTATCTGCGGTGAGAATCAAAAATTCGTTTTTAAAATTTTCTTTTCACACTTCTATATGTGACAGACCCAACAGTCAATCGCAGATGCTGTCAAAGAGGATGGGCTTCTGTGATTGGCTGTTTGAGTAATGTACAATCAGCCCATACATTCTAGTATGGTACTATGTATGGGCTGCTTTCAGGTTACTCAAGCAGCCAATCACAGACGCCCATTCTCTGTGTCAGCCTCTGTGATTGGCTGTTGGGACTGTCACACATATAGAAGTGTGAAAATAAATAAATAATAAAACAAAAATGACATAGCGCTCTGCAGAAATTTTGATTCTCAGCGCAGGCAGAGGTGGCAGCCCGTAGCTGTCTGCTTTATCTGCCTGGTTTTACCTTGACTGGCGATCAAAAGTCAGGAAAGCCCAATGTTTTTTTTTATTTAAAAAAATAATTAAAAAAAAAAATGCGTGGGCTCCCGCCATATTTTGATCGGGGGGGCTGGGGGCTGGGATTCTCAGCATGGTAGGGCCCAAGCATTCTGGGCCCCCCACGCTGAAAATGGCAGCCTGCAGCCACCCCTGGAATTGGCGCATTCATCGTAGCGCCATTTCCAGGCACTTTATCCGGCTCTTCCAACGGCCCTGGTGGGGGGTGGCACGCTGGGTAATAATGGAGTTAATACCAGCTTTGTATTATCAGCTGGCACTAAGCCTGAAATTCATGGAGTCACGCCAAACTACACATGGCCACCATGAATTTCCAGTAAACAGAAAAAAACACAACACAATTTTTTAATAAAAATAAAACACAAAACACATGTAGGGACTCCATCTTTAATTAAAAACAAAATCCTCGCTCTGACGTAATCCACGGATCTTCTGTCTCCAGCTCTGCTACATCTTTGCCATTAGACAAATATGCCTGCTGACAGAGATGAGCAGGCACAGAATGACACTAGAACCCAGTTGTCAGAGAAGTGCTCAGCTGGCCTCCAGCCGCCGACCATGTTTTCCTGTGCGTTGCAAATAATGCATACTTTCAAACGCATGCCTATTTTTGCTATGCAAGTCTACGGTACATTACGTCTGCGCTGATTTACAACGGATGCGTTGTAACGCACAGCATAAACGCAATGTTAACCCAGCCTAACAGCAGCGAGAAGGGGAGACGGAGCCCTGGAGACCACCTAGTCAGTCTACTGGTGGTACTATCATGCCCATTGCCCAGTATGTACTGCCAGCCTCTGTGGTATTAGCATTCAAGATCACATGGCATGTCCTGCCAGCCAGCCACTGGTGTTAGTACTAGCATGATAGTACCACACCACCAGTGGCTGGGCAATGGGCATGCATGATGGTACCACCAGTGGCTGGCAGGACATGCTGGGCATGATTCATGCCTAGTATGTCCTGCCAGCCTCCTTGGTACTATCATGCCCACCCACTATGTCCTGCCAGCCCCTGATGATAGTACCTGCTGCTGGGCATAGTACCAGTAACCAGAGGCTGGCAGCAGGACATGCTGGGCAATGGGCATGATGATAATCATGCCCATTGTCCAGTAGTATTTACTGCCAGCCCCGGCCAGGGGTCCTCCCAGTCACCCCTCCCCCCTATCCCTTCCTCCTCTCCCGGCCCCCGTTTCATACTCACGCGTCGAGATGAGCTGCAGCCGCTGCCTGGAGCGACGCCGGGTCCGTACTCCACAGCGCGCACAGGAAGCAGTCCCAGGGCAATGACGTCATCACCCTGAGACTGACCTCCTGCGCACGCGCCGGCAGTGTCGCGCTGCGCAGAGGAGGCAGAGGGCCCATCACTAATCATATCGGCAGTGCTGCGAACCGGGGGGGGGGGCCCTCTGTTCTCTGTACAGGGGTGTAGGGGGCGGGGCCATCGGGACCCGGGGGTTTTCCCGATCCTCCGGTGGGCCAGTCCCCCCTGCAGAGGGGCATATGTATACATGCAGGTCGGCCACATCCCAGTGGTGCAGACACATCCACACTGCACCCTGTATCCTTGTGCACTGCCGTCTGCTGCAGTGGTAGGAGCCGCCTGAATGCATCTTCTTCCTGCCGGAGAGGAGCTTGTGGGCCTGTGCGGTGAGGAGGTGGACGCTGCGCACCTCCTGAGAAGTATATGGCACTCCATGTATCTGTGCACATAGTATACCACTCTAGTGTATAGCAGAAAGGAGACACCGACCAGAAGAGTCCAGGCATGTGGGTGATGCACATAATTATTATATTGATAACCAGGTGGAAGAGGAGGAAATGCAAAAAAAGGGGGGAATTAACTATACGCAAAGGGGACGTCGAGACAGGAATTACAATTAACACCAGTGGGAATGGATCATGATTAGAACAGCAAAGGGATAATACAGAGAATCAAGCCACAAATTAATCCAGTATATAAAAATATATATACATATCATTAGTTAGATATATCTGTACATATGATTGTTTAATTATCATAAACTTTACATAAAGTGCAAGTGCCTCCAAAGAATAAATCTACATAAATTATATATCTCATATGTGAACAAATACAGGTGTTTCTCACTAAATTAGAATATAATCAAACAGTTATTGTTTATTTCTGTTAATGCTGATGATTATGGCTATACGAGTTTCACTTTTTTGTATTGAAGAGCTGAAATAAATTAACTTTTTGATGATATTCTATTTTAGTGAGATGCACCTGTATATGTATATATACAAGGGCTGGTCCCTTATTATTTGGATGTCGGTGTGAATCCTGTAGAGAGTAGTGCACTGACTTGGGCATATGTGCTGTTGACAGATATGTATTTGTATCCACTTTAAGCATTTTTAAAAAAGGTGACCACATGTGCATTGTACTCACGCTATAGCAGATGCAGATCCCACTCCTGATTGGCGTCCACCCGATGTATGTTTCGGCTTCTTGTCTTCGTCAGGGGGTGGCATCATTCAGAAAGAGCTAAGAGTTAAACGGCCAACTATAGCCAATCAGGATGGAGGTATGTCTCCACCAACCAATGGGTGCTGAGGAGGCGTGGTGCGATACACAACGCGCACCAACGCTACGAGGAAACTATGTGACCTGTGATGCTGCGAGCACGTGTCACGGGTGTGTTGCCACGAAGATCGTCACGAGTACACAGCCTGACTTCTCGCAGCTGACTTGTTGGTGCTTTGTGTTTCTCGGCAGTGAGGGAGTTAATTCTCTCTCTCTCTCTGGGCTAGATGAGGTCCAGCCTCGCCCAGCTGCAATCAATACTTCTGTAGTGAGACTCCTTCATATACCTGCTGGTCTGTTTGGGAGGTGTCGGTGAAAGCATTTCATTCTGACTGACAGAGCGGATTGTGGTGTTTGGAGTTGCTGA
Organism: Phyllobates terribilis; assembly: GCF_046119375.1. Taxonomy (NCBI): domain Eukaryota; kingdom Metazoa; phylum Chordata; class Amphibia; order Anura; family Dendrobatidae; genus Phyllobates; species Phyllobates terribilis. The sequence continues at coordinate 97,825 of NW_027363737.1, forward strand.
GATAAGTGTATTTGGAAGTGTTTTTTCCCTTTCCTCTCTTTATCATTTATCTCCTTTCCCGTTGGTTTTCCCTCTGTTGTAGTTGAGAAGTTGTTTGTATGCAAGGTGGTTTTGGTTTTTCCCTTGTACTGTCTCGTTCGTCTAAATACTGTGTTTGGGCATATTATTTCTTGTTCCCTTTGGTTGTGATCGGGGTCCTTCTCAGGACTAGATTACTGAGGTGCAGGGATCTTCAGGAGGTAGGGGTTACGCTGGCGGCCTGGACCTCTGTACCTTTAACAGTACCTCCAGGTTGAGGGATTAGTCAGGGCCCCAGCTTAGGGTCAGCTTAGGCCCCCTACCTCCAGTATACAGAGACAGCGTGACAGCACGTGATGGAGACACTTGATCGGGGGTCACGGGGCACATATAGATACAGTCGGGGAGGATGATGTGGAGACGTTCATGTGTATTGCCTCTTCAGCAGACATCTAATCTACTGATTGAGTGTGGATATATCGGATAATGTGGAAAATCTTCTTAATTTATAATGATGGATAACGAGTATAGGTTACATATTACAGCAATACACAGGAATAGGGGGTAGTGAGTGTTACATGTATATAAGCATAGGCGGATTATAATGAGGACGATCTGGGCTACCGCCCGGGGCCCCGGACCTCCAGGGGGCTCCGGGGTGTCTATGGCCAGATTGTCCTCATTATATGTGCGGCGCCACGGCACATACCGGCAGACAGTGGGGGGGGGGGCCCAGGATCGCTCCCCCAGCAGCGGCACACAGCCGCTGCTTCTTCTTCGGCCGGGCCAACACTGCAGCAGTTAACTTCCCTGTGCTGGCCCGGCCGCGTCACTGCTAGGAGACACGGCCCTGTGCGCGGCCGTGTCTCCTAGCTGTGACGTCACGCAGTGCGCACCCGGCCTGCAGTGCTGCACCGGAAAAGAGCTGGAGCCGAGTCGGGGGATGGTGAGTGTGTGTGTGTATGTATATGTATGTATGTGTGTGTGTGTGTGCAGGCAGATGTCATTGTGTGATGTCTGTTTATATGTATTTTTATGTTTCAAATGTGTTTATGCGTGTCTGTATATGTTTGTGTGTGCGTGACTGCGTGCGGCCTCCTGCTGAGTATAGATGGCGCCGTGCGGCCTCCTGCTGTCTCTGGGGGGGCGCCGTGCGGCCTCCCGCTGTGTATAGATGGCGCTGTGCGGCCTCCTGCTGTCTCTGGGGGGGGGCGCCGTGCAGCCTCCCGCTGTGTATAGATGGCGCCGTGCGGCCTACTACTGTCTCTTGGGGGGAGGGCGCCGTGTAGCCTCCCGCTGTGTATATATGGCGCCGTGCAGCCTCCCGCTGTGTATAGATTGCGCCGTGCGGCCTCCCGCTGTGTATAGATGGCATTGTGCGGCCCCCTGTGTATAGATGGCATCGTGCGGCCTTCCGATGTTTATAGGTGGCGCCGTGGGGCCTCCCGCTGTGTAAAGGTGGCGCCGTGCGGCCTCCCGCTGTGTATAGGTGGCGCCGCCCGCTGTGCATAGGTGGCGCCGTGCGGCCTCCCGCTGTGTATAGGTGGCGCCTCCCGCTGTGTATAGGTGGCGCCGTGCTGCCTCCCGCTGTGTATAGGTGGCGCCGTGCTGCCTCCCGCTGTGTATAGGTGGCGCCGTGCTGCCTCCCGCTGTGTATAGGTGGCGCCGTGCGGCCTCCCGCTGTGTATAGGTGGCGCCGTGCGGCCTCCCGCTGTGTATAGGTGGCGCCGTGCGGCCTCCTGCTGAGTATAGATGGCGACGTGTGGCCTTCTGCTGTCTTTGGGGTCGGGTGCGCCGTGCGGCCTCCTGCTGAGTATAGATGGCGCCGTGCGACCTCCTATCTCTGTGAGGGGGGCGCTGTGCGGCCTCCCGCTGTGTATAGATTGCGCCGTGCGGCCTCCTGCTCTCTCTGGGGGGGGCGCTGTGGGCCTCCCGCTGTGTATAGGTGGCGCCGTGTGGCCTCCCGCTGTGTATAGATGGCGCCGTGCGGCCTCCCGCTGTGTATAGATGGCGCCGTGCGGCCTCCCGCTGTGTATAGATGGCGACGTGCGGCCTCCCGCTGTGTATAGATGGCTACGTGCGGCCTCCCGCTGTGTATAGATGGCTACGTGCGGCCTCCCGCTGTGTATAGATGGCTACGTGCGGCCTCCCGCTGTGTATAGATGGCTACGTGCGGCCTCCCGCTGTGTATAGATGGCTACGTGCGGCCTCCTGCTGTGTATAGATGGCTACGTGCGGCCTCCAGCTGTGTATAGATGGTTACGTGTGCTCAATATTGAGTCATACAATTAATGTAAGGCTATGTGCCCACGATGCAGAAATGCTCCGGATTTTTTTTGAGCGATTCCGCATCTCCCTGGCAGAAAAAACGCATGTGGATTGTACATGCGGATTGTACATGCTTTTTTCCTGCCTGGGACTTGCTGATGTGAAGCGTTCTTCACTTGCATTTCCGCATGCGGGTTGACAAGCGCTTTCCAAGCGATTTTAGCATTACTTGGAAAGTGCTTGACAACTTGGTCACACTATATAAATACATGCAACCGGCATGGATTTATATAGTGTGACCATAAAAGAATGGTAAAAAATAAATATATAATTACCTTCTGATGGCCTGCCGACGTCAGCGGTCGCGTGACCCGTCACATGACTAAATGACGTCACGGCAGGTCCTTTTCAGACCATCGTGAGCTGCCGGCAAGCCAGGACGCATCGGATAAAGACACCGGGGGCCATCAGAAGGTAAGTATAATATTTATTTTTTATTTTATTCTTTTTTTACAGGTTCTATGGTACCCGGGTCCGGAGGACAGTCTCCTCTTCTCCAAACCTGGGTACCATCCGCACATTGAAGCGCATGGATTCTGCATGTACAGATGCAGTGATGCGGATTCCTTGTGTTCTAATGCAAGTCAATGGCGGCGAAAGCGCCGCGCTTCCGCAAAATAATTGGTAGTGCAGCGGATTTTTCCGCAATGATAATTCGCAGCGGAAATTTACACAGCATGTGCACAGCACATGCGGATTATCATTGGGGAACATGGCCGACCTTCTACCAAGCGTTTTTAAGCGTTTCTGCAGCGGAATTGCCACCGCGGAAACGCTTAAAAAACGCATAGTGGGCACACAGCCTGAAAAAAATTATTATAATTAATATTGTGTTCTCCCCGCCTCAGTCCTCACAGCACAACGCAGAACACGAGCTCCTCATCACCAGTCCTCCTGTCCCGGCACAATGTGCGCACTGCTGCAGCTGCAGGTGGAATAGTGTCCACTGGACTGAGAAGGCCCCGCCCCTTCCGGTGACATCATGATTCCATGAAATCACTCCTACCCCTCAAGAAATCAACTCCAATCTAGACACTCCCCTGTTGCTGAGGCGTGGTGACGCTGTAGCTGGGTGATTGCAGTCAGAGTAGTGGTGTTTGGCGTCTGTACTACAGGTAAGAAGATGGGAATGTGCCAAAGTGATTACTACATTCAGGACAATAAGTAGCTAGCTGTAGGTGTGCAGAATCCCACTCCCAATATTGTCAGGGTCTTGCACCCCCTCGTGTCGTGGGCTGTCAGGCTCCCGCACCCCCTCGTGTCGTGGGCTGCCAGGCTCCCGCACCCCCTCGTGCTGTGGGCTGTCAGGCTCCCCACCCCCTCATGTCGTGGGCTGCCAGGCTCCCGCACCCCCTCGTGTCGTGGGCTGTCAGGCTCCCGCACCCCCTCGTGTCGTGGGCTGCCAGGCTCCCGCACCCCCTCGTGTCGTGGGCTGTCAGGCTCCCGCACCCCCTCGTGTCGTGGGCTGTCAGGCTCCCGCACCCCCTCGTGTCGTGGGCTGTCAGGCTCCCGCACCCCCTCGTGTCGTGGGCTGTCAGGCTCCCGCACCCCCTCGTGTCGTGGGCTGTCAGGCTCCCGCACCCCCTCGTGTCGTGGGCTGTCAGGCTCCCGCACCCCCTCGTGTCGTGGGCTGGCAGGCTCCCGCACCCCCTCGTGTCGTGGGCTGGCAGGCTCCCGCACCCCCTCGTGTCGTGGGCTGTCGGGGCTCCCGCACCCCCTCGTGTCATGGGCTGTCGGGGCTCCCGCACCCCCTCGTGTCTTGGGCTGTCGAGGCTCCCGCAACCCCTCGTGTCTTGGGCTGTCAGGCTCCCGCAACCCCTCGTGTCTTGGGCTGTCAGGCTCCCGCAACCCCTCGTGTCTTGGGCTGTCAGGCTCCCGCAACCCCTCGTGTCTTGGGCTGCCAGGCTCCCGCACCCCCTCGTGTCGTGGGCTGTCAGGCTCCCGCACCCCCTCATGTCATGGGCTGTCAGGCTCCCGCACCCCCTCGTGTCGTGGGCTGTCAGGCTCCCGCACCCCCTCGTGTCGTGGGCTGCCAGGCTCCCGCACCCCCTCTTGTCGTGGGCTGCCAGGCTCCCGCACCCCCTCTTGTCGTGGGCTGGCAGGCTCCCGCACCCCCTCGTGTCGTGGGCTGGCAGGCTCCCGCACCCCCTCGTGTCGTGGGCTGTCGGGGCTCCCGCACCCCCTCGTGTCATGGGCTGTCGGGGCTCCCGCACCCCCTCGTGTCTTGGGCTGTCGAGGCTCCCGCAACCCCTCGTGTCTTGGGCTGTCAGGCTCCCGCAACCCCTCGTGTCTTGGGCTGTCAGGCTCCCGCAACCCCTCGTGTCTTGGGCTGCCAGGCTCCTGCACCCCCTCGTGTCGTGGGCTGTCAGGCTCCCGCACCCCCTCATGTCATGGGCTGTCAGGCTCCCGCACCCCCTCGTGTCGTGGGCTGTCAGGCTCCCGCACCCCCTCGTGTCGTGGGCTGCCAGGCTCCCGCACCCCCTCTTGTCGTGGGCTGCCAGGCTCCCGCACCCCCTCTTGTCGTGGGCTGCCAGGCTCCCGCACCCCCTCGTGTCGAGGGCTGTCAGGCTCCCGCACCCCCTCATGTCGTCGGCTGTCGGGCTCCCGCACTCTCGCCTTGTCGTCTGTGGAGAAGATTAATACATATTTTCATTTTTCAGGTTTTCTCTTATAAAACAAGATTTCTGAGCTTCTGTCTTTGACCGAAAAAATGGCCTCTGACAAGTCGCTGCTGTCTGCAGAAATGAACACAAACATGGAGGAAGCGCTGTATGAACAGATGCTGATGAAGGTACGAAGATGAATTGGAGAGGCCAGCAATCACCGGGTGAATGTCTCCTCCGTCAGCCGCCGGGGGCGCGGCAGTCTCCAACATTTACCTAATGTGTATTGTTGGCTTTAGACCCCTCACAGTTGTACTATTTTGGTGCAGGAAAAATCAGTTTGCAGAACCATCCTGTTCATGTTACTCACTGATTCTCACTTGTTGCCTCATTTCAGGCCAAACAGGAGATGGAGAGCAGAATACCGAACTTACCAGAAAGCAGAGAGATCAGACCCCAGCCGGGTGAGATGGGCGTCCTCTGATTATTATCCAGATTACTTTGTGCATATTATGTGACAGATACCACAGTGGGGCAGTGGGGTCTTATTGACTGCAACGGTCACATGATGCAACCAACGTGGGGGGTCACATAATTTCTTATGCAGTTGATTACATGTAAATGCTGCTTGGCTTTTGCCGATTTTATTGTGTTTTTGTTCACTTTTTGTTTTTATTTCTGTGTTAGGTTTCTGCATTAAAACTCGCACATCCAAAAATACCAAAATCTTTATTAACATCTGCAAGTCGAACCAGATCCCAGCAGCCCCGGACCTGACGGAGCAGGAGTTAGTCAGCATCCTGGAATCTGATGATCCCTCCGGCTATCGAGTCCCCATGAGCCTTGGAGAGCCCCACGTTGAAGTTGATAATAGTACGTTTTTTTTTAATACAGCGCTTCTCTTTTTAAAGGGATAGTCCAGAGATATCCTTAAAGGGGTTAAAATAGCAAGTATTACAACTTACTAATCCTCAATGGTCAAAGGTGCCATCTCCACAGGTTCTGGTAGGTCCACTTCCAGTCTGCGGAATAAAGTTTGACATCTTGTTGTTGACTTTTGAACTTTTTTGGTTTAGATTTGGGACTTAGAGGGATTGTCCACTACTTGGATTCCCCTTTAAGAACTTATACCACTTATTCATAGCAGCCCTACTAAGGTCAATGGATTGAGTCGGCACCGCAAAGTATCTAAGTCCTGGTGCACTTTGTCCTACAGGTAGAGGCGGCTGCTCGGCGTACGACATAGTGATTAATGGCACCTTCTTTGAGAAAATTACGGTAACTGCAATTGCTTATTCCGACATACGAGCTGTCTGCTCTCCTTTGTGTCAGCTCCTTACTTTGTATTTTTTTTATTAGAATAATGAGCTTTTCAGGGAATTTTTTATCACCGTGGCCATGGAGGGACTAGAGAACAAGTACGAAATGGAGCTGTCAAGAGGTAACGACCGCATCACTGATCTTTTCCTTGATTTTTCCATCGACCACACAAGGACTTGTTCTTTCGTGGAGCAAGTTTACCATATAATATATTGAACATTTTTATGTACCAACCTGTTGTATGGCACCGTATCAAATGCCTTTGAAAAGTCCAGATAGACAACATCCACTAAGTTTCCCTGGTCCAACCTGAACTTACCTCCCCATAGAATCTTTTCAGATTAGTTTGCAGGACAGATCCCTCATAATCATATGTTTAGGTTATTCTTATTGAGGTGCTCCAGGTTAGTATCTCTTAGAAAACCCTCAAAGTTGTTGCCCACAGTACAAGTTAAACTTACCGACCTATAAATTCCAGGCTCAGATGTTATCCCCTTCTTGAATATTGGTACCACATTTGCTGTGTGGGTGTAACCCTGGTGGATATGGACCCACTGCCCCACGGGAGGGTTGTGACTAGGTGTCTACTGGGTCTCCACTAGAACCTCTGGTGGTGAGGATAGACTGGGCCTCCGGTAGACACCAGGTACCACTTCAGTGCAGTTCCCGGGACTGCAGCAGCATTCCGGAGGTACCAGGGTACCAGACTCAGGAGAGCGAAGACAAGGACTAGGTCAGACAGTCCGAGATCAGGGCAGGAAGCACAGGTTCAGGATAGAGAAAAATGGCAAGGGGGACAGGGGTTTTTGATACCAGAAAACTCCTTTAACGCTTGCAACCTCTGTTGCTTGACTGCTACTCAAACAGTCAAATCAGTCAGTAAGAATTTAGGGAACTTCCATGGCGATATTTTGCATCAGTATTTGTTAGCAGACGCCAGGAGTGGATCCAAAACAGAAGAGGTGAAAGTGTTTCAGTTACTATTTTTCACTGTGTTTGTTCCCCTCTGGTTTTCAGCTTACAAATACTGATGTAAATTAGTGCCCAAAATACTCACTGTGTGAATGAGACGAGGAAGCTGCTTGTAGTACTGTAATAGAAGTCCTTATTCTGAGGATGAGTTCTGTAATTCTTGTCTTCTCTGCTCCATCAAACTCCCCAGAGCAGGGGCAACCCCTGGAGCAAAACTTCTGGCGGCAGATGTCCAGACGTATGACTCAGTGATGTGTGATGGACCCCGACTCCCAAACAAAATGAATCAGACACATACAAAATAAATACACAAATCATTGCAATTAGGTGTCAAACGTTCTCAACTTTATTTAAATTTACATGACACCGAAAATGGCACAACCCTCGACTCACGAAGAGTCACCCTCCAGCTCTCAGGAGAGGAAAACCCCCTGTGGAGGAAACCTCTAGGGAACCATGGCTGGAGGGCTGCCCTTCCCTTGGGCTTAGAGAGTTAGTGCCGATATATGACGGAGTTTTAGAATTTCTACATATTTACAGAGAACGACATAACAAATATAGACTATTAATGTGATAAACTGGATGTGGGAGAGATCTGGCTGCGATATCTGTCACCACATTTATTGCTGGAACGAATTTAGTTGATCTGATTTCCCAGGTGGATCTACCACTTCTCCCTTACAGATCCAGCTCCGTCTCTCAAGATGTTGGGTACTTGGTTACAGGGGTTGCTCATTATGGATAACCCCTAATAGGATGAGTATCCCCTCCCCCTCCCAATTTATCACCCATTAAAGTCAAGGATCCATCTATGAACTCCCAAAGAAGAGCAGCTCTTTGTACATAGTAACAGAAGGGGATCCTGTTTTGGGGACCCCCCCTCTGTTACCTTCCCTTCCCCCCGGGGTGTCTAAGAAGACAACCCCTTTCCCTGCTAGAACCTCCAAATTACACCAACATTGGCACATTACGTGGGGTGGTCAAGCTCAAGGTCCTCAGGCGCATCATCAGTAATGGCGCTGATCATGGCAGCGCGGCATTCTTTTATGGAATCTTCTTTATGACACTTGTTTATGCCCTCACAATAGTTGTCATGGTTACTACAAGGGCTATTACTGATGCAGGGTCCAAGTATTAACCCTTTCATCATTGGTAATTCACTTTCATTATGGAGGCAAATAACTGCACTTGTTACCAAGCAGGAGTCTTATCATTACGGCTTCCCTTAGGCACCATAAGAAATAAAGATTATAGAACATACGTACAAGTGTTTCAGGAGTGTTTTGCACTTTTTAGATCCATAGATTGGGCTTATAACTAGCACTTTACAAAGCGGAAAATTAAGAGGAAATTACTTGTAAAATAATATTATAGGGAATTGCATTTCAAGCATTTTCCTAATGTGCATTCTGCATACTTGCATAGTTACCGTATATTCCGGCGTATAAGACGACTTTTGAAGACTGAAAAATCTTCTGTCTAGTCTGGGGTCGTCTTATACGCCGGTAATGCTTTTGAACTTTCAGAAATTGACATGCGGGGATACTCTGGGGGTGTTAATAAGCTGCCGTGGCCGTATCCCTGCCATGTCGGAGTTAATATAAGGTGGAGGGAGTTAAAATATGGTGGCGGTAGGTCCAGACGGTCAGCGCTTCTGTGCTGAAACTGACACATCGCTGCGTATTCCCAGCTCCGGACACAGCGCAGGGCTTCTGTGCCGACAGCTTTCACTTGTCACAGAAGCGCTGCGCTGTGTCCGGAGCTGGGAAGTTCGCATCGCTTCTGTGACAATATATGAAAAGCCGGCAATTCAGCAGCGGCATAAGCCGGCACCCGACAATTTAGAATAGAAAGAATAGAGCTTCAAACATAGATTAGATAGATAGAAACATGTCAGTCACATATATATGAAGTACAGTGACAGTGCTGGTTACTGTACTTGTCATCTAGTGTAAAGGATTTATTAAAACAAATAATAGTGTTTTCATGCACCGTCTCTTTAAAAAAGCCGGCCGGCAATTCAGCATCTGTACCCGACAATTTATAACAGACAGAATAGAGCTTCACACATAGATTAGATAGAGAGAAACATGTCAGTCACATATATATGAAGTACAGTGACAGTGCTGGTTACTGTACTTGTCATCTAGTGTTAAAATAACGGATTTATTAAAAAAAAAATTGGCGTGGGGTTCCCCTTAATTTTAGTCTCTAGCGGAGGTTAAGCAGACAGCTGGGGCAAATGTTTGAAGCCTGGGAAGGGGGTAATACCCGCGGAGCTTCCCAGACTACTAATATCAGCCCCCAGCTGAATACCTAGCCTTTACTAGCTATTAAAATGGGGGACCCCCCCAAAAAAATGACGTGGGGTCCCCCCTATTTTAATAGCTAGCAAAGGCTAGGCAGACAGCTGGAGGCTGATATTAATAGCCCAGGAAGGGTGCCATGAATATTGGCCCCCTCCCAGGCGAGAAACACCAGCCGTCAGCCGCCCCAGAAATGGCGCATCCATAGGATGCGCCAATTCTGGCACTTAGCCTCGCTCTTCCCACTGCCCTGTAGCGGTGGCAGGGGGTAATAGGGCTGGGGTTGATGTCAGCTTATAATGCCAGCTGACATCAAGCCCAGGTTAGTAATGGAGAGGCGTCTATAAGACACCCCCATTACTAACCCCATAGTCAAAGTTAAAACAAACACAAACACCCAGAATAAAGTCCTTTAATTGAAATAAAGACACAATCCTTTATTGTTCTAAATTAAACCATACTTACCGTCACGCCCATTCCAGCTGAAGCCAACGATCTCCTGCAATAAAAGAAAAATAATAAAGCAACCTCATCCTTACCTTTCCATGGTTCCCAGGACAGCTTCAGCTCTGCTACATCGAGATGACAGGCTGGACCGCAGCAGAACGCTGCCATCCAGCCTGTCATCCCGCAGACACTGAGAAGCGCAGACATGCTTGCGCTCCACATTGTCTCTCTGTGACGGCATAAAGATGAGCCGACAATGAACTCAGCTCACCTCCTGGACGTCCGTCACTGACAGCGTGGGAAACTTCTACTGCGCATGCGGGGAGCAGGAGAATTTTCCCACGCTGTCAGTGACGTGCATGAGGTGAGCCGAGTTCATTGGACATGATCTCGGCTCATCTGGATGCCGTCGCAGTCAGACACTGAGGAGCACAAGCATGCCTGCGCTTCTCAGTGTCTGCCGCATGGCAAGCTGAACGGCAGCGTTCTGCTGCGGTGCAGCCTGTCATGTGAATGTAGCAGAGCTGGACCGGTCCTGGGAACCATGGAGAGGTAAGGATGAGGTTGCTTTATTATTTTACTTTTATTGCAGGAGATCGTTGGCTTCAGCTGGAATGGGCGTGATGGTAAGTATGGTTTAATTTAGAACATTAAAAAATTGTGTCTTTATTTCAATTAAAGGACTTTATTCTGGGTGTTTTTTTTTTTTTAATTACTTTACTAGAAATTCATGGTGTTCATGTCTAATATTGGCGTGACCCCATGAATTTCGGGCTTAGGGCCAGCTGATAATGCCAAGCTGGCCTTAACCCCTTTATTACCCAGTGAGCCACCGCACCAGGGCCCTGGATGAGTTGGGTACAGCGCCAGAAGATGGCGCTTCTATGAACGCGCCATTTTCCGGGGTGGCTGCGGACTGCAATTTGCAGCGGGTGGGGCCCAGAAAGCTTGGGCCTCCCTGCGCTGCAGATTCCAGCCCCCAGCTGCCTAGTTGTACCTGGCTGGACACAAAAATAGGGCGAAGCCCCACTTATTTTTTTTTTTAATTATTTCATGAAATATTTAAAAAAAAAAAAAAGGGCTTCCCTATATTATTGTGTCCGGCCAGGTACAAATAGGCAGCTGGTGGTTGGGGGCAGCCCGTTCCTGCCTGCTGTACCTGGCTGGACACAAAAATATGGCGAAGCCCCACGTCAACATTTTTGGGAAAAATTAATTACAATATTAATAATTTAGGGACTGCATCTGTATTAACCCCTCAATTGTCATTTAGTGTTAAAATAAAGGATTTTTTAAAAAGAAAATTGGCGTGGGATCCACCATCATTATAGTCTCTAGCGGAGGTTAAGCAGACGGCTGGGGCAGATGTTTGAAGTCTGGGAAGAGGGTAATACCCACGGAGCTTCCCAGGCTACTAATATCAGCCCCCAGCTGAATACCTAGCCTTTACTAGCTATTAGAATGGGGGACCCCCCCAAAAAATGACGTGGGGTCCCCCCTATTTTAATATGTTTATGAGTGACAGTTTTCCTGCTATATACCTGCATGTCATAAGAATTTAAATTAAAAAAGGACCATGTTAAATTCAAATCTGTTTTTTTAAAATTTTTACCGGTGTTTGGTATGCGTTGGAAAAGGGGTAGTCTTATACGGTGAATATATCCTAAACTCTATATTTTAACAGGAAAGTAGGGGGGTCGTCTTATACACCAGGTCGTCTTATACGCCGGAATATACGGTACATAGACCAAGGACATTAAAGTTAAAACTTTTTCAACCTATCTCCAAAGTTATACATTTTCTATTACTAGATTATTTATAACCCACAATGTCATGTTTTGTTAAAGTATCCAGCCCTTCTATAAATGCTGTTATACTATCTGCCATTACTATATCTTGTGGTTGGCATTCCACAGTCTGACTGCTCTAACTGTAAAGAATCCTTTCCTATTAAGTTGCCAGAATCGCTTCTCCTCCGCTTGTTACGAATGTTCCTGGTGCTTTGTAAGGTCCTGGGAAGTGATAAGTCATGTGCCAGTACTATGCATTGACCACATATGTATTTATACATATAAATGTATATTTATGAAGGAGATGATAATTACCCTTCATAGAGGTGTTATGATCATTCATAAATTGCTTTCATAGGTTTGATCTCCAGGATTAGGAGAGATTTGGGGTGTAAACGTAATAAACAATGAGTAAAACATCAAAGCAAACGAAAAAGGGTTTGTGACCCAAACTGGTAGGTGAGACCGGCTAGCCCCATATTATATCACAACCAGGTTTCGCCTGAGGAGGGCAGCACTAATGAGTCCTCAGGAGCGCATAACCCTGAAATATGCAGCGATTCTACACTACCCATTATAAAAGGGTTTAATATGCTACTTACTACCATGTTTTAGCTAAGATACAAGGCATACTTGTAAGGAGAGATGAAAAAGGTGATGGGGGACAACATATAAATATACTGAGGAACTCTATACACTAGTGGCCAAAATTGAGGCAACACCCCCAAGATTTATGAATTTTTAGCATTTTGCAAATACAAATACAAATTTCATGAATGTTTTTGATTTCACAGTAAAGTTTTTAAGTAGAAATAAAATCTCATATAGAAACACAATATTAGCTGGAAATTTGTTCATTTGTCAACAAATTGGACACTATTGTCACTCAGATGACTGTGGGAGAAAAGCCATTGATTTGTCCTATTTTCATATCTAACACTAAATGTTAATACTCAGTTGGACAGCCCTCGGCCTTGATGACTGCCTGGCATCTACTTGGCATGCTATCTACCAGTTTGTGTAAATCAGATGGTGTGATGATATGAAGCCATGATTTGATGATGGCTGCAATGAGTTCCTGCTTGCGTGAAGCCCGCTGTTTTGACACCGCTCTTTTGAGCCGAGCCCAGAGATTCTCAATAGGATTGAGATCTGGGCTGTTTCCTGGCCAATTCAATAGCTGGACATTTTTGTCCTTGAACCAAGAGAGACATTTTTTAGCTGTATGGCATGGGGCTCCATCTTAAAATAAACGGTGTCCCTTCACTAAATACATCATGTGCCGAAGGAATGAGTTTAGGCTGAAGGACGTCCTTGATGTACTTTTCAGCATTAACTGTTCCTTCAATTACCTGCAGCCGACCACCTGCATCTCTGGACACGCAGCCCCCTACCATAACACTCAGAGGAGGCTTCATGGTGGGTACTGTACCCTCTGGCAACCAGTCCTCTCCAGGTCGTCGTCGAACGTAGCGGACACCGTCGCTGCCAAAGATGGATAGGCGTGTCTCATCGCTCCATATAACATTTCTCCATTGTTCAATGGTCCATTTACAATGTTCTTTGGCCCCTGCAGACGTTTCTGACGCTGTGAGGCATTCAGAAATGGCTTTTTACCTGGTATTCTGGCTCTTAACCCTGCATTTACCAATCGTCGTCGAACCGTCCGATCAGACACTGTCACTCCGGTGTTGACAAGCTCCTTGTTGATGTTAACAGCCATTTATTTCCTGTTATTTAGGGCGATTCTAACAATTCTTCTATCAGTCTGAGGACTTGTAGCCTTCTTCCTTTCTCTACCTGGTTTATTCTTTATCGAACCAGTCTCTTGAAACCGCTTACACACTTTGAGAACGAAAACATGTAATTGCTTACCTTCTGATGACAAACTGGCTTTAAAATATAAAAACCGCATTTTAATCGCACAATATCTGTCTTACAACCCACACCCAGGTCACTATAAACCAACATAGAATACATATGGCAGAAGAGGGCGTGTGTACAAGTAAGTAGGTCAGTGAAAACCTCCATTAAATATTGGTGATGGTGAAAAGCTGAAAGTGTTGCCTCAATTTTGGCCACTGGTGTATAACACAAAATATAAACAAAAAAGAAAGGGAAGAACATTTCTGCACAAAAAACGTGTTGCTCGGCAGGAAAATCCCGTTGATGTTGCGTTTTTTGAGATTTTTTTTTCCCTTTCTTTAGAAACGCTGCAAAAATACTGAAAGAATAGACATGAAACTGCTTCAAATCTGCAAGGATTCACTTTTCCTGCTTTTCCTGGTACTAGCAATCATAGCTTTTTTGGGAACTTGGAGCTCTATATTACAAATATGTCCATCCCTCCAGTTGAAAGAAATTAACATTTTCCTGGAGGGAAGTTTATATTTTACATTATGTCAGTTTTTGTCTATCGATGATAAAGTGCAGTTTGCTGCAATTTTTATTGTGACATATACCCAAATCATTCATGAAAATATTTCACATTCAACGCGCGTCGGGCGGGCCTGCGTCCTCTCACATGCCAGGGCTGAGTTTCAGTTCCAGTCCGACCCTGTTAATCATCTATGGTTTCCCTTCAGAGTGGAAAATGCTGAAAAATCGGAAGTTCCTGGAATCCATTTTTGAACAGAATATCAGAACCAAATCAAAACCGATGATTCATAATAGGGGTAAGTCCCAACTCTAAGGTACAAGTCTATGGCATACAGTCTGTAAAAGACGACAGAGTAGGGTGCTGTTGAGCATCGACGGCTTCTTCTCTGATGTTCCTCGCTCATCCATGCAGTACATAGTCGGCCATTCAATTGATTGGATATCTTATAATACCACATTTCCCCTAGGGACACAAAGTATGACGAGCGCCACTCCTCCTGGTGATAGGTTATACCCAACAGATGGGGCAGCGCCACTCCTCGTGGTGATGGGTTACACCCAACAGATGGGGGAGCGCTACTCCTCGTGGTGATGGGTTACACCCAACAGATGGGGGAGCTCCAATCCTCTTGGTGATGGGTTACACCCAACAGATGGGGGAGCCCCACTCCTCGTGGTGATGGGTTAAACCCAACAGATGGGGGAAGTTGCAGAATGGCTTGTTATGGTGCAAGAACAATGTGGACATTGTTTTTTTTTTGTTTTTGTTTTAACTATTATGCCTTTATGTTCTTTATTTTTTTCCTACAGACCCTCCCAGCTAACTCCAAGCAAGTCCCTAATCTCAGAAGTTGAAAGGTTTGGGTTTCTTTGAGGTTTAATGCATGCATTTACTTTTTTTAGAATCCCATCTTACAAAAGATATAGGATATCCAACTTCTTGGACTCCAAGAATAAGGGGGCTGCAGCCTGGAAGTAACCCCGCTGCCCTTATTAAAGAATATGCTGGTGTGGGTCAGCTACCCGGATTTTCACTGTGCAGGAGAACTGCAGCTAAGCCCATTCACTTTGCTGGATCTATGCTGTCGTTCCGCTGCACAGTGGAGGCCATGATGCCGATGTGCAGGGAATGACTGTGAAAGGGGCTGTTCCTCATTACCAGCATCAGTGCCCCTTTATTATATTAGAGATCGACCCCAACAGATCATAAATTGATGGTGTACCCTTGCAGTATACTGCTTCCTTCCTTTTTTTTATCAGTTCACCCGTGAAACCAGATTACATGATTGTGGCGGAACCTCCTGTAGGACACCCAAGTTTTCTGGTGGCTGAAATCTCTTTACCTAAAGTGGTGAGACCCTTAGATGTGGTTTAGGATTGTGACCTTTTTGTATTTCATGTGATTTCCAATAGTCTTCCCTTATTAAAAGTCTGTGCCAACCTCGTGCTACCGGTCCTCCTCTGCCAACTTTTATCATCACAGCTTTGATGTGTCCACAGTAGCCAATTGCTGGCAGCTGTGATACATTTACTGGATGATGATGATATAATTTTTATTTTCATACCATGGTGGGTTGTTTGCAAGCTGTTGGAATGGGAAAGAAGATCTCTGTAAACAACTCTGTCAGCAGAGAACGACTGTTCAAACCAAGCACAGACGCCCAGTGCTTCACGGCGGGACCAGTCATTTATATAAGCCTCCCCCCCTGCTTGTTTCCCCTCCATCTCCACCATCACCTCTTCTTTGACAGTTCTGGCTTCATAGATCCAGAGAGGAGATAGAGGGAAAACAAGCTGGTGGGAAGATGTATATATTATTATTATTATTATTTAATTATATAGTGCCATTGATTCCATGGTGCTGGTGCATATAAATGATGTTATAATGATGATATAAATGATGAAAGAGGCTTGTTGCAATAGTGTAGAACACGCCGCTCTTTATTTTTTCTATATTAATGCGACATTTGGAGGAATCGCACAGAAAATGCTTTAAATGTATTTATTTTTTAATTTGATTTTTCTCATGTCCATGATTCACATTGCGTTAAATGAGGCATAATGAAGATTAAGAATGTTTCAGCTAATGTAGCTTTCATCAGACAGGATAATGTAGCTTAAGGGGACCCACTTGGTTAAATATAGGGGTCAGTTCTGGTCTTCCCAAAAAGCAGATTAAGTAGTCACCACACAGGAATCTGGTGATTACTGGGTTTGCTTTTGGGGACCCCAGATTTCTTCATATAACCGAGTGGGCCTTCTGCCTAATGAAGGCTACATTATCTGAAATTCTGGTACCATTCATTATGCCTCACTTAAAGGGGTTGTCTGGCACTTTAATATTGATGACCTATCCTAAGGATATTCCATTAGTATTAAAGTGGTGGACAACCCCTTTTAATGCAGTGTGAATCCTAAAAAATATTTTTCAGCATTTTCTGTGAGCAGTTCCTCCACGTGTCAGATTTAATGTAGGAGACGTGTGGAGCTACACAGTAACTTCTAGTTGGCCACGTATCAAGATAAAAGTTTAGATTTTTGTGCACTTGTTGGTTACAACTTTCTTTCCCGTACAGAAGCATTCAGCGACATAAGCGTCGTTACCACGCTGGTCTTCTCTTTACAGTCTTCTGCTAGATCTCTTGTGTTGGACTTGGGTGAAGACAGAATAGTCGGACGTCCCGATTTGTATCATCTAGACGTCTTCATTCCTTACAATATCATCCAAGAACAAAGTGGAGCTCAGTTCAACAAGGACAGTAAGGTGAGACAATTAAGCAAAGCTGGACATGTCTTATAGCCCATTCTGAAATCTCCTTCTTAAAGAGGTTCTCTGAGAAAATGTATAAAATAAAATTTTAAAAAATGTATACATTTATTTAGCAAAAATAAATTGTTTTAATTAGTGAATAATTCTATGTGAATACTTTTATGCCCAAAAATGGCAAAAGTATTCTCGGAGTGATACCTTTATTGGCTAACCAGAAAAAAAAAATATATATGCAAGCTTTCAGAGCACAGAGGCTCGTTCTTCAGGCAATATTACAAATGAATTCATAACATTTGTAATCCTGCCTGAAGAAGGAGCCTGTGTGCTCTGTAAGTTTGCATATATATATATTTTTTTCTGGTTAGCCAATAAAGGGATCACTCCGAGAATACTTTTGCCATTTTTGGGCATAAAATTATTTCCATCAAATTTTCTGGCTAACACGGTACCACAATATAAATTTGTATTGTACATCACAATTAGGGGATAATAATTGTGTATGGACATAATGGCCAACGATGTCAGCAGCCATCCATCCTAGATGGGTGAAAGTAAACTGTTTGAGACGGACTTCTCTGACCTACCTGTCGGAATAAAGAACGTGCATCTATGTCATCGATTGACTGACTGATCACGTCCATGAGTCAACATGTTGTAAACCTGTCATGATGAGTGAGCAGATAGGATGCTGCCCCTCACCCTGACAGGAACTTATCTATCACAACATATAGTTGCCCAGAGACATCTGAATGCATCGGCTTTCCTTTATGCCATTCATCAAACATGTCGTATATTTTGTGTATAGCGAGTCACAAGCCTCGCACTGCTCTGCGTCTTATCATTTGGTTCTATGAGCTGCAGTAAAACGTGACGTATATTCCAGGTGCTGACGATCACAATGCCGGTCCAGCCAGCATAGCGGTGGGCTCAGAAGATCAGCTTTGGAAAACGTTCCTCTTATATAGATCCAGTGGATCCTACTTACATTCGCTGCTGTTTACATTGTATGGTTACAATTCTATTTAGACTTCAATATGACTCCAGAATAAATTTTTGTCTTTCTTATACTTGCCGTATATTTTTCCCAAGGAGGGGGTTTAGGTATTGTGCTTTTTTTTTTTTATTTCTACTGCAATATTTCATAATATCTGTGAATAAGTCTTGAAAATAATTTGCATTGAAAAGGTTGAGATCCTCTGAATCTACAGGGATTTTTAGGAATTAAAAATCTACAGCAGTAAATCTGCAGCAGAATTTACATTTTGCACCATGTCTGGATTTAGTAGCAGCTGCCCCTTTAAATGGAATATGTCAGCAGGCTTTTGCTATCCCATTTGAGAGCAGCATAATCCGAGGCCCTGATTCCAACGATGTATCACTTACTGGGCTGCTTGGTGTTATTTTGATAAAATTGCAGTTTTTTTTTTCTCATGCAGATCTCTGAATGCTGAGCTCTGTATAATAACCCCACCCACACCACTGATTGGCCGCTTTCTGTGTACACTGTATATAAACTGCCAATCAGTGGTGGGGGGCGTGGTTGGACTACCTGGCTGCAGGTTTACTAGTCCTCTAGTGATAATCTTCTGCTAATAAAAGTGTGATTTTTATAAAAACTACAACCAGCAGCCCTGTAAGTGAGACGTCCCTAGAATCAGGGTCTTTATCTCTACATCATGCTGCTCTCAACAACAACCAATATATAGTACATCCGACAAGGGGTCAATGTGTTAAAAAAGACCTTTATTATAACAATTTGGGTACATGGCGGGAAAGAAAAGAGCACACACACATATATATAGTAATACCATATAATAGTGAGGAGGTATAATGTAAATATTTGAATTGCAGAGACACCAGGGCTAAATAGTAGTAGCTCCAATTGTGCTAATGCATACTGATAGTATATCCTAGGTCACATAGTAAAAGGATATAATCCCAAATAATAAAAGCCAATATAGGCATTCCCAAGATAATGACCTTTTGGTATATACATATCAAGGGATGTATTATATCCAAGTAGGTTCATTCCCAAGTAACAATAATGTTGTATTGGATTCATTCATACCTGGTATATATTGTCTGCACGTCTTGCAATAGCTCTGGGCTCGGTGGTCCTACTCCTAGTGTGGCGCTCACCCCATCATGCTGCTCTCAGAATAGCCAAGAAAAACCTGCTGACAGATTCCCTTTACAAATAGCTGAAATGGCTCCTAGATACCAGAGAAGGAAAACGTTATTAAAACGGTTTTGTTTCCTAAATAGGAAAGCAAATTAAACACCACTGGATAATGTGGTGTGTGAAACCGTCCATTGGATTGCTGTTTCGGGTGGGCTCAGGAGCAGAGCCCCCATCCTACACAGCTGACATCTTGCTGTAACAGCAGCGGCCAGAGCGAAGCGTCAATCACTGCTGTTTAACCATTTATATGCCGTCAATCACTGATGGCAAGTTAAATAGCGCAATCACCGGTACGCTATACAATGTTACTAGAATTTTTTTTTTTACTTTTCCATTTCCTTGAATTACTTGTTGTGATTTGCGGATCCATTGACTGGCCAAGTGGAAGGGCTGCAGCCGATCATTCATGTCCGTAGCAGATACACATTTACATGTGTAAATAGGCCCTTATAGAAATCAATCAATAGAACGTATACCTGGATATCCAGGTTTATCCTTTGCATACATTTAAAGAGGTATAAGTCATGGCATATTACTAGGATGTCATTCTTGGGGGTCTGACAGCCTGATTTAGAAAGAAGTGGATGCATTATTTTTTTCACGCTCCCAATTTAACAATTTGAGTACAGTTGGATCTATTGTTTTTTTTATTTTTTGCACTATGGGTGGGTGGTTGGGAGCACAGCTGTGCAGGAAAAAAAAAGCTTATAGGTGCTCAATTCCTTCATTCTTGGGATCGGTGGCGGAACCACAGGTCGGACCATCGCCAATCAAGATATTATATTCCTTCACACTCATCATTGCTCCCAATTAACAATTTGAGTACGTGCATTTTTTTAGGGTATTTTTGCGCAATGGGTGGGAGCACAGCTGTGCAGGAAAAAAAGCTGATAGGTTCCCCATTCCTTCTTTCTCAGAATCAGTGGATGGAACATCGCCAATCACAATATTATATCCTTCACACTAATCGTTGCTCCCAATTATCAATTTGAGTACGGTTATACCTATTGTTTTTTTAGGGGTTTTTTTGCACTGTGGGTGGTTGGGAGCACAGCTGTGCAGGAAAAAAAAAAGCTGATAGGTTCCCCATTCCTTCATTCTCAGGATCAGTGGTGGAACCAGAGGTTGGATCATCTCCAATCAAAATATTATTTTATTCACACTAATGATTGCTCCTAGTTAACAATTTGAGTACGGTTGAACCCATTGTGTTTTTTTGGGGTTTTTGTTTTTTTTTGCACTATGGGTGCAAGTTATAGTAATATGTGTCACCGTAAAAAAAAAAACTAATAGTGTCTCCTGATTGTTCAGACACAAATATATCTGTTGAAAATAGTCTGATATACACCAGTAAATTATAACTGTGGTTTTGCTGTTCCACGGTAAAAAATCTCTATTATCCTGCTTTTGGCATTTTTTGCTGCAAAGAAAAACAGTAGTAGTGTCTCCTGATTGTTCAGACACAAATATATCTGTTGAAAATAGTCTGGTGTAGGCCCGAGAAATACAAGTGTGGTTTTGCAGTTCCACGGGTCAAATCTCTGTATTATCCTGCTTTTTTGCATTTTTTGCTGTAAAGAAAAACAGTACTGTCTCCTGATTGTTCAGACACAAATATATCTATTTAAAATTTTCTGGTATACCCCAGTAAACAATAACTGTGGTTTTGCCATTCCACGGTAAAAAATCTCTATTATTCACCTTTTGGTATTTTTTCCGTAAAGAAAAACAGTAATAGTTTCTCCCTGATTGTTCAGATTGTTTAAAAGAGTCGGGTGTAGGCCAGAGAAATAGAACTGTGGTTTTCCTCTTCCACGGTTCTAATCTACTTTATTACCCTTTTTCCATTGATGGTGCGAGTGTAAGCTATTTTACTTACTTTACAATGGGCAAGGCGCGTGGCAAGGGACATGGAAGTGGACGTTCTGGTGATGGTACATGCAGAGGACGGGGCCGTGGCCAAGGTGAAAATGTGCCACAACCAACAGCCATATCTTCTCGCTCCCACTTCTTGACCGAATTACTAGGGAAGCACAGAACAACACCAGTATTGCGAACTGATCAGTGTGAACAGGTTATTAATTGGATAGCAGACCACCACTTCCGGTCTGTCTTCCACACGGTCAACTCTTAGTAGCCGTGAGTCTCGACCGCATACTCCTCCTCACCCTGATGCTCCTTCCTCCCACCATGCCGAGTGTCGTCAGACAGCAACTGATCCCACACTTGGACACTCTGAAGAGCTGTTCACTGGTCCATCTCCAGATTTGTGCCCCTCGCCTGCCCCGCTTGAAGTGGTGGAAGAGGAGATCCCATGTAGAGATGCCCAAATATTTGAACAGCCACGGCCACAGGAAGTCAACGCTGGCAATTTGTCACAAGAGGTTGACGATGACGAAACACAATTGCCAAGAAGTGAGGAGGAGGATCGTGGTGCGCAAGTGGAAGAGGAGGAGGTGGTGGATGATCTAGTAACTGACCCAACGTGGCAGGAGGACATGCAGAGCAAGGCCAGCAGCAGACCGGGTGAGGGAGACAGAGTACCCCAACAGGCAGGAAGAAGCAGTGTGGTGGCCGGACACAGAAGGCCGGCAACAGTTCCCCGTAACACCAACACGAGGGACGTTGCCAGTACAACCTGTGGGTCTTCCAGAGTCTGGAATTTTTTTAAAGACTCTGCTGATATCCCCAAAAAGGCCATTTGTACCATCTGCCATGCCAGCATCAGCAGGGGTGACAAAACTACCAGCCTGACCACCACCAGCATGATCAGGCACATGGCAGTAAAGCACCCGACTTTGTGGGCCGAACCCCAGGGTCCACGACCAGTGTCAGCAGGTGTCACCTGTTGTGTGTGCATGGCAATCCCCTGTCCATACTGCATGCAAAGATGCCCCCTCCTCTCAGTCTTTATGGCAGTCTCTCAAGTGTGTGCAAAGCAGTCATCAAAGCAAAAGGTGGCTACTTTGAAGAATCTAGAATATAAGACATATTTTCAGTTGTTTCACACTTTTTTGTTAAGTATATAATTCCACATGTGTTAATTCATAGTTTTGATGCCTTCAGTGTGAATGTACAATTTTCATAGTCATGAAAATACAGAAAAATCTTTAAATGAGAAGGTGTGTCCAAACTTTTGGTCTGTAATGTATGTACCATCTTGACCAACTTTGAGGAGTCCACCAAGATGGTGAGTGGCGATGACTCCATCATTAGCGTCAGCATTCCACTTGTCTGTCTTTTGCAATGCTCTCTGCAGAGAATTAAAGAGGAGGCATTGCAGCCAGAGTATGATGAGATGGATCAAGAAGCTGTAGCGGTCGATTACACACAGCCCAGCCTCATCTCATCCCAACGTGCATTGGGGGACAATGAGGGAGAGGAGGAGGAGGAAGAACAGGAGCTTGTATCATGCGCTGTAGGCGGTAGTACCTGTACAACTGTCATACCGTCGGTTCAGCGTGGGTGGCCTGAGGACAGGGGGGAGGAGGAGGAGGAGAGCATGGTCATTCGTCATCTTGGTGTGGACACGGAAGTCTTGCCCGTTACCAGTCTGGCGCGCATGGCTGACTTTGTTACTCTGCCTTAACCGTGACCCTTGCGTTGTCAAAATGTTGGGTGACAGTCATTACTGGTTGGTGACACTTTTAGACCCCCGCTACAAGGAGAACGTTCACTCTCTTATTCCTGAGGTGGAGAGGTCTACAAAAATGGGGCAGTACCAGAAGGCCCTTGCTGCAGAACTGTTAAAAAAAAATTCCCATCTGAAGACACTAGCGGCAGAGGTCACAGTTCGTTGACCAACCAAGGCGTACAAGCGAGAGAGAGGCAACTCCAATCCAGCAGAGGCAGGGGAACACTGTCAACATTCTGGGAAAGTTTTCTGAGACCTGCCCAGCTTACAGGCCCTGAGGCGCGGGGTACTCTCACAAGGAGTGGAAAGTTTCAAAAGATGGTGAGGGAGTACCTTGCCGACCGTACCAGCGTCCTCCGTGATTCCTCTGTGCCTTTTAATTATTGGGTATCCAAGCTGGACACTTGGAATTAAATCGCTCTGTACGCCTTGGAGGTCCTGGCCTGCCCTGCCGCTAGCGTGTTATCGGAGCGTGTTTTTAGTGCTGCTGGGGTAATTATAACTGATAAGCGCACTCGCCTGTCAACTGACAATGCTGACAAGCTGACCCTTATCAAAATGAACAAGAGCTGGATTGGGCCAGACTTCTCATCACCACCAAATGACAGCAGAGTAACATAAAGTCAAATCCACTGTGTTATTTCGGGAGGTGTATTCAAATGCACCACTTCACACCCACACATGGGTATACGCTTCCTCATTTCGGCTGTTTTATGTTCTTCTCCTTATCCTCAGCCTCCACCACCACTATACCACCAGGGTGACCGTGGTCCGTGTTGCCATTATTGAAAGTTCCTCAGTCCTTATTTTTGTCAGCTTTTGCTTGGAAGGCATAAGCAAAGACTGTGGGAGACCCACTCCCCAATAATGGGAATAATATATTTAAAATGCTGTACTGTATGGCTCTTGTAAGGGGCATTAAAAGCATCTTGTTAAGCTACTGCGACCTCCACCACTTTTCCGAGGGCCATTAAAAGCGTCTTGTTAAGCTACTGGGACGTCCACCACTTTTCCGAGGAGCATTAAAACCGTCTTGTTAATCTACTGGGACTTCCACGTCTCTTCCAAGGGGCATTCAAACCGTCTTGTTAAGCTACTGCGATCTCCACCACTTTTCCGAGGGGCATTAAAAACGTCTTGTTAAGCTAGTTGGACCTCCACGTCTCTTCCAAGGGGAATTCAAACTGTCTTGTTAAGCTACTGGGACATCCACGTCTCTTCCAAGGGGCATTCAAACCGTCTTGGTAAGCTACTGCGACCTCCACCTCTTTTTCGAGGGGCATTAAAAGCGTCTTATTAAGCTACTGGGACCTCCACGACTTTTCCGAGAAGCATTAAAACCGTCTTGCTAAGCTACTGGGACCTCCACGTCTCTTCCAAGGGGCATTCAAACCGTCTTCTTAAGCTACTGGGACCTCCACATCTCTTCCAAGGGGCATTCAAACCGTGTTGTTAAGCTACTGG
The DNA here is from genome assembly GCF_046119375.1 of Phyllobates terribilis. Classification (NCBI taxonomy): domain Eukaryota; kingdom Metazoa; phylum Chordata; class Amphibia; order Anura; family Dendrobatidae; genus Phyllobates; species Phyllobates terribilis. The sequence continues at coordinate 122,038 of NW_027363737.1, forward strand.
GACCTCCACGTCTCTTCTGAGAGGCATTAAAAGCGTCTTCTTAAGCTACTGGGACCTCCACCACTTTTCCGAGGGGCATTAAAACCGTCTTTTTAAGGTACTGGTACCTCCACGTCTCTTCCAAGGGGCATTCAAACCGTCTTGTTAAGCTACTGGGACCTGCACCACTTTTCCAAGGGGCATTCAAACAGTCTTGTTAAGCTACTGCGAACTCCACCACTTTTCCAAGGGGCATTAAAACCGTCTTGTTAAGCTACTGGGACCTCCACCACTTTTCCGAGGGGCATTAAAAGCATCTTGTTAAGCTACTGGGACCTCCACCACTTTTCTGAGGAGCATTAAAACCGTCTTGTTAAGCTACTGGGACCTCCATGTCTCTTCCAAGGGGCATTCAAACAGTCTTGTTAAGCTACTTAGACCTCCACGTCTCTTCTGAGGACATTAATAGCGTCTTGTTAAGCTACTGTGACCTCCACCACTTTTCCGAGGGGCATTCAAACCGTCTTGTTAAGCTACTGGGACCTCCACGTCTCTTCCAAGGGGCATTCAAACAGTCTTGTTAAGCTACTGGGACCTCCACGTCTCTTCCAAGGGGCATTCAAAGCGTCATGTTAAGCTACTGGGACCTCCACCACTTTTCCGAGGGGCATTAAAAGCATCTTGTTAAGCTACTGGGACCTCCACCACTTTTCCGAGGAGCATTAAAACCATCTTGTTAAGCTACTGGGACCTCCACCACTTTTCCGAGGAGCATTAGAACCATCTTGTTAAGCTACTGTGACCTCCACGTCTCTTCCAAGGAGCATTCTGACCGTCTTGCTAAGCTACTGCGACCTCCACCACTTTGGCGAGGGGCATTAAAACCGACTTGTTAAGCTACTGGGACCTCCACGTCTCTTCAAAGGGGCATTTAAACCGTCTTGTTAAGCTACTGGGACCTAAACGTCTCTTCCAAGGGGCATTCAAACCGTCTTGTTAAGCTACTGCGACCTCCACCACTATTCAAAGGGGCATTAAAACCGTCTTGTTAAGCTACTGGGACTTCCACCACTTTTCCGAGGGGCATTAAAACAGTCTTGTTAAGCTACTGGGACCTCTACGTCTCTTCCAAGGGGCATTCAAACCGTCTTGTTAAGCTACTGGGACCTCCACTTCTCTTCTGAGGGGCATTAAAAGCGACGTGTTAAGCTACTGTGACCTCCACCACTTTTCCGAGGGGCATTAAAAAAGTCGTGTTAAGCTACTGGGACCTCAACGTCTCTTCCAAGGGGCATTCAAACCGTCTTGTTAAGCTACTGGGACCTCCATGTCTCTACCAATGGGCATTCAAACCGTCTTGTTAAGCTACTGCTACCTCCACCACTTTTTCGAGGGGCAGTAAAAGTGTCTTATTAAGCTACTGGGTCCTCCACCACTTTTCCGAGAAGAATTAAAACCGTCTTGTTAAGCTACTGGGACCTCCACGTCTCTTCCAAGGGGCATTCAAGCCGTCTTGTTAAGCTCCTGGGACCTCCACGTCTCTTCCAAGGGGCATTCAAACAGTCTTGTTAAGCTACTTAGACCTCCACGTCTCTTCTGAGGACATTAATAGCGTCTTGTTAAGCTACTGTGACCTCCACCACTTTTCCGAGGGGCATTCAAACCGTCTTGTTAAGCTACTGGGACCTCCACGTCTCTTCCAAGGGGCATTCAAACAGTCTTGTTAAGCTACTGGGACCTCCACGTCTCTTCCAAGGGGCATTCAAAGCGTCATGTTAAGCTACTGGGACCTCCACCACTTTTCCGAGGGGCATTAAAACCGTCTTTTTAAGGTACTGGGACCTCAAAGTCTCTTCCAAGGGGCATTCAAACCGTCTTGTTAAGCTACTGGGACCTCCACGTCTCTACCAAGGGGCATTCAAACCGTCTTGTTAAGCTACTGCGACCTCCACCACTTTTTCAAGGGGCAGTAAAAGCATCTCATTAAGCTACTGGGTCCTCCACCACTTTTCCGAGAAGCATTAAAACCGTCTTGTTAAGCTACTGGGACCTCCACGTCTCTTCCAAGGGGCATTCAAGCCGTCTTGTTAAGCTCCTGGGACCTCCACGTCTCTTCCAAGGGGCATTCAAACCATCTTGTTAAGCTACTGGGACCTCCACGTCTCTTCTGAGAGGCATTAAAAGCGTCTTTTTAAGCTACTGTGACCTCTACCACTTTTCCGAGGGGCATTAAAACCGTCTTGTTAAGCTACTGGGACCTCCATGTCTCTTCCAAGGGGCATTCAAACCGTCTTGTTAAGCTAATGGGACCTCCACCACTTATCTGCGGGGCATTAAAAGCGTCTTGTTAAGCTACTGTGACCTCCACCACTTTTTCGAGGGGCATTAAAACCGTCTTGTTAAGCTACTGGGACCTCCACGTCTCTTCCGAGGGGCATTCAAACCGTCTTGTTAAGCTACTGGGACCTCCACGTCTCTTCCAAGGGGCATTCAAACCATCTTGTTAAGCTACTGCAACCTCCACCACTTTTCCAAGGGGCATTAAAACCGTCTTGTTAAGCTACTGGGACCTCCACCACTTTTCCGAGGGGCATTGAAAGCATCTTGTTAAGCTACTGGGACCTCCACCACTTTTCTGAGGAGCATTTAAACCATCTTGTTAAGCTACTGGGACCTCCACGTCTCTTCCAAGGGGCATTCAAACCGTCTTGTTAAGCTACTGGGACCTCCACGTCTCTTCTGAGGGGCATTAAAAGCGTCTTGTTAAGCTACTGTGACCTCCACCACTTTTCCGAGGGGCATTAAAACCGTCTTGTTAAGATACTGGGACCTCCACATCTCTTCCGAGGGGCATTCAAACCGTCTTGTTAAGCTACTTGGACCTCCACGTCTCTTCCGAGGGGCATTAAAAGCGTCTTGTTAAGCTACTGTGACCTCCACCACTTTTCCGAGGGGCATTAAAACCGTCTTGTTAAGCTACTGGGACCTCCACCACTTTTCTGAGGAGCATTAAAACCGTCTTGTTAAGCTACTGGGACCTCCACGTCTCTTCCAAGGGGCATTCAAACCGTCTTGTTAAGCTACTGGGACCTCCACGTCTCTTCTGAGGGGCATTAATAGCGTCTTGTTGAGCTACTGTGACCGCCACCACTTTTCCAAGGGGCATTAAAACCGTCTTGTTAAGCTACTGGGATCTCCACTTTTCTTCTGAGGGGCATTAAAAGCTTTTTCTTAAGCTACTGTGACCTCCACCACTTTTCCGAGGGGCATTAAAACCGTCTTGTTAAGCTACTGGGACCTCCACCACTTTACCAAGGGGTATTAACACCGTCTTGTTAAGCTACTGGGACCTCCACATCTCTTTTGAGGGGCATTAAAAGTGTCTTGTTAAACCACTCTGAACTCCACAGCTCTTCCAAGGGGCATTGATATGTTGTTTTTAATTAACTCTAACCTCCACGACTCTTCGAACGGGCATTGCATTTCCTCTTAATATAATGTTTGTAATATGCTGTACTGCATGGCTCTTGTAAGGGGCACTGCAAGTTCCTCCGTCCTAATTTTTGGCATCTTTTGCTTGGAAGGCATAAGCAAAGACTATGGGAGACCCACTCCCCAATAATGGGAATAATGTTTGTAATATGCTGTACTGCATGGCTCTTGTAAGGGGCATTGCAAGTTCCTCCGTCCTAATTTTTGGCAGCTTTTGCTTGGAAGGCATAAGGAAAGACTATGGGAGACACATTCCAAATAACGGGAATAATGTTTGTAATATGCTGTACTGCATGGCTCGTGTAATGGGCATTGCTAGTTCCTCCGTCCTAATTTTTGGCAGCTTTTGCTTGGAAGGCATAAGCAAATACTATGGGAGACCCACTCCCCAATAATGGGAATAATGTTTGTACTATGCTGTACTGTATGGCTCTTGGAAGGGGCATTCAAATCGTCTGGTTAAGCTATTGGGACCTCCACGTCTTTTCCGAGGGGCATTAAAACCATCTTGTTAAGCTACTGTGACCTCCACGTCTGTTCAAAGGGACATCAAAAGTCTTCTTAAGCCACTCTGAACTCCACAGCTCTTCCTAGGGGCATTGAAATGTTGTTTTTAATTACCTCTTACCTCCACGACTCTTCCAACGGACATTGCATTTCCTCCTAATTTTAGTCAGCTTTTGCTTTTCAATGCAAAGGCGAAAACTAAGGGAGACCCACTCCCCAATAGTGGGTAGAAGGTTTTTAGTACGCTGTAATCCATGTCTGTTTCAAGGGGCATTGCAGTTCCTCATAATTTTTGGAAAGCCTTCCATTCACTGCTTAGGCCAACAGTGTACAGGAGACCCAGTTGCTATAAATGGAAAAAAACTGTTTAGTTAAGGCCCTCTGACCTCCATGTCATTTCCAAGGTACATTGGAGTGCCTCGAAATTTTTGGTAGGCATTGCACTCACTGTATGCCCTATAACTGTGTAGCCAAACTGCTCCTTTTGTTACAGAAACATATCCTACAAGACATATGTGGTTGACTGGCCTGATATTGATGTGAATGGTCCCTGTTCCTCCTGCTCTTTCTCCTTTGCCACCACCTCATCCATCATTCATCACCTGAAGCTTTGTTTTAACGGGAGTCATAGAACTGGGATAGTAGCAGGAAAACATCCAGCAATCCTCGGAGGAGGTAGGATATGCGCGAAAACGCTGACCACCTCAGGCCTAGCCGCTACTACATACATGCGCTTGCATTCCAACAAAACAAAGCAGATGCTAACTTGTATCATTATCATCATGGTCCTCACCTTGTCACTCTCAACTCCCCTGATGGAGAAGCCAGGGCCCACCGGAGGAGTCTGGTTCTCTGGTGGGCTCGTCCAATGCTGCCCTAAAGCAGGCCAGGCTAAGAAAAGTGTGTGGGGGGATGTTCCAAGGAGAAATAGGGGCGACTGGGGACCGTTTATGGACACCCGGCTGCCCCCAGGCGGCTGGGGACCGAGTGTGGACACCTGGCAGCCGGGCGGCTGGGGACTGAGTATGGATTACAAGCCGCCAATGCTGCCTTGACGCGGTTGTCAGATTCCGCCTCCACGTGCCTAAAAAGGTCCAATTTCAAGTGCAAGCAAGCAAGCAAGCAGTATGGTATTGCAGCCTGGCGGTGGGTGGGTGGATGGCAGGCTGCACACTTTGCTTGCATTCCAAGAAAACAAAGCAGATGCTAACTTGTATCATCATCATCATCATGGTCCTCACCTTGTCACTCTCAACTCCTCTGATGGAGAAGCCAGGGCCCACCGGAGGAGTCTGGTTCTCTGGTGGTCTCGTCCAATGCTGCCCTAAAGCAGGCCGGGCTAAGAAAAGTGTGTGGGGGGATGTTTCAAGGAGAAATAGGGGCGGCTGGGGGCCGTTTATGGACACCCGGCTGCCCCCAGGCGGCTGGGGACCGAGTATGGACACCCGGCCGCCAACGCTGCCATGACATGGTGGCCAGATTCCGCCTCCACATGCCTAAAAGGCCCAATTTCAAGTGCAAGCAAGCAGTATGGTATTGCAGCCTGGGGGTGGGTGGGTGGTTGGCTGCATATTTGAGCTTGCATTGCAAGGAATGGGAGAGGTACAATTGAACCCTGCCCTGGGACAAGAACTTGCACGGGGATAATTGCAAGTCTGCATCTTCTGATGCTTCAAGGATGACTTCTGATGGGCACACTTTTAGGCAGTGACCGGGGAGTCAGAGATGCTTCCAGGGGTCTTCCCCATGCTGTCCCCATGTCTTTTCAGCACTGTATGCATGTGTCACACAGCACATGGCCAGATAAGGTTGTAAAATGTTAAAATGACATTTCCCGGTGAATGCATTTGTCACGGTTGAAGCAATACAAAAGTGCAAAAACGCATAAAAAATGCAAGTTGTGAACATAGCCCAAGGTGTGGAGGAGTATTTTTTTTTTGTTATTTATTTTACCTTATACACAAGTCTTTACCCTGGAAAGGAACTTCCTTAACTGAAAGCAGTTTCAGTTTAGTTTTTGAACGTTTTATTGTGAGCCCTTAAAAGTGGCTTAATACCTCTGACCACGTTGTTGACAGCAGTGACCTGGGGGTCAGAAATGCTTCCTGGGGCGATCCCCATGCTGTCCCCATGTCATTTTAGCACTGTCACTATCGTTTTGGGCACTTGTTAGGCTTTTAACAGACAGCCGGGGATGCCGCCGCGAAAATTCTCGGGTCTCCCATTGACTAACATTGGGCTCGTGGCTCAGGTCGAGCAACCGAGTATCATGGCGAGCTCGGCCCGAGCTTCGAGCCCCCGAGCATTTTAGTGCTCGCTCTTCACTACTAAATACCCTTCATTATTTATTATTTTTGCACTTTGCGATTTACCCATTCACTTCCGGTTACTTGGGTATTTTGCTTGTCTTTGGTTTTTCTTTGTCTAGTGGCCTTGTGTGAACATACATTTACATTTTGCATGCACATCAATTTATGTTTCAGTTCAGACTTCTAGGTTTTTTCTTTGTAGTTCAGTGTGCTTTAGTACATATAAGGGTGTGGCCGCCCTTTGTCTGAGCTGAAATGTTTATTCTGCCTCAGGTCTATGCTTCTACTAGGGGGTCAGTCTCTCTGCCCTTATCCATATGTACGTCACTTGACAAATGGTAAGGTTTTAATATTAGAGTTAGGACTGTCCCATAAGGGTTGCCGTGATGTGGCGGTATAGCTTTTGCATTATTTTTATCAAAATTATGTTAACTAAATACCCTTCATTATTTATTATTTTTGCACTTTGCGATTTACCCATTCACTTCCGGTTACTTGGGTATTTTGCTTGTCTTTGGTTTTTCTTTGTCTAGTGGCCTTGTGTGAACATGCATTTACATTTTGCATGCACATCAATTTATGTTTCAGTTCAGACTTCTAGGTTTTTTCTTTATATGCTATATATGCTGTATGTGCGGGAAGGGAGCTTGTATGTACACTGCTTGCTATGTATGGGGGAGGGAAGCTGTCGGACAAAGAGGGGTCCTGCAAACATCCAACTAATGGCCCCCCATATATATTACAGGAAGGTAGGTCAAACCCAAGGAATTTTGCTGGAGCAGCCGACCATGTGCTGTGTATGGGGCCATCTCCCCCACACATATAACCACATTCATGTATATGGGGGAGTCGGGATGTGTTGTGTGGACAAGCGTCCGGTCTAAAGCTAACAAGTGTATGGGCATCTGAGACTAAGGCAAGTTATCATCCAGAAAGTCTTTCTCCAGCCTGCTGAAAAAATGCCGGATAGAGAAAGGCTTTTATCACCTAAGCCAGATCTCACTGGAGGGGAAGCAAGAAGAAAAAAGGAGAAATGTAAAATAAGACACAAGTGCAGACAGTTGTCATCCAAAACTTTATCTGGTATCGACCAAGAAAATTACAATCAGTAAAAGTATAATCCACATTTAGGAAAAACACAGATGAGCTGCGGGACCATCGCTTCTTCTTCTGGGACTTTTTGGCGGACAGGTTGCTCTGCTGTCGGAGGCCTTTCTTGTTCTTGGACTTCTCCTTCATGTGGATTCTGAAGACTAGGAGGCTCCTGAGGGTCCATCTCTCCTGCCGGCAGCTCAGAGTGACTTGGAGATATGTTTCCTTCAGTCCAGGAAAGCAAGAGAGCAAAAAGATGAATGTGATGTAATAACAAGACAAACCTAAAAAAAAACATGTATAAAAAATCATGTAACTGCAAACTGCACAAAAATGACCCCAATAACGTAAGTGCTGTAGTATTAAAGAACCTGCAAAACGAGTGGTGTGAAAAGACCTGGAACTTGTCAGGAATATGTAATGTTTTGTCTAAAATGACAAAAAAAAAAGAAAAGATTCAAGGGATGAGCAGCATTTTATAACAGGTAAAAAATATACAAATTTGTGACAAGTGATCGGTATTAAGTATTGTGGATGATACCCAGACGTTTATTTCAAATGAAGAGTTTAATGAACGTCTTGTATTCGGCCAATTGGAACCTTCCCGGAAATGTCTGCGCCGGTGATAAAATCTACTTACTAATAGAGCTCCCGACTGGACACAAAGAACTGCAGCTCATGGAGGAATGAAGCTTCTTTCCTTCTCAGCCAAGAACTTCTTATATCAGTCCCGTACGGCCTCTATCATGTGCTGATATCTAGCAGAAAGAGAAAAAATCAATTATAAACTAAATAAAATTTATTAAAGAAAAAAAAACCTCCTGCAAACATGAAGCATTTGTAGCAAAGCACAGCCATTATTTACAGAGCACAATTGTTTTACTTTATTCTATATTAGTGGCCGCTCTGTGCAAAAACTTGTGGGAAATTACTGCAGCACTAATATTGTCCGTCCAGAGAGCACCCAAGTATTCCCCAATTTCTGACTCCTCCGCCCGATTGCCCCCACAAGCACAATGCTGCACCGCTGTCCCCTGCCTGGTACAGGCTCCTTTATAGGGTCCTTTCAGCTGTTGTTCACCAAGATGTGAAGTAATCCGAGTACAGGGTTTCCCATGTCTGAGTGCAGGGGTGGAGAGCAGAGAGGATCAGACAGGGACAGGCCCATACACAGACTGCTGGTATATAGAGGACAAATCTCGCTGAACAGCAGCTACAAGAAGCTTCTGGATGGGGGCAGTGGGGGTGAGACAGCACTTCAGCAACGTGTTTGGGAGAGAAGGAAGAAAATAAGCAAATGAAGAAAATTTATAAAGTTCACAAGTCTGCAATGTGAGGAGGATAATTACATGAAGAAAACCCTCTAGGTGCAGCGTCCGCAACCGGAAAACCGCCCCAAGGTCCACCTGTGTCATCAGCGCCCCCCTGCTGGACCCCTAATCAGTTGTACTGCAGACTCTGATGATTGATAGTGACACTAGGTCAGCTCTTTCCCAATGGCGGCACTAGCTGACCATCCTGTGGATAGGACAGGTGCCGGATCATTCAGTCCTTTCCCTCTTCCCCAACGTGAAGCAAACATCCCTCTGACCAGACAAACATCACTCTGACCAGACAAACATCCCTCTGACCAGACAAACATCCACCTGACCAGACAAACATCCTCCTGACCAGGCAACCATCCCCCTGACCAGGCAAACATCCCCCTGACCAGGCAAACAGGCAAACACCCCCTGACCAGGCAAACATCCCTCTGACCAGGCAAACATCCCCCTGACCAGACAAACATCCCCATGACCAGGCAAACATCCTCCTGACCAGGCAACCACCCCCCTGACCAGGCAAACATCCCCCTGACCAGGCAAACATCCCCCTGACCAGGCAAACATCCCCCTGACCAGACAAACATCCCCATGACCAGGCAAACATCCCTCTGACCAGGCAAACATACAACCCCTTTTTTTCTTTCCCATTTTACTTGCTTTATTAATTTCACCTCCAACATTACTGACAACTCCAAGTTCAATAGTTTGATAGTCTCATCTCCTGCCTTTGTATGTGGAGGAGGCAATAAACCGCCGTATACATCCTAAACCTGTCACAAGGACTTTCTCTGCAACTCCCTACTCTCAGCTGTCCCCCTGTAACAATCCACCTTTTTCTCTTTCTCGCTCATACATTTCAGACACTTTATTAACATGTTAATCATATTTCCAAACTTACTGCATTCCACTTCATCTGATCATACATCACCGTTTAAAAGAATCACAATCACTTACTTGTCTGCTGCGGTAATTCTTGGATTGTTTTCTTGCTGTTGCTTTGTCTTATTTTGCTGTTTGCTGTCCTTAAACCACCATCTGTCGCACAGTGTCCACATCTTGTTCCACCGGGTCGCTCTTTTGATCCCTGCAACAACAGACACTATGCGAGTATGACTTCACATGTGACATTTCCAAGTCCCTTGACCATTGTGGTGCCAATGGAGTACCCCATTTCTCGTTATCATGCCACCGAAGCACACCATTTCCCGCTAGCATGCCACCGTAGCACACCTTTTCCCGTTAGTATGCCACCGTGCACACCTATTCCCGTTAGCATGCCATCGGAGCACACCTATTCCCGTTAGCATGCCACCGGAGCACACCTTTACCATTAGCATGTGACCGCAGCACACCTTTACCGTTAGAATGCCACTGGAGCACACCTTTACCATTAGCATGCCACCGGAGCACACATTTTCCCGTTGGCTTGCCACCGGAGCACGCCACTTTCCCGTTGGCTTGCCACCGGAGCACGCCACTTTCCCGTTGGCTTGCCACCGGAGCACGCCACTTTCCCGTTGGCTTGCCATCGGAGCACGCCACTTTCCCGTTGGCTTGCCACCGGAGCACGCCACTTTCCCGTTGGCTTGCCACCGGAGCACGCCTCTTTCCCGATGGCTTGCCACCGGAGCACGCCACTTTCCCGGTGGCTTGCCACCGAAGCACTACACAGTCCCGTTGGCTTGCCACCGGAGCACGCCACAGTCTCGTTGGCTTGCCACCGGAGCACACCACTTTCCCGTTGGCTTGCCACCGGAGCACGCCACTTTCCCGTTGGCTTGCCACCAGAGCACGCCACTTTCCCGTTGGCTTGCCACCGGAGCACGCCACTTTCCCGTTGGCTTGCCACCGAAGCACGCCACTTTCCCGTTGGCTTGCCACCGGAGCACGCCACTTTCCCGTTGGCTTGCCACCGGAGCACGCCACTTTCCCGTTGGCTTGCCACCGGAGCACGCCACTTTCCCGTTGGCTTTCCACCGGAGCACGCCACTTTCCCGCTGGCTTGCCACCGAAGCACGCCACAGTCCCGTTGGCTTGCCACCGGTGCACGCCACAGTCCCGTTGGCTTGCCACCGGAGCACGCCACTTTCCCGTTGGCTTGCCACCGGAGCACGCCACTTTCCCGTTGGCTTGCCACCGGAGCACGCCACTTTCCCGTTGGCTTGCCACCGGAGCACGCCACTTTCCCGTTGGCTTGCCACCGGAGCACGCCACTTTCCCGCTGGCTTGCCACCGAAGCACGCCACAGTCCCGCTGGCTTGCCACCGGAGCACGCCACAGTCCCGCTGGCTTGCCACCGGAGCACGCCACTTTCCCGATGGCTTGCCACCGGAGCACGCCACTTTCCCGTTGGCTTACCACCGAAGCACGCCACTTTCCCGTTGGCTTGCCACCGGAGCACGCCACTTTCCCGTTGGCTTGCCACCGGAGCACGCCACTTTCCCGTTGGCGTGCCACCGGAGCACGCCACTTTCCCGTTGGCTTGCCACCGGAGCACGCCATTTTTCCGTTGGCTTGCCACCGGAGCACGCCACTTTCCCGTTGGCTTGCCACCGGAGCACGCCACTTTCCCGTTGGCTTGCCACCGGAGCACGCCACTTTCCCGTTGGCTTGCCACCGGAGCACGCCACTGTCCCGTTGGCTTGCCACCGGAGCACGCCACTGTCCCGTTGGCTTGCCACCGGAGCACGCCACTTTCCCGTTGGCTTGCCACCGGAGCACGCCACTTTCCCGTTGGCTTGCCACCGGAGCACGCCACTTTCCCGTTGGCTTGCCACCGGAGCACGCCACAGTCCCGTTGGCTTGCCACCGGAGCACGCCACTTTCCCGTTGGCTTGCCACCGGAGCACGCCACTTTCCCGTTGGCTTGCCACCGGAGCACGCCACTTTCCCGTTGGCTTGCCACCGGAGCACGCCACTTTCCCGTTGGCTTGCCACCGGAGCACGCCACTTTGCCGTTGGCTTGCCACCGGAGCACGCCACTTTCCCGTTGGCTTGCCACAGGAGCACGCCACTTTCCCGTTGGCTTGCCACCGGAGCACGCCACTTTCCCGTTGGCTTGCCACCGGAGCACGCCACTTTCCCGTTGGCTTGCCACCGGAGCACGCCACTTTCCCGTTGGCTTGCCACCGGAGCACGCCACAGTCCCGTTGGCTTGCCACCGGAGCACGCCACTTTCCCGTTGGCTTGCCACCGGAGCACGCCACTTTCCCGTTGGCTTGCCACCGGAGCACGCCACTTTCCCGTTGGCTTGCCACCGGAGCACGCCACAGTCCCGTTGGCTTGCCACCGGAGCACGCCACTTTCCCGTTGGCTTGCCACCGGAGCACGCCACTTTCCCGTTGGCTTGCCACCGGAGCACGCCACTTTCCCGTTGGCTTGCCACCGGAGCACGCCACTTTCCCGTTGGCTTGCCACCGGAGCACGCCACTTTCCCGTTGGCTTGCCACCGGAGCACGCCACTTTCCCGTTGGCTTGCCACCGGAGCACGCCACTTTCCCGTTGGCTTGCCACCGGAGCACGCCACTTTCCCGTTGGCTTGCCACCGGAGCACGCCACTTTCCCGCTGGCTTGCCACCGAAGCACGCCACAGTCCCGCTGGCTTGCCACCGGAGCACGCCACAGTCCCGCTGGCTTGCCACCGGAGCACGCCACAGTCCCGATGGCTTGCCACCGGAGCACGCCACTTTCCCGATGGCTTGCCACCGGAGCACGCCACTTTCCCGTTGGCTTACCACCGAAGCACGCCACTTTCCCGTTGGCTTGCCACCGGAGCACGCCACTTTCCCGTTGGCTTGCCACCGGAGCACGCCACTTTCCCGTTGGCGTGCCACCGGAGCACGCCACTTTCCCGTTGGCTTGCCACCGGAGCACGCCATTTTTCCGTTGGCTTGCCACCGGAGCACGCCACTTTCCCGTTGGCTTGCCACCGGAGCACGCCACTTTCCCGTTGGCTTGCCACCGGAGCACGCCACAGTCCCGTTGGCTTGCCACCGGAGCACGCCACTTTCCCGTTGGCTTGCCACCGGAGCACGCCACTTTCCCGTTGGCTTGCCACCGGAGCACGCCACTTTCCCGTTGGCTTGCCACCGGAGCACGCCACTTTCCCGTTGCCTTGCCACCGGAGCACGCCACTTTCCCGTTGGCTTGCCACCGGAGCACGCCACTTTCCCGTTGGCTTGCCACCGGAGCACGCCACAGTCCCGTTGGCTTGCCACCGGAGCACGCCACTTTCCCGTTGGCTTGCCACCGGAGCACGCCACTTTCCCGTTGGCTTGCCACCGGAGCACGCCACTTTCCCGTTGGCTTGCCACCGGAGCACGCCACTTTCCCGTTGCCTTGCCACCGGAGCACGCCACTTTCCCGTTGGCTTGCCACCGGAGCACGCCACTTTCCCGTTGGCTTGCCACAGGAGCACGCCACTTTCCCGTTGGCTTGCCACCGGAGCACGCCACTTTCCCGTTGGCTTGCCACCGGAGCACGCCACTTTCCCGTTGGCTTGCCACCGGAGCACGCCACTTTCCCGTTGGCTTGCCACCGGAGCACGCCACTTTCCCGTTGGCTTGCCACCGGAGCACGCCACTTTCCCGTTGGCTTGCCACCGGAGCACGCCACTTTCCCGTTGGCTTGCCACCGGAGCACGCCACTTTCCCGTTGGCTTGCCACCGGAGCACGCCACTTTCCTCTTGGCTTGCCACCGGAGCACGCCATTTCCCGTTGGCTTGCCACCGGAGCACGCCATTTCCCGTTGGCTTGCCACCGGAGCACGCCATTTCCCGTTGGCTTGCCACCGGAGCACGCCACTTTCCCGTTGGCTTGCCACCGGAGCACGCCACTTTCCCGTTGGCTTGCCACCGGAGCACGCCACTTTCCCGTTGGCTTGCCACCGGAGCACGCCACTTTCCCGTTGGCTTGCCACCGGAGCACGCCACTTTCCCGCTGACTTGCCACCGGAGCACGCCACTGTCCCGCTGGCTTGCCACCGGAGCACGCCACTGTCCCGCTGGCTTGCCACCGGAGCACGCCACTTTCCCGCTGGCTTGCCACCGGAGCACGCCACTTTCCCGCTGGCTTGCCACCGGAGCACGCCACTTTCCCGCTCGCTTGCCACCGGAGCACGCCACTTTCCCGCTGGCTTGCCACCGCAGCACGCCACTTTCCCGCTGGCTTGCCACCGGAGCACGCCACTTTCCCGCTGGCTTGCCACCGGAGCACGCCACTTTCCCGCTGGCTTGCCACCGGAGCACGCCACTGTCCCGCTGGCTTGCCACCGGAAGCACGCCACTTTCCCGCTGGCTTGCCAAGGGAGCACGCCATCATCCATTTAATAAAATGGGCCACACTTAGCTTTTTCTTTTATATAATGGGCCCATATAGTTTTTCATTGAATATATTGGGCCTTACATAACCTTACATTTAATATATATAATCGTCTTATCATGTCTGTCTGTCTGTCCTTCTGTCCAGGAAGTCCTGCGTCGCTGATTGGTCCGACCGTGGTCAATCAGCGACGTGGGATTTCAGAAAAAGATGGCGGCCATTAGCAGCTCATCTGCCGCACGGAGGTCAGCGGCGATGTAGCCGGGAGATGACCGACGCTAGCCGGTCAACTCCCGGTTGCTCGCAGCAGAAGTACCCCGACCAGCGGCGCCGCTGACCTCCATGCGGCTACCGTCGGGAGATCAGCGGTTAGGGCCGCTGATCTTCCGACGGAAAGTGTGAAGGGAGGACCGGGGAGCGGCGCCACCGGTCCGGATACTTCTGCTGCGAGCAGCCGGTCATTTCCCGGCTGCTCGCACTGGAAGTACCCGCACAGGCAGCGCCGCTCCCCTGTCCTCACTAATACGATTCGGCGGCCACGACCAATCAGCGATATTGGCTCCAAATTTAAACACCGCTCTGCACAGAGGTCAGTGGCGATGCAGCCGGTCATCTCCCGGCTGCTTGCAGCAGAAGTACCCTGACCTGCGGCGCCGCTGACCTCCATGCGGCTACCGTCGCTAGATCAGCGGCTAGGGCCGCTGATCTCCCGACGGCAAGTGTGAAGGGAGGACCGGGGAGCGGCGCCGCCGGTTGGGATACTTCTGCTGCGAGTAGCCGGTCATCTCCCGGCTGCTCACAGTGGAAGTACCCGCTCCCCGGTTCTCACTAATACGATTCGCTGATTGGTCGCGGCCGCCAGCCGTGACCAATCACCGGTTTTGGCGCCAAATTTAAACATGCTCTCCAGTCCTCACTAACACGGTTCGCTGATTGGTCGCGGCCGGCCGCATACATATTCTAGAATACCCGATGAGTTAGAATCGGGCCACCATCTAGTTTAATATAATGGGCCACAAATTGCCTTCTAGTTATTCAAGAGGTCCTGCATAGTCTTCCATTTATTTTAATAGGCCCCATATAACCTTTCAGCATCTGAAACAACGGATACTGAAAGCCTGTGCTAGCATTTCTTCTGCGGTGTTGCTATCAGTGTGTCAAGAGTGGGAGAAGAGGGTTGCATTGACAATCCAACACAATGGGCAGCACTTTAAACACATTTTATAAGTGGTCATAAACTTGTAAAAAATTCATGAAAGAATAAAGTTATGTTAAAACCAAGCACACCATTGTATTTTCTTATGAAATTCTCAATGAGTTTGATGTGTCACATCACCCTCTTCCCATTGAAAAAAATAAAGTTAGATCCAAAATGGCCGACTTCAAAATGGCCGCCATAGTCACCATCCATCTGGAAAAGTTTCCCCCTCCCATATACTAATGTGCCATAAACAGGAAGTTGACATCACCAACCATTCCCATTTAATTTAGGTGTATCCATATAAATAGCCCACCCTGTATTATTACCATTTTTATTATTGCTGTACATACTGTAGCTTTTCATTTAATTTATTGGGCCCCATATAGGCTTCCATTTAATATAATGGGCCCCACATAGCCTTCCATTTAATTTAATGGGGTCCACATAGCCTTCCATTTAATTTAATGGGGTCCACATAGCCTTCCATTTTATTTAATGGGACCCACATATGTTTTTATTTAATATAAAGAGCCCCACATAAGCCCCTAATTAATATAATGGGCCCCACCTTGCTTTCCATATAAAATAATGGGTCCCACATAGCCCTCCCTTTTGTTATGATGAGCCTTACATATCACACCATTTCCCGATGATCTGCCACCGAAGTACACCATTGGCTGCTGGGGTGCCACTGGAACACACTCTTTACAGTTGGGGTGCTAACAGAGCACACCTTTCACCATTAGCATGCCACCGGAGTACACTTTTTGCCACTGGCATGCCACTGAAGCACACCCTTTACCATTGGAGTACCATCGGGCACACCCTTTACCATTGGTGTGCCATCGGAGAACTCTATTTCCCGTAGGCCTACCAGAGGGGCCCAATATGTGACCTTTTTTGCTTACCACCGGGGCACCCATCTTGGGCTTTTTAGCTTCCACCGGGGTGCACTCTTTGGCCTTTTAGCTTACCACCGGGGCACCCAACTTGGGCTTTTTAACTGCGACCGGGGTACACTCTGACCATTTTGCTTACCACCGGGGCACTCATTTTAGGCTTTTTTAGTCTGCCACCGGGGTGCACTTTTTGGCCTTATTGCTTACCACTGGGGCGCACTCTAGGGCTTTTTAGCCTACCACCAGGGTACATTCTTTGGCCTTATTGCCTATCACTGGGGCGCACTCTAGGGCTGCTCAGTCTGCCACCAGAGTCTACTCTTTGGCCTTTTTGCCATTGGTGTGCCACCAGAGCACACCCTATGACGTTGGAGTGCCACCGGAGCACACCCTTTACCTTTGGAGTGCCACCGGAACACACAATTTGCCATTGGCAAAAGTATAATGGACCCCCACATAGAATTCTATAAAGTATAATGGCCCCCACATAGCCCTCTATATAGTATAATGAGCCGCACATTGCCTTCCATGTACTATAATTTAATTTATTGGGCTCCACATAGCTTTTCATTTAATTTATTGAACCCCACATAACCGTCAATTTAATATAATAGGCCGCACTGGACTCCATTTAATATATTGGACCTGACATAGCCTTCCATTTAATAAAATGGGGCCAAAATATCCCTCTATTTAATATAATGGGCACCAAAAAGCCTTCCATGTTTTATATTGGGCACCACATAGCCCTCTATTTAATACAATTGGCCCCACTTAACCTTCCATTTAAAATATTGGGCCCCACATAGCTTTACATTTAATTTACTGGGCTCCATATAGGCTTCCATTTAATATAATGGTCCCCACATTGCCTTCCATTTATTATAATGGAGCCAAGATACATCTCTATTTAATATAATGGACAAAACACAGGCTTCCATTTAATATAATTGGCGCTACATAGCCCTTTATTTGATAAATGCGCCTCACATAGCCCTCCATATAATATTATGGGCCCCGCAACGCTTTCCATTTAATTTAATAGGCCTCACATAGCCCTCAATTTAATACAGAGGGCTCCACAAAACCTTCCAGATAACATAGTGGGCCCCAATATAGCTTTCTTTTTAATGTATTGGTCCCCACATAGCTCTCTATTTAATATAATGGGCCTCACATAGACTTCCATTAAATATCATGGGCCCCATATAGAATTTATCATATACGTAGATGTCCCTTTAAGACAACGGGCCCCACATAGCTTTCCCTTTAATATAATGGGCCCCACATAGATTTTATTATTATATAATGGGCCCCACATAGCTTTCCCTTTAATATAATGGGCCCCACATAGCTTTCTCTTTAATATAATGGGCCCCACATAGCTTTCCCTTTAATATAATGGGCCCCACATAGCTTTCTCTTTAATATAATGGGCCCCACATAGCTTTCTCTTTAATATAATGGGCCCCACATAGCTTTCTCTTTAATATAATGGACCCCACATAGCCATCCATTTAATATAATGGGCCCTACGTAGATGTCCCTTTAAGATAACAGGCCCCACATAGCTTTCCCTTTAATATAATGGGCCCCACATAGCTTTCCCTTTAATATAATGGGCCCCACATAGCTTTCTCTTTAATATAATGGGCCCCACATAGCTTTCCCTTTAATATAATGGGCCCCACATAGCTTTCCCTTTAATATAATGGGCCCCACATAGCTTTCCCTTTAATATAATGGGCCCCACATAGCTTTTTCTTTAATATAATGGGCCCCACATAGCTTTTTCTTTAATATAATGGGCCCCACATAGCTTTCCCTTTAATATAATGGGCCCCACATAGCTTTCTCTTTAATATAATGGGCCCCACATAGCTTTCTCTTTAATAAAATAGGCCCCACATAGCTTTCTCTTTAATATAATGGGCCGCACATAGCTTTCCCTTTAATATAATGGGCCCCACATAGCTTTCCCTTTAATATAATGGGCCCCACATAGCTTTCCCTTTAATATAATGGGCCCCACATAGCTTTTTCTTTAATATAATGGGCCCCACATAGCTTTTTCTTTAATATAATGGGCCCCACATATCTTTCTCTTTAATATAATGGGCCCCACATAGCTTTCTCTTTAATATAATGGGCCGCACATAGCTTTCTCTTTAATATAATGGGCCGCACATAGCTTTCTCTTTAATATAATGGGCCCCACATAGCTTTCTCTTTAATATAATGGGCCCCACATAGCTTTCTCTTTAACATAATGGGCCCCACATAGCTTTCCCTTTAATATAATGGGCCCCACATAGCTTTCTCTTTAATATAATGGGCCCCACATAGCTTTCCCTTTAATATAATGGGCCCCACATAGCTTTCTCTTTAATATAATGGGCCCCACATAGCTTTCTCTTTAATATAATGGGCCCCACATAGCTTTCCCCTTAATATAATTGGCCCCACATAGCTTTCCCTTTAATATAATTGGCCCCACATAGCTTTCCCTTTAATATAATGGGCACCACATAGATTTATTATAATATAATGGGCCCCACATAGATTTATTATAATATAATGGGCCCCACCTAACCCTCCAGTTTATACACTGCAGTCGCTCTCTTTCTTCTCTTCTTTACCTAGTCCAGTCTTTCGTGACGACTTCCCGCCATGATTCGTCTTTGCAGTTTGCTGTCCAGGTTTCGGCTGCTCCGCACTTTTCAGCAGATCACCGCACTCCTGAAAAACAAAAATGTTACAAATATAAGCGACTTAAATAAATAATGCCGCCCACTGTGCCACCAAATGCAAATATGTGCCACACTGTGCCCATGAGTATATCATTCACCGCAATGAAGCCTGCTCCACTGAGAATATAAATCAGTCACTAGCTTGTGCCCCCGTTATAAATAGTGTTGAGCGAGCACTAAAATGCTCGGGTGCTCGAAGCTCGGCCTGAGCTCGCCGTGATACTCGGGTGCTCGACCTGAGCAACGAGCCTATGTTAGTCTTTGGGAGTCCCGAGCATTTTTGCGGAGGCACCCCCGGCAGTCTGTAGAAAGCCTAAAAAGTGCCCAAAATGATAGTGACAGTGCTCAGATGACATGGGGACAGCATGGGGATCGCCCCAGGAAGCATTTCTGACCCCCAGGTCACTGTTGTCAACAACGTGGTCAGAGGTATTAAGCCACTTTTACAGGCTCATAAGAAAATGTTCAAAAACGAAAGTGAAACTTTTTTCCTGTGAAATATGTTAAGGAATTTCTTTTCCAGGGTAAAGACTTGTGTATAAGGTAAAATAAATAACCAAAAACAAAAATACTCCTCCACACCTTGGGCTATGTTCACAAGTAGCATTTTTTATGCGTTTTTGCACGTTTGTATTGCTTTCAACTGTGACAAATGCATTCACCGGGAAATGTCATTTTAACATTTTACAACCTTATCTGGCCATGTGCTGTGTGACACATGCATACAGTGCTGAAAAGACATGGGAACAGCATGGGGAAGCATCTCTGACTCCCAGGTCACTGCCTAAAAGTGTGCCCATCAGAAGTGATCCTTGCCGCATCAGAAGATGCAGACTTGCAACTATCCCCGTGCAAGTCCTTGTCCCAGGGCAGTGTTCAATTGTACCTCCCCCATTCCTTGCAATGCAAGCGCAAATATGCAGCCAACCACCCACCCACCCCCAGGCTGCAATACCATACTGCTAGCTTGCACTTGAAATTGGGCCTTTTAGTTTTGAGGAGGCCGAAGCTGGCCACTACCTCATGGCTGCTTCGGCAGCGAGGTATCCATACTCAGTCCCCAGCCGCCCGGCGGCCGGGTGTCCACACCTGGTCCCCAGCCGCCTGGGGGCGGCGGGGTGTCCATAGACGGTCCCCAGCCACCCCGATTTCTCTGCGGAACATCCCCACACACTTTTCTTAGACTGGCCTGCTTTAGGGCAGCATTGGATGAGCCCACTAGAGAACCCGACTCCATCAGGGGAGGTGAGAATGCCAAGGTGAGGAGCATGATGATGATAGAAGTTAGCATCTGCTTTGTTTTGTTGGAATGCAAGCATAAGTGTGCAACCTGCCACCAACCCACCCCGAGGCTGCAATACCATACTGCTAGCATGCGTGCACTTGAAATTGGGCGTTTTAGGCATGTGGAGGCCAGAGCTGGCCACTACCTCATGGCTGCTTCGGCAGCGAGGTATCGATACTCCATGCTCGGTCCCCAGCCGCCAGGGGGCGGCCGGGTGTCCACACTCGGTCCCCAGCCGCCCCGCGGCCAGGTGTCCATAAACGGTTCCAAGCCGCCCCGATTTCTCCGCGGAACATCCCCACACACTTTTCTTAGACTGGCCTGCTTTAGAACCCGACTTCTCCGGTGGGCCCTGGCTTCTCTATCAGGGGAGTTGAGAGTGCCAAGGTGAGGAGCATGATGAGGATGATAGAAGTTAGCATCTGCTTTGTTTTCAAGGAATGCAAGCGCATGTATGTAGTAGCGGCTAGGCCTGAGGTGGTCAGCGTTTTGGCGCATATCCTACCTCCTCCGAGGATTGCTGGATGTTTTCCTGCTACTATCCAAGTTCTATGACTCTCGTTAAAACAAAGCTTCAAGTGATAAATGATGGATGAGGTAGTGGCAAAGGAGAAAGAGCAGGAGGAACAGGGACCATTCACATCAATATCAGGCCAGTCAACCACATATGTCTTGTAGGATATGTTTCTGTAACAAAAGGAGCGGTTTGGCTACACAGTTATAGGGCATACAGTGAGTGCAATGCCTACCAAAACTTTTGAGGCACTCCAATGCCCCTTGGAAATGACATGGAGGTCAGAGGGCCTTAACTAAACCTTTTTTTCCATTTATGGCAACTGGGTCTCCTGTGCACTGTTGGCCTAAGCAGTGAATGGAAGGCTTTCCAAAAATTATAAGGAACTGCAATGCCCCTGGAAACAGACGTGGATTACAGCGTACTAAAAACCTTCTACCCATTATTGGGGAGTGTGTCTCCCTTAGTTTTCACCTTTGCATTGAAAAGCAAAAGCTGACTAAAATTAGGAGGAAATGCAATGTCCGTTGGAAGAGTCGTGGAGATTAGAGGTAAGGTAATTAAAAACAACATTTCAATGCCCCTTGGAAGAGCTGTGGAGTTCAGAGTGGCTTAAGAAGACGCTTTTAATGCCCCTTTGAAGAGACGTGGAGGTCACAGTAGCTTAACAAGACGGTTTTAATGCCCCTTACAAGAGCCATACAGTACAGCATCTTAAAAACATTATTCCCATTATTGGGGAGTGGGTCTCCCATAGTATTTGCTTATGCCTTACAAGCAAAAGCTTCCAAAAATTATGAGGAAATGCAATGCCCGTTCGAAGAGTCGTGGAGATCCCAGTAGCTTAACAAGACGCTTTTAATGCCCCTCACAAGAGACGTGGAGGTCAGAGTGGCATAACAAGACAGTTTTAATGCCCCTTACAAGACACGTGGAGGTCAGAGTGGTATAACAAGACGCTTTTAATGCCCCTCAGAAGAGACGTGGAGGTCAGAGTGGTATAACAAGACGGTTTTAATGCCCCTTACAAGAGATGTGGAGGTCAGAGTGGTATAACAAGATGGTTTTAATGCCCCTCAGAAGAGACGTGGAGGTCAGAGTGGTATAACAAGACGGTTTTAATGCCCCTCTGAAGAGACGTGGAGGTCAGAGTGGTATAACAAGACGGTTTTAATGCCCTTTACAAGACACGTGGAGGTCAGAGTGGTATAACAAGACGGTTTTAATGCCCCTTACAAGACACGTGGAGGTCAGAGTGGTATAACAAGACTCTTTTAATGCCCCTTACAAGAGACGCTCATTATTCTGGCATTTGGCAAATATTAAAAATGATGGTAATCCTAATTAACCTAAAATGGGAAAGGTTTATTCTGATTTCATGTCAGATATTGAGAAAAACCTTCAGATGTGTCTATTTATACAGTGTATGGAAACTTCTGATTTCAACTGTGTATGTATATATATATATATATATATATATATATATATATATATATATAATATATATATATATATATTTATATATATATATGTGTATAATATATACACGGCGAAGCTCACACAACACAACACCCACAGCAGAGGAACTGGCTGCACACACACCTGCTCCTGTCAGTGCTGTGAGCGCTCCTCATGTCGCTGCTGGCTCCGCCCCTCATATCGCTGCTGGCTCCGCCCCTCATATCGCTGCTGGCTCTGCCCCTCACATCGCTGCTGGCTCCGCCCCTCATATCGCTGCTGGCTCCGCCCCTCATATCGCTGCTGGCTCTGCCCCTCACATCGCTGCTGGCTCCGCCCATCAGCCGCTCACAGTCCTCAGCAATATGGAGACATCCGCACTGATCAGAATCCTCGGGGGCGTGGCCTGTCACTGTAGTCACACAAGGGTTGTCATGGAGATCTCAAGGGAAGGCAGGTGGGCGGGGCTTAGAGCAGGAAGTAGAAGCCGTGCAGTGTGATTGGCTCCTTACCTTCTGCCAGTAATGGAGCAGATATATGGCTCCTATATAATGGAGGGGGTTCAGGAGGGGTTCCCCACCCTAAAGGTCAGGGGATAAATAATACTGGACATGAGCGAGGGCAGGAGGACATTATTCTATATTGTAAGAAATCTGATTTCTTCTTTCCTCACAGTTTTTCCTGTGCAAGGCCACATGTATTGTGCGATAATCTGTGAATATGGGGGGATCTGCTCCTCACATCCACATCAATCCCCCCACGTCTGAGCTCTCCCTTACAGGGGTCTTCTGCTCTGCACATTGATGCCGTATCCATGGAGATGACATCATGGCCGGTACATGCGGATCTCCCCGATGGGACCCTCATGTATCTGGAGGACGAGGCGCTGCTGCTCCTCGGGGAGAGGGGGCACAATTCCTGTACACATGATACAGGGGCTTCTGCCATCTCTGGGCTGAGAATAATGCTGGCAGCGCGCAGTCTACATGATGTGAGGATTACAAGTCTGCAGTCACAGAGAGTCACACAGATGACTGCAGGCCTTCAGCTTCACACCGGACAATCCCTTTAAATACATGTATATTGCTCTAAAAATACTTTTTACTATTTTGCTTCTTGTAACATTTGCTCTGTTCGGCCTTTACCAGCTTATTGTTTCCCAGCAGCACATTGATGGCTTCAGAATGAGTTAACTTGAGATTCAGTCAGTGAGCTCCTTATGATGTGGAGTTTCCAGCGCTTTTATTTCTGCGATGATTTATGACTGCATCAGAGATCAGCCCAACTTTCATGCTGGTCTGTGAACATAATCAGCACAGAGAAGGTCAGAATGAGCGCACTGATAAATTCTCAGTGAGCTCATTCTGCAACTAGCAATGCAAAGGAAATAAAAAAGCCAAATTGTTTATGAAACGTTATTGAAAAAATATTTGTATGTATATATTTAGCCCAAAATGTCTGAGTGTCCATATCCTTAGTACCAGCACAGCTGAGGATTTGGTATAATCAGGGGAGTACATAGGACGCAGAAGTTCTAATTGCCCCCCCCCCCCCCCCCCCAGCAACAAAAATGTAAATAATTGTCGGGGTCGCAGAAGATCAGATCTCACAACCTTCCAGCCTTTACATAGTAATTTTCCTCCTGCTGAAGTCCTAGATCCATTTTTCATTGCCCATAAAGTGTGGTGCCAACAAAAGTGCCCCCCAAACACGGTATGATACCCCCATGGTGAATTCCTCCATATGCGCAGTATAATGACCCTACTGTACCCGACCTCAACTCCCAGGGTAAAGTATGATCCCCCAACTGCCCCACACCTCTCCACACTCCATAGAGTATAATGCACTCAGTATAAGACTCTCGCCATGGTTCTCCACACAGTATAAGGCACTCGCCATGGTCCTCCACGCAGTATAAAGCACTCCCTCGTGGCCCTCCACGCAGTATAATGCACTCCCACGTGGTCCGCCACGCAGTATAATGCACTCCCTCGTGGTCCTCCACGCAGTATAATGCACTCCCACGTGGTCCTCCACACAGTACAATGCACTCCCTCGTGGTCCTCCACGCAGTATAATGCACTCCCATGTGGTCCGCCACGCAGTATAATGCACTCCCTCGTGGTCCTCCACACAGTACAATGCACTCCCTGTGGTCCTCCACACAGTATAATGCACTCCCCCATGGTCCTCCACACAGTACCATGCACTCCCCCATGGTCCTCCACACAGTACAATGCACTCCCCCATGGTCCTCCACACTGTACAATGTACTCCCCCATGGTCCTCCACACAGTATAAAGCCCCCGTCTCACATAGCGATATCGCTAGCGAGATCGCTGCTGTGTCACGGTTTTGGTGACTCACCAGCGACCTCACCAACGATGTCGCTATGTGTGACACTTTGCAACGATCAGGCCCCTGCTGTGAGGTTGCTGATCGCTGCAAAGTGTCCTGGACCATTTTTTGGTCGTTGGCCTCCCGCTGGCCAGCACACATCGCTGTGTGTGACCAGCGGAACCAACGATCTGGCTGGTAATCATGGTAAACATCGGGTTACTAGGGGCACGCGCGCACTTAGTAACCCGCTGTTTACCATGGATACCACTCTGCTACGGTGCGCGGAGGCTACCGTTCACCTTAGCAGAGTCGTATCCATGATAAACAGCGGGTTACTAGGGGCACACGCGCACTTAGTAACCCGATGTTTACCATAGTTATCAGCCTGCTCCTGCTTAAGCAGCAGGCTGGTAACAGGAGCAGGACATCGTGGAACGATTCTTTCCACGATATCGCTGCTCCCCTGATCGCTGGTGAGCCTGCCTGTTTGACAGCTCCCCAGCGATGTATTAGCGATGCAGCAACGATCCCTGACAGGTCGTATCGTTGTCGGGATCGCTGCTGCATCGCTTAGTGTGACGGGGCCTTAAGACACTCGCCATGGTTCTCCACTCAGTATAATGCATTCCCCCATGGTCCTGTACGCAGTATAATGCAGCCCCCCATAGGGTAAAATGCAGCCCCCCCCACCCGTAGGGTAAAATGCAGCCCCAGTCCTCCAGTATTATCAGTACACAATGATTTAAAAAATAAATACATACTTACCGCTCCTCGTTCCCCGCTGCTTCAGTCTCTGCAGCTGATCACCTCAGCAGCTGCCAGCTCCACTGTCTGACACAGCGTGGCGCGTCATCATGCTGCTGCGTCAGACGCAGAGGAGGAATGATGGGAGAGGGAGTGTCACATGATGCTCCCTCCTCCAGGTTTTCGTGGGCCCCGGGCGAAAGAGTCTCAGTGGCCCCTTTAACACATCCAACCATTCATGATGCACAGATACAGCAGATAAATTATAGATATAGATATAGTACAATGCCAAACATTTCACTGACTTCTTACATTTCATGAGTGATATCTACTGTAAATTCTACAATAGCTCAGAAACCGGTGAATCCTCACAGCGCACAGTGCAGACCGGACAGTATAGTCCTCCATACAGTGTTATGGCACCACATAGTCCTCCATACAGTATTATGAGCCCTATATAATGCTCCATACAAAATACTGGATCCCATATAATTCACCATAGAGAATACTGCCTGGTCCCCATGTAATGCCATATGCAGGCTGGACCTCATACAGAGGCCCCATAAGCCCGCTGCATCCTCCCCGGGGCCCCCACAAGCCGGCTGCATCCCCCCAGGGCCCCCCTCAAGCCTGCATCACCCCCCCCAGAGCCCCCACATGCCTGCAGCATCCCCCCCATAGACCCCACAAGCCTGCAGCATCCCCCCCAGAGCACCCACAAGCCCACAGCATCCCCTCCAGGGCCCCACAAGCCCGCAGAATCCCCCCCAGGGCCCCACAAGCCCGCAGCATCCCCTTAGGGCCCCCACAAGCCCGCAGCATCCCCCCGGGGCCCCCACAAGGCCTGGACCGTACCTGCATCACCACCAGTAAAGGTATTGAAGTTTACCCTTGTGTGTGCCTGTACTTCCTCTGGAACCGTCCTGCCATCTCCCTCCTGCTTCCACCATCTTTCTACACCTCCACACTGCCCTGAGGCCTGCTCTACCTGTGGGGAGCCGTCCCATCATAGATGCCCCTAACATCAGCCTCAGTGGACTGTCGCAGCGCTGGTAACCTCTTACCAGAATCCACAGGTGGCGTCACGACAATTTCCCCTATAAGCATTCCCCCCCCCTTTGAGTGACCGCCCTGGGCCACGGACTGGGCCAGCCACCGTGATATCCCCTGGCAACCAGAGGCCCGGCTTCCGAGTGCCCCACGGCCCTGGGGGCGAGTCACTATGCACAGTGGTTCATGAATTAATATTCACAGTGACCCTCCATCCTGTGATTAAAAGGGTCCGTACATTTGACACCTCCGTCTGACTCCCACAGTCTCCTCCGCACAGATCGATATTAAGATGGCCACCGCAATGGCATGGGGAGTGCAGCGGTGAGTCCAGAGCGCAGCTCCTCGCTCTAAAATGCCCATCAGAAAGAAGAGGTCAGACATTTATTTTCTATGAGCGCTCTATTATCCTATTTATCAAACATCAGCACTACAAGAATCCGTCCTGAGCCGTGCTGGGATCTTTGAACGTGGGCCCCCGGGAGGATCGGGCCCCTCATGGTGGAGCAGATCACACTCATTATAATCCATCACTGATAGAAGATACATAAACAACAACACAGGATGATTGTAAAACAGTGAGGTAATATTTTATTGAGCCACCAAACACACAATAAACATATCGAACAGTCCCAGCAAATACCTAATATGGTGCAAATTACAGAGTCTCACCCTTCCGCTGACTCGCTGGGATTAAAGCAGCTGCCAATCCGAGGGGCTTCTGGGGCTGACTACCCCCACCAATGGCACCCCCACCAAAGAGCACCCACAAAGAGGAGGTAACAACAAGCTTAGAAAGCTGACAGTCCATTGAGGTACGTGGCCAGGAGACCAGAAAGTTCCAACCTGGCTTCTCCGAACATATCCATGGAACTAGGTGACCGGAAGGTCCCGACTTGGCTTTTTCCGAGCATATTCACGAGTTCCAGGTGGCCGGAGTGTCCCAACCTGGCTACTCCAAACATCTCCATGGGACCAGGTGACTGGTGGGTCCCAACCTGGTTTTCCCAGATGTATCCATGGGTTCTATAGTAGTCAATGGAGCAGATCTGTATTCCTCCAGCCAGGGCTGTGGTCCCTTAAGCTGGCATCCTGTAGAAACCAAATCTATGTCCCTCTTAATGGATTCATGGTGTTCTGTAGAGCTGTCCCATAGAGTGTTCCTGGCAGTGGTTTTGTAAAAAGACTCCTTTATGTAGTTCACAACTGTCCTTCTTCAAGACTTCATCCACAGGTCAAGAGAAAAGGGTGGTGTTACTAATTCCCATTACTGGAGCATCCACAGTTCATCCCCCAATGTTGACTTGCAAACATTGCAAACATTGAAGGATAAACTATAAATTCCGAAACAATGCAAGTCAACAAATTGCATGGACTTCTAAAATGGTAATCAACATATTTAACAAACATCCATTGTTCAAAGAGCCTGCGTCCCTGTATTGCAAAGATAACAGTACAATAAACCAGAAGAGTTGATATAAGAGGTAAATAACCATTTATCAATGAACAAATATCACCTCAACCTACAAGATGAGTCAACATTCGGACTAATGACAAAAGATCATGTGCGTTGACCAACCGAAGAAAGAAACACATAAATTTAATAGTTAATAATTCAGGCAATAGTCTATCATTCTGGGCCTATGGAATTTACATCTGGATAATTACGATTAAATGCTGTGTCGTCACAGGCCCCTTTAGTTTTAGGGACTGGCAGGGGTCCTTTACAGTTGCTCTCCCACTAGTTCATCCTTCTTTCCTTTACTCCGTTTCAATAAAATATTTGGAAATATACAAAGTAAAAACTCAAATATAATTTTTTTTCTTACATTAAAACTTGATTTTATTAAAATAAACCCCCAAAAAACAAGAACAAAAAAACTAAACCTGATTAACATCGCAGAGAACAACAATCCAAACTGTACAACGATCACATGATTTATCCGGCACGAAAAACAGCATCAAGAATAAAATAGTAATAATTAATGGCAAAATTGTAGCTTTTGTTCATTTTGTCTCTATACTGCACGATAAACGCTGGAAAGAAAAAATATAAGAACCATTCCTGGGGTTTTGCCATTGAATGCTGGAAAAAATAAAAAAACATCAGCAGAATTGTTTTTTTATTAATCTCACGCAAAAGAAAAATGGAATAAAAATTATAAAAACGTTGTCTGTTCCCCAAAATGTTACCAGTGAATCCTATAGCAGCTCCGCATAGACCCAAACTGGTAAACTAAAAACTCCTGCATGCCCCGTGTGTGTGTATGTATATATATATATACATACACATATATATATACTCCTCTGTACTATATACACGGCAGAGCTCACACACCACAACACGCTCCGCGGCGGCGCCACAAAAAGAGCGGACCTGGCTGCACACACACCTGCTCCTGTCACCTGTATACACAGTTGAAACCAGAAATTTACATACACTATATAAATGTTAGAACCCTCCTGTTTGTTTTTTCCATCTTGTGTTTTGCGGTCACAAGACCATCTGCCTTTATATTCCAGCTCCGCCCTTTTGGCTGTGTTGGACTTCAGTGTTGTTTGACTGCTTTTCTAGCCAGGTGCTTCTGTGCCTTTCTCTGTCAGTTCGCTTGGTCCTTCTGGGACCTCTAGTACCTTTTTGTCAGTTTATCTTTTTGTGTTCTGTAACAACTTCTCTGTTTAGGAGATGTCCCATTTTTGTTCCAGTCCTTAGTTCTTTTTGGGACCCCTCTCCTTTATGCTATAGGTCTTCGTTCAGACTAGCCGAGGACTAAGGCGGGTCTGTTCGCTAGGAACAGGCAGCCCGCTACATCGTAGGGATTCAGCTTAGTCTTACTGTAGGGATAGCTTTCTCCTTTCTTTCCTTAGTACTTGTTGCAGATCATAACAATAAAAAGACACATCTGCAGGTTTTTCTCAATATCTGACATGAAATCAGAATAAACCTTCCCGTTTTAGGTCAATTAGGATTACCATAATTTTTAAGATTTGCCAAATGCCAGAATAATAAGAGAGAGAGAGAATGTTTTAAAGCATTTTTATTACTTACTGCAAAGTCATAAGTTTACATACACTAATATTGCTATACCTTTAAACAATTCTGGACTGTCCATATGATGATGTCATGTGTTTGGAAACTTCTGATAGTTTTTTTGGCAACATCTCAGTTAATTAGAGACACACCTGTGGATGTATTTTAATGCACACCTGAAACACACTGCTTCTTTGTGTAGCATCATGGGAAAGTCTAAAGAAATTAACCAAGATATCAGGAAGAGAATTGTGGACTTGCACAAGTCTGGCTCATCCTTGGGTACAATTTCAAGATACCTGAAGGTGCCTCGTTAATCTGTACAAACAATTATATGCAAGTACAAACAAGATGGGAATGTCCAGCCATCATACCGCTCAGGAAGGAGACGGGTTCTGTGTCCCAGAGATGAACGTGCTTTGGTCCGATATGTGCATATCAAGGACAAAAGCAAAAGATCTTGTGAAGATGATAGGGAAAGCTGATAAGATTGTGTCAATATCCACAGTGAAATGAGTACTGTATCAATATAGGCTGAAAGGCCACTGTGCCAGGAAGAAGCCATTACTCCAAAAGAAAGATAAAAAAAGCCAGATTAATGTTTGCAAATGCACACAGGAACAAAGACCTTAATTTTTGGAGACATGTCCCGTGGTCTGATGAAACTAAAATTGAACTTTTTGGGCATAGTGACCATCGTTACTTTTGGAAGAAAAAAGGAAAAGCTTGGAAGCCTAAGAACACCATCCCAACTGTGAAACATGGGGGTGGCAGCATCATGTGGGGATGATTTCCTGTAGGAGGGACTGGCGATAGCGCCACTCACAGGCATCACGTGACCTCGCGGCTGCAGCCGGCTCTTTCTTCCGCTGATGTCACGTCAAATGAGGCGTGACATTAGTGTCGCGGACCCCGCGGTGGATGCTGGGCTGTGGGCGGGGGTTACCCCGCGCGTCCCACCCAGCATCCTCCGCGCCCCACTCCCAATGAATGAGGAGAGGGAAAGAGGTAAACTATTGACTTAGCAGTAAGTAATAAAAATGTCCTAAAACATTCTCTCTCTCTCTCATTATTCTGGCATTTGGCAAATATTAAAAATGATGGTAATCCTAATTGACCTAAAAAGGGAAAGGTTTATTCTGATTTCATGTCAGATATTGAGAAAAACCTGCAGATGTGTCTATTTATACAGTGTATGGAAACTTCTGATTTCAACTCTGTATATATATATATATATATATATGTGTGTGTATATTATATACACGGCGAAGCTCACACACCACAACACCCACAGCAGAGGAACTGGCTGCACACACACCTGCTCCTGTCAGTGCTGTGAGCGCTCCTCATATCGCTGCTGGCTCCGCCCCTCATATCGCTGCTGGCTCCGCCCATCATATCGCTGCTGGCTCTGCCCCTCATATCGCTGCTGGCTCCGCCCATCATATCGCTGCTGGCTCCGCTCCTCATATCGCTGCTGGCTCTGCCCCTCATATCGCTGCTGGCTCTGCCCCTCATATCGCTGCTGGCTCCGCCCATCATATCGCTGCTGGCTCTGCCCCTCATATCGCTGCTGGCTCCGCCCCTCATATCGCTGCTGGCTCCGCCTCTCACATCGCTGCTGGCTCCGCCTCTCACATCGCTGCTGGCTCCGCCTCTCATATCGCTACTGGCTCTGCCCCTCATATCGCTGCTGGCTCTGCCCCTCATATCGCTGCTGGCTCCGCTCCTCATATCGCTGCTGGCTCCGCCCATCATATCGCTGCTGGCTCCGCCCCTCATATCGCTGCTGGCTCTGCCCCTCATATCGCTGCTGGCTCCGCCCCTCATATCGCTGCTGGCTCTGCCCCTCATATCGCTGCTGGCTCCGCCCATCATATCGCTGCTGGCTCCGCCCCTCATATCGCTGCTGGCTCCGCCCATCATATCGCTGCTGGCTCCGCCCCTCATATCGCTGCTGGCTCCGTCCCTCATATCGCTGCTGGCTCCGCCTCTCATATCGCTGCTGGCTCCGCCCCTCATATCGCTGCTGGCTCCGCCTCTCATATCGCTGCTGGCTCTGCCCCTCATGTCGCTGCTGGCTCCGCCCCTCATATCGCTGCTGGCTCCGCCCCTCATGTCGCTGCTGGCTCCGCCCTTCATATCGCTGCTGGCTCCGCCCCTCACATCACTGCTGGCTCCGCCCATCAGCCGCTCACAGTCCTCAGCAATATGGAGACGTCCGCACTGATCAGAATCCTCGGGGGCGTGGCCTGTCACTGTAGTCACACAAGGGTTGTCATGGAGATCTCAAGGGAAGGCAGGTGGGCGGGGCTTAGAGCAGGAAGTAGAAGCCGTGCAGTGTGATTGACTCCTTACCTTCTGCCAGTAATGGAGCAGATATATGGCTCCTATATAATGGAGGGGGCTCAGGACGGGTTCCCCACCCAAAAGGTCAGGGGATAAATAATACTGGACATGAGCGAGGGCAGGAGGACATTATTCTATATTGTAAGAAATCTGATTTCTTCTTTCCTCACAGTTTTTCCTGTGCAAGGCCACATGTATTGTGCGATAATCTGTGAATATGGGGGGGATCTGCTCCTCACCTCCACATCAATCCCCCCACGTCTGAGCTCTCCCTTACAGGGGTCTTCTGCTCTGCACATTGATGCCGTATCCATGGAGATGACATCATGGCCGGCACATGCGGATCTCCCCGATGGGACCCTCATGTATCTGGAGGACGAGGCACTGCTGCTCCTCGGGGAGAGGGGGCACAATTCCTGTACACATGATACAGGGGCTTCTGCCATCTCTGGGCTGAGAATAATGCTGGCAGCACGCAGTCTACATGATGTGAGGATTACAAGTCTGCAGTCACAGAGAGTCACACAGATGACTGCAGCCTTCAGCTTCACACCGGACAATCCCTTTAAATACATGTATATTGCTCTAAAAATACTTTTTACTATTTCTCTTCATGTAACATTTGCTCTGTTCGGCCTTTACCAGCTTTTTGTTTCCCAGCAGCACATTGATGGCTGCAGAATGAGTTAACTTGAGATTCAGTCAGTGAGCTCCTTATGATGTGCACTCCCCCATGGTCCTCCACACAGTACAATGCACTCCCCCATGGTCCTCCACACAGTACAATGCACTCCCCCATGGTCCTCCACACAGTATAAGACACTCGCCATGGTTCTCCACTCAGTATAATGCATTCCCCCATGGTCCTGTACACAGTATAATGCAGCCCCCCATAGGGTAAAATGCAGCCCCCCCCACCCGTAGGGTAAAATGCAGCCCCAGTCCTCCAGTATTATCAGTACACACTGATTTATAAATAAATACATACTTACCGCTCCTCGTTCCCCGCTGCTTCAGTCTCTGCAGCTGATCACCTCAGCAGCTGCCAGCTCCACTGTCTGACACAGCGTGGCGCGTCATCATGCCGCTGCGTCAGACGCAGAGGAGGAATGATGGGAGAGGGAGTGTCACATGATGCTCCCTCCTCCAGGTTTTCGTGGGCCCCGGGCGAAAGAGTCTCAGTGGCCCCTTTAACACATCCAACCATTCATGATGCACAGATACAGCAGAGAAATTATAGATATAGATATAGTACAATGCCAAAAATGTCACTGACTTCTTACATTTCATGAGTGATATCTATTGTAAATTCTACAATAGCTCAGAAACCGGTGAATCCTCACAGCGCACAGTGCAGACCGGACAGTATAGTCCTCCATACAGTGTTATGGCACCACTATGTCCTCCATACAGTATTATGGGCACAACATAGTCCTCCATACAGTATTATGAGCCCCATATAATGCTCCATACAAAATACTGGATCTCATATAATTCACCGTAGAGAATACTGCCTGGTCCCCATGTAATGCCATATGCAGGCTGGACCCCATACAGAGGCCCCACAAGCCTGCAGCATCCCCCCCAGAGCCTCCACAAGCCCGCAGCATCCCCCCCCAGAGCACCCACAAGCCGGCAGCATCCCCCCCAGAGCACCCACAAGCCCGCTGCATCCCCCCCAGAGCACCCACAAGCCCGATGCATCCCCCCCAGGGCCCCCACAAGCCTGCTGCATCCCCCCGGGGCCCCCACAAGCCTGCAGCACACCCCCCCAGAGCTCCCACAAGCCCGCAGTATCCCCCAAGGGCCCCCACAAGCCCACAGCATCCCCCCCAGGGCCCCCACAAGCCCACAGCATCCCCCCACCAGAGCCCCCACAAGCTCACAGCATCCCCCCCCAGAGCCCCCACAAGCTCGCAGCATCCCCGCCAGAGCCTCCACAAGCCCGCAGCATCCCCCCAGAGCACCCACAAGCCCGCAGCATCCCCCCCCAGAGCACCCACAAGCCCACAGCATCCCCCCAGGGCCCCACAAGCCCGCAGCATCCCCCCCAGAGCACCCACAAGCCCACAGCATCCCCCCAGGGCCCCACAAGCCCACAGCATCCCCCAGGGCCCCACAAGCCCGCAGCATCCCCCCCAGGGTCCCACAAGCCCACAGCATTCCCGCCCCAGAGCCCCCACAAGCCCACAGCATCCCCCCCAGGGCCCCACAAGCCCGCAGCATCCCCCCCAGAGCACCCACAAGCCCACAGCATCCCCCCAGGGCCCCACAAGCCCGCAGCATCCCCCCCAGGGCCCCACAAGCCCACAGCATTCACCCCCCCAGAGCCCCAACAAGCTCGCAGCATCCCCCCCAGAGCCCCCACAAGACCGCAGAATCCCCCTTAGGGCCCCCCTAAGCCCACAGCATCCCCCCCAGAGCCCTCACAACCCCGTAGCATCCCCTTAGGGCCCCCACAAGCACGCATTATCCCTGCATTATTCTCCAGAGCCCCCTAAGATCTCCACAAGCATTAATTAACCCCACCAGACTGCCCTCCAGCATTAACCCCCCCAAATCCCTCACTCGCAAGTATCAAGCCCCCTCACCCCAAAAACAACAAGAAGAAAAGACATCAGACCAGCAATTAATAGAACAATCTCCTGTTTCTCAGCTTAGGATACTGACCTCCTCCTGCAGCTTCACCGGCAGCTCTGTCTCTGCATGAGACTCTGGCGTCTGGTGCTGAACTAGAACACGCCCCCGGAAATGACATCACACCTGGAAGGATCCCATACATTCTAGTGTCTAGGGCACAGGAAGAGGTAATTATTGTGACGGCCGGGGCGGGGGGGCCCATAGTGCGCCGGGATGCCCGACGGCGAGTAAGCCCCCCGCCTGCTCAGGGCCCCGCCGCTTGCCTGGGTGCAGGAGGGGGACCTGATGCGGGGGTACACAGTGCAGGCGACTGCTATGGGGCCCCCCCAGCTCACGGGCCCCATAGCAGTCGCGTGGCCTGCCGCCATTGGCGGGACGCCACTGGGTACAATGGTGTCTGGCCTGGACAATCTTCTGTAAGGGAAACCAAGTCCAAACTGATAGATTTTCCCTGCACTGATACATTGTAGCAAACGGTCAGGACAGGAGGGGGATTGTCTACACTGAATACCATTGTAATAAATGCTCCGCTGCTGTCAGGATTAGATTTTTTTCAGGTTCTGGATATTAACAAGAATGATTTTATTCTCAGACAACAAGCAGAGATCTTACAAATGGCAGAAAAGTTGAATAATCCTTCATTGCAGAGAGGAGAACTTTCCTCCTGTATCCGGTGGATCGTCCTGTGGCTGAGAACAGTCTTTGCGGAGCGATTCCTCCCTATGAGGGGAACGTCGGCGCGGTGGAGCTGCTGTATCAGCCACGGAGGGGAATGAAGAGCAAGAAAGATTTATCCCTCATCCTGGAGGATCCGGAACTGAAGACTGCGGAGATCAAAGCTGAAGGTGAAGCCACATGTGATCTGTATACATCGGCAGAGGGGTCGTCACATGAGGAAATCCCCCCATATATATGGAGATGGCGATCTGTGGGGGCCGGACACAGAATGGGTGTGTGGTGTAACCAAAGAGAACACTAAGTCAGCACAGGAGCTGTGTACACAAAACGGAAGCATTCTGCAAAGTTACTTTATTCTCTTTATCCCCTTCCCGACATCCACAGAATTTAAGTGTCGCAATTCCAATGAGTTGTGGATTTTTGATTCAAGTTGCCCAACGGGACCAAAAAATAATGTGATAGAAAAGTATTAAAATTGAAATTTATATATATAAAAAAATCCTTTGAAATTTCCTACCTCCATTTGTCAATACAAAGCAAGACTAAAAGATTATATATATATATATTTATTTATTTAGTATTGACACACTGACAAAAAGTCCGATCTATCAAATCATAAATATATTAACCCCTACAGCAAATGCCCAACAGCAAAGATAATCTAAACACCCAATTTTTTTTTCTTTTTGGGTAATTTTACCTCCCAAAAAATGCATCAAAAAGAGATGAAAAGTTTGTAGACGGCAGAGAATGGCATCAATAACCCCCGCAGGTCGGCGAGCAGAAAGCGAACCTCGCCCAGATTCATCAGCAGAAACATGGAACAAATGCAGGGTCCCACAAAATGGTGACACAATACCGGGTTATTTATTACTGTTTGGTGACACCATAATACGGCAATTCTGGCTTCTTAATTTATTTTTCCGCTATTTAACGTGCGGTTTAAATAATTTGGGCTTTGATAGGTCGGACTTTTACAGACACGACAATATAAAATGTTTCTTTTTTAATTTCTTTTTTTTTACCTCGGAAAATAGGGGTGATTTAACATTTTTGTTTATTTTTTTTCCTTTATAAAACTTTTTCTTTTTTTTCCATTTTTACTTTCTTTTTTTATGTCCCCTTAGGGCACTTGAACCTGCAATCTCTTGACTGCTTATTCTATATACAGTAATCCTCTAGTAATGCAGTATACAGTTTATAAGATTAAGTTCAGACTGTGGATGAACTTCACAGGAGTACCAAGATGGCAGCCATGCAGGCCTTCACCATTCCCCTGACTGCCATTGTCATCCATTTCCTGGCGATAGCTCAATTTAAATGCCGCTGTTGGCTCAGGTGGCCACAGTCTACTCAAGTCGCTGCTGTCGGCTCAGGTCACCGCTGTTCTGGGCTGGCTGGCAAATTGCACACAGTAGCAACCCATCCTTATTGAGTTTTATCTGTGGCTGATTCATAAAGTGAGTAAAGGTTACAAAGCTTTAAAAAGATAAAGCCGGTGTTATGATGTAATAGTTGAGGTCAAATGCCGACTAGATTCTCATCCACTTCTATCAGTGGGCTACTCAGAGAGGTGTCTGAGACTCTAGTCAGCATGTGACCAGGCTCGGACTGGCCTGCTGGGGAATTCCCTGGTGGGCTCCACTGCAGGGCCAGCACTGACAAGAGAAGGAAGGCTCCTCCCACTCATACCCTAGCACAGCTATGCACTTGTCTATACATCGTATGCTGTGTGTGTGGGGGTGTGTGGTTTGACTTGTCTATATACCGTATGCTGTGTTGGGGGGACTTGTCTATATACCGTATGATGTGTGGGGGGGACTTGTCTTTATACCGTATGCTGTGTGTGGGGGGGACTTGTCTATATACCGTATGATGTGTGGGGGGGACTTGTCTATATACCGTATGCTGTGTGTGGGGGACTTGTCTATATACCGTATGCTGTGTGGGGGGGACTTGTCTATATACCGTAAGCTGTGTGTGGGGGACTTGTCTATATACTGTATGCTGTGTATGGGGGACTTGTCTATATACCTTATGCTATGTATGAGGGACTTGTCTACATACCTTATGCTGTGTGTGGGGGGACTTGTCTATATACCGTATGCTGTGTGTGGGGGACTTGTCTATATACCGTATGCTGTGTGTGGGGGACTTGTCTATATACCGTATGCTGTGTGGGGGGGACTTGTCTATGTACTGTATGCTGTGTGTGGGGGGACTTGTCTATATACCGTATGCTGTGTGTGGGGGACTTGTCTATATACTGTATGCTGTGTGGGGGGGACTTGTCTATATACCGTATGCTGTGTGTGGGGGACTTGTCTATATACTGTATGCTGTGTGGGGGGGACTTGTCTATATACCGTATGCTGTGTGTGGGGGACTTGTCTATGTACTGTATGCTGTGTGTGGGGGGACTTGTCTATATACCGTATGCTGTGTGTGGGGGACTTGTCTATATACTGTATGCTGTGTGGGGGGGACTTGTCTATATACCGTATGCTGTGTGGGGGGGACTTGTCTATATACTGTATGCTGTGTGTGGGGGACTTGTCTATATACTGTATGCTGTGTGGGGGGACTTGTCTATATACTGTATGCTGTGTGTGGGGGACTTGTCTATATACCGTATGCTGTGTGTGGGGGGCTTGTCTATATACTGTATTCTGTGTGTGGGGGACTTGTCTATATACCGTATGCTGTGTGGGGGGGACTTGTCTATATACCGTATGCTGTGTGTGGGGGACTTGTCTATATACCGTATGCTGTGTGTGGGGGACTTGTCTATATACCGTATGCTGTGTGTGGGGGACTTGTCTATATACCGTATGCTGTGTGTGGGGGACTTGTCTATATACTGTATGCTGTGTGTGGGGGACTTGTCTATATACCGTATGCTGTGTGTGGGGGACTTGTCTATATACTGTATGCTGTGTGGGGGGGACTTGTCTATATACCGTAAGCTGTGTGTGGGGGACTTGTCTATATACTGTATGCTGTGTATGGGGGACTTGTCTATATACCTTATGCTGTGTGTGGGGGGACTTGTCTATATACCGTATGCTGTGTGTGGGGGACTTGTCTATATACCGTATGCTGTGTGGGGGGGACTTGTCTATGTACTGTATGCTGTGTGTGGGGGGACTTGTCTATATACCGTATGCTGTGTGTGGGGGACTTGTCTATATACTGTATGGTGTGTGGGGGGGACTTGTCTATATACCGTATGCTGTGTGTGGGGGACTTGTCTATATACTGTATGCTGTGTGGGGGGGACTTGTCTATATACCGTATGCTGTGTGTGGGGGACTTGTCTATATACCATATGCTGTGTGGGGGGGACTTGTCTATATACCGTATGCTGTGTGTGGGGGACTTGTCTATGTACTGTATGCTGTGTGTGGGGGGACTTGTCTATATACCGTATGCTGTGTGTGGGGGACTTGTCTATATACTGTATGCTGTGTGGGGGGGACTTGTCTATATACCGTATGCTGTGTGGGGGGGACTTGTCTATATACTGTATGCTGTGTGTGGGGGACTTGTCTATATACCGTATGCTGTGTGTGGGGGGCTTGTCTATATACTGTATTCTGTGTGTGGGGGACTTGTCTATATACCGTATGCTGTGTGGGGGGGACTTGTCTATATACCGTATGCTGTGTGTGGGGGACTTGTCTATATACCGTATGCTGTGTGTGGGGGACTTGTCTATATACCGTATGCTGTGTGTGGGGGACTTGTCTATATACCGTATGCTGTGTGTGGGGGACTTGTCTATATACTGTATGCTGTGTGTGGGGGACTTGTCTATATACTGTATGCTGTGTGTGGGGGACTTGTCTATATACTGTATGCTGTGTATGGGGGACTTGTCTATATACCGTATGCTGTGTGTGGGGGACTTGTCTATATACCGTATGCTGTGTGTGGGGGACTTGTCTATATACCGTATGCTGTGTGTGGGGGACTTGTCTATATACCGTATGCTGTGTGTGGGGGACTTGTCTATATACCGTATGCTGTGTGTGGGGGACTTGTCTATATACCGTATGCTGTGTATGGGGGACTTGTCTATATACTGTATGCTGTGTGTGGGGGACTTGTCTATATACCGTATGCTGTGTGTGGGGGACTTGTCTATATACCGTATGCTGTGTGTGGGGGACTTGTCTATATACCGTATGCTGTGTATGGGGGACTTGTCTATATACCGTATGCTGTGTATGGGGGACTTGTCTATATACCGTATGCTGTGTATGGGGGACTTGTCTATATACTGTATGCTGTGTGTGGGGGACTTGTCTATATACCGTATGCTGTGTGTGGGGGACTTGTCTATATACCGTATGCTGTGTATGGGGGACTTGTCTATATACTGTATGCTGTGTGTGGGGGACTTGTCTATATACTGTATGCTGTGTGGGGGGACTTGTCTATATACTGTATGCTGTGTGGGGGGACTTGTCTATATACTGTATGCTGTGTGGGGGGGACTTGTCTATATACCGTATGCTGTGTGGGGGGGACTTGTCTATATACCGTATGCTGTGTGTGGGGGACTTGTCTATATACTGTATGCTGTGTGGGGGGACTTGTCTATATACTGTATGCTGTGTGGGGGGGGACTTGTCTATATACCGTATGCTGTGTGGGGGGGACTTGTCTATATACCGTATGCTGTGTGGGGGGGACTTGTCTATATACCGTATGCTGTGTGTGGGGGACTTGTCTATATACCGTATGCTGTGTGGCGGGCTTGTCTATATACCGTATGCTGGGTGTGGGGGACTTGTCTATATACTGTATGCTGTGTGTGGGGACTTGTCTATATACTGTATGCTGTGTGTGGGGGACTTGTCTATATACCGTATGCTGTGTGTGGGGGACATGTCTATATACTGTATGCTGTGTGTGGGGACTTGTCTATATACCGTATGCTGTGTGTGGGGACTTGTCTATATACCGTATGCTGTGTGTGGGGGACTTGTCTATATACCGTATGCTGTGTGTGGGGGTCTTGTCTATATACCGTATGCTGTGTGGGGGGGACTTGTCTATATACCGTATGCTGTGTGGTGGGGAGGGGGTGCTGGACTTGGTTCTTTTTGCTATATGTGGGGGAGGGAGACCTGGATAAATATGCTATACATGGAGAAGGGGATCTTGGCTATATACTTTGTGTGGGGGAGCGAGGACCTGGATAAATATGCTATACATGGAGGAGGGGACCTGGCTATATACTTTGTGTGGGGGAGCGGGGACCTTGTCTATATACTTTGGGTGGGGGAGCGGGGACCTTGTCTATATACTTTGTGTGGGGGAGCGGGGACCTTGTCTATATACTTTGTGTGGGGGAGCGGGGACCTGGCTATATACTTTGTGTGGGGGAGCGGGGATCTTGGCTATATACTGTGTGTGGGGGAGCGGGGACCTGGATAAATATGCTATACATGGAGGAGGGGACCTTGGCTATATACTTTGTGTGGGGGAGCGGGGACCTGGATAAATATGCTATACATGGAGGAGGGGATCTTGGCTATATACTGTGTGTGGGGGAGCGGGGACCTGGCTATATACTTTGTGTGGGGGAGCGGGGACCTGGCTATATACTTTGTGTGGGGGATGAGGGACCTGGCTATATACTGTGTGTGGGGGAGCGGGGACCTTGGCTATATACTTTGTGTGGGGGAGCGGGGACCTGGCTATATACTTTGTGTGGGGGAGCGGGGAGCTTGGCTATATACTTTGTGTGGGGGAGCGGGGACCTGGCTATATACTTTGTGTGGGGGAGCGGGGACCTGGATAAATATGCTATACATTGAGGAGGGGAGCTTGGCTATATACTTTGTGTGGGGGAGCGGGGAGCTTGGCTATATACTGTGTGTGGGGGAGCGGGGACCTTGTCTATATACTTTGTGTGGGGGAGCGGGGACCTGGCTATATACTTTGTGTGGGGGAGCGGGGACCTTGTCTATATACTTTGTGTGGGGGAGCGGGGATCTTGGCTATATACTGTGTGTGGGGGAGCGGGGACCTGGCTATATACTGTGTGTGGGGGAGCGGGGACCTGGCTATATACTGTGTGTGGGGGAGCGGGAACCTGGCTATATACTTTGTGTGGGGGAGCGGGGATCTTGGCTATATACTGTGTGTGGGGGAGCGGGGATCTTGGCTATATACTGTGTGTGGGGGAGCGGGGACCTGGCTATATACTTTGTGTGGGGGAGTGGGGACCTGGCTATATACTTTGTGTGGGGGAGCGGGGACCTGGCTATATACTGTGTGTGGGGGAGCGGGGACCTGGCTATATACTGTGTGTGGGGGAGCGGGGACCTGGCTATATGTGGTAGGTGTGGGGCAGTTGATGTTACGGGGGCAGCTTTATTGTGAATGTATATGTAGTGGGTACAATGTGGAGGACACTTTATAGATCACAGACATCATATGTGCTGATCAGGAGCCTTTCTGTGAATGCGATGTGTCAGGTCAGAGCTGCACTATTGCTAGATGATCTTGTGGGTGAACGTCTCATTCAGACGTCTGTTTTTTTACATCCATGTTATTGACAGACATAATACGCACCTTTATCATCTATGGGGCAGCTCACATATCCATATATATATATTTTTTTTATTTGCATATAGTAACAAACATTGATACAATTCGGATCGATCCCTTTGATGAAAATCAGTTTTGTTTTTTTTCCTTTTTTTTAATGTACCAGAAAACTACAGATGTCTGAATGAGGCCTGAAGATCTGTTCAAATGTGGCAGATTGTTCCTGGAGGATTTCCATAGAAAATCAGAGCAA
This sequence comes from Phyllobates terribilis, assembly GCF_046119375.1. Taxonomy (NCBI): domain Eukaryota; kingdom Metazoa; phylum Chordata; class Amphibia; order Anura; family Dendrobatidae; genus Phyllobates; species Phyllobates terribilis. The sequence continues at coordinate 163,817 of NW_027363737.1, forward strand.
ATTAGCAAAAATCCGCAAGAAAATCCACAACAGCAAATTTGCACTCCATGATTTTGGTGCAGATCTTTCTGGTAATTCACTATGGAAAACAGCAGCGTGTAAAATAAAAAGAAATAAACTTGCTGGGAGTTGTAGTCCCTCACCACATACTGCAGTGCTATTATGACGCAGTGATGGTTTAGTTACATGATCGGTGCCTGCGCTGTCACTTGCTGGGAGTTGTACTCCCTCACCACATACTGCAGTGCTATTATGACGTAGTGATGGTTTAGTTACATGATCGGTGCCTGCACTGTCACTTGCTGGGAGTTGTAGTCCCTTACCACATACTGCAGTGCTATTATGACGCAGTGATGGTGAACTGTGTATCTAATCCTATCCTGTGTGATACTGTTTGCTGAGCCGTGTATCTAATCCCGCCCTGTGCGATACTGTCTGCTGAGCTGTGTATCTAATCCACTCCTGTGTGATACTGTCTGCTGAGCTGTGTATCTAATCCTCTCCTGGTGAAACTGTGCTGAGCTGTGTATCTAATGCCATCCTGTGTGATACTGTCTGCTGAGCTGTGTATCTAATCCTCTCCTGTGTGATACTGTCTGCTGAGCTGTGTATCTAATCCTCTAATGTGTTATACTGTCTGCTGAGCTGTGTATCTAATCGTCTCCTGTGTGATACTGTCTGATGAACTGTGTATCTAATCCTATCCTGTGTGATACTGTCTGCTGAGCCGTGTATCTAATCCCGCCCTGTGCGATACTGTCTGCTGAGCCGTGTATCTAATCCACTCCTGTGTGATACTGTCTGCTGAGCTGTGTATCTAATCCTATGCTGTGTGATACTGTCAGCTGATCTGTGTATCTAATCCTCTCCTGTGTGATACTGTCTGCTGAGCCGTGTATCTAATCCTCTGTGTAATACTGTGTGTTGAGCCGTGTATCTAATCCTCTCCTGTGTGATACTGTCTGCTGAGCAGTGTATCTAATCTTATCCTGTGTGATACTGTCTGCTGAGCTGTGTATCTAATCCCCTCCTGTGTGATACTGTCTGCTGAGCTGTGTATCTAATCCTATGATGTGTATCTAATCCTCTCCTGTGTGATACTGTCTACTGAGCCGTGTATCTAATCCCTTCCTGTGATACTGTCTGCTGAGCCGTGTATCTAATCCTCTCCTGTGTGATACCGTCTGCTGAGCTGTGTATCTAATTCTCTCCTGTGTGATACTGTCTGCTGAGCTGTGTATCTAATCCTCTCCTGTGTGATACTGTATGCTGAGCCGTGTATCTAATCCTATGCTGTGTGATACTGTCTGCTGAGCTGTGTATCTAATCCTGTCCTGTGTGATACTGTCTGCTGAGCCGTGTATCTAATCCTATGCTGTGCGATACTGTCTGCTGAGCTGTGTATCTAATCCTATGCTGTGTGATACTGTCTGCTGAGCTATGTATCTAATCCTATGCTGTGTGATACTGTCTGCTGAGCTGTGTATCTAATCCTCTCCTGTGTGATACTGTCTGCTGAGCTGTGTATCTAATCCTGTCCTGTGTGATACTGTCTGCTGAGCCGTGTATCTAATCCTATGCTGTGCGATACTGTCTGCTGAGCTGTGTATCTAATCCTATGCTGTGTGATACTGTCTGCTGAGCTATGTATCTAATCCTCTCCTGTGTGATACTGTCTGCTGAGCTGTGTATCTAATCCTGTCCTGTGTGATACTGTATGCTGAGCCGTGTATCTAATCCTATGCTGTGTGATACTGTCTGCTGAGCTGTGTATCTAATCCTCTCCTGTGTGATACTGTCTGCTGAGCTGTGTATCTAATCCTGTCCTGTGTGATACTGTCTGCTGAGCCGTGTATCTAATCCTATGCTGTGCGATACTGTCTGCTGAGCTGTGTATCTAATCCTATGCTGTGTGATACTGTCTGCTGAGCTGTGTATCTAATCCTATGCTGTGTGATACTGCCTGCTGAGCTGTGTATCTAATCCTATGCTGTGTGATACTGTCTCCTCAGCTGTGTATCTAATCCCCTCCTGTGTGATACTGTCTGCTGAGCCGTGTATCTAATCCTATGCTGTGTGATACTGTCTGCTGAGCCATGTATCTAATCCTCTCCTGTGAGATACTGTCTGCTGAGCTGCGTATCTAATCCTCTCCTGTGTGATACTGTCTGATGAACTGTGTATCTAATCCCCTCCTGTGTGATACTCTCTGCTGAGCTGTGTATCTAATCCCCTCCTGTGTGATACTGTCTGTTGAGCCGTGTATCTAATCCTATGCTGTGTGATACTGCCTGCTGAGCTGTGTATCTAAACCTATGCTGTGTATCTCATCCTCTCCTGTGTGATACTGTCTGCTGAGCTGTGTATCTAATCCTCTCCTGTGTGATACTGTCTGCTGAGCTATGTATCTAATCCTGTGTGATACTGTCTGCTGAGCTGTGTATCTAATTCTCCCTGTGTGATACCGTCTGCTGAGCTGTGTATCTAATACTCTCCTGTGTGATACTGTCTGCTGAGCAGTGTATCTAATACTCTCCTGTGTGATACTGTCTGATGAACTGTGTATCTAATCCTATCCTGTGTGATACTGTCTGCTGAGCCGTGTATCTAATCCCGCCCTGTGCGATACTGTCTGCTGAGCCATGTATCTAATCCTCTGTGTAATACTGTGTGTTGAGCCGTGTATCTAATCCTCTCCTGTGTGATACTGTCTGCTGAGCAGTGTATCTAATCTTATCCTGCGTGATACTGTCTGCTGAGCTGTGTATCTAATCCCCTCCTGTGTGATACTGTCTGCTGAGCTGTGTATCTAATCCTATGATGTGTATCTAATCCTCTCCTGTGTGATACTGTCTACTGAGCCGTGTATCTAATCCCCTCCTGTGATACTGTCTGCTGAGCCGTGTATCTAATCCTCTCCTGTGTGATACTGTCTGCTGAGCTGTGTATCTAATACTCTCCTGTGTGATACTGTCTGCTGAGCAGTGTATCTAATACTATCCTGTGTGATACTGTCTGCTCAGCCGTGTATCTAATCCACTCCTGTGTGATACTGTCTGCTGAGCTGTGTATCTAATCCCACGCTGTATGATACTGTCTGCTGAGCTGTGTATCTAATCCTCTCCTGTGTGATACTGTCTGCTGAGCTGTGTATCTAATCCTGTCCTGTGTGATACTGTATGCTGAGCCGTGTATCTAATCCTATGCTGTGTGATACTGTCTGCTGAGCTGTGTATCTAATCCTCTCCTGTGTGATACTGTCTGCTGAGCTGTGTATCTAATCCTGTCCTGTGTGATACTGTCTGCTGAGCCGTGTATCTAATCCTATGCTGTGCGATACTGTCTGCTGAGCTGTGTATCTAATCCTATGCTGTGTGATACTGTCTGCTGAGCTGTGTATCTAATCCTATGCTGTGTGATACTGCCTGCTGAGCTGTGTATCTAATCCTATGCTGTGTGATACTGTCTCCTCAGCTGTGTATCTAATCCCCTCCTGTGTGATACTGTCTGCTGAGCCGTGTATCTAATCCTATGCTGTGTGATACTGTCTGCTGAGCCATGTATCTAATCCTCTCCTGTGAGATACTGTCTGCTGAGCTGCGTATCTAATCCTCTCCTGTGTGATACTGTCTGATGAACTGTGTATCTAATCCCCTCCTGTGTGATACTCTCTGCTGAGCTGTGTATCTAATCCCCTCCTGTGTGATACTGTCTGTTGAGCCGTGTATCTAATCCTATGCTGTGTGATACTGCCTGCTGAGCTGTGTATCTAAACCTATGCTGTGTATCTCATCCTCTCCTGTGTGATACTGTCTGCTGAGCTGTGTATCTAATCCTCTCCTGTGTGATACTGTCTGCTGAGCTATGTATCTAATCCTGTGTGATACTGTCTGCTGAGCTGTGTATCTAATTCTCCCTGTGTGATACCGTCTGCTGAGCTGTGTATCTAATACTCTCCTGTGTGATACTGTCTGCTGAGCAGTGTATCTAATACTCTCCTGTGTGATACTGTCTGATGAACCGTGTATCTAATCCCGCCCTGTGTGATACTGTCTGCTGAGCCGTGTATCTAATCCACTCCTCTGTGATACTGTCTGCTGAGCTGTGTATCTAATCCTATGCTGTGTGATACTGTCTGCTGATCTGTGTATCTAATCCTCTCCTGTGTGATACTGTCTGCTGAGCTGTGTATCTAATCCTACGCTGTGTGATACTGTCTGCTGAGCTGTGTATCTAATCCTCTCCTGTGTGATACTGTCTGCTGAGCTGTGTATCTAATCCTGTCCTGTGTGATACTGTCTGCTGAGCCGTGTATCTAATCCTATGCTGTGTGATACTGTCTGCTGAGCTGTGTATCTAATCTTATACTGTGTGATACTGCCTGCTGAGCTGTGTATCTAATCCTATGCTGTGTGATACTGTATGCTGAGCAGTGTATCTAATCCTCTCCTGTGTGATACTGTCTCCTCAGCTGTGTATCTAATCCCCTCCTGTGTGATACTGTCTGCTGAGCCATGTATCTAATCCACTCCTGTGTGATACTGTCTGCTGAGCTGTGTATCTAATCCCGCCCTGTGCGATACTGTCTGCTGAGCCGTGTATCTAATCCACTCCTGTGTGATACTGTCTGACGAACTGTGTATCTAATCCTATCCTGTGTGATACTGTCTGCTGAGCCGTGTATCTAATCCCGCCCTGTGCGATACTGTCTGCTGAGCCGTGTATCTAATCCTCTCCTGTGTGATACTGTCAGCTGAGCTGTGTATCTAATCCTCTCCTGTGTGATACTGTCTGCTGAGCTGTGTATCTAATCCTCTCCTGTGTGATACTGTCTGCTGAGCCGTGTATCTAATCCTACCCTGTGTGATACCGTCTGCTGAGCAGTGTATCTAATCCTCTCCTGTGTGATACCGGCTGCTGAGCTGTGTATCTAATCCTCTCCTGTGCGATACTGTCTACTGAGCTGTGTATCTAATCCTCTCCTGTGTAATACTGTCAGCTGAGCTGTGTATCTAATCCTCTCCTGTGTGATACTGTCTGCTGAGCTGTGTATCTAATCCTGTCCTGTGTGATACTGTCTGATGAGCTATGTATCTAATCCTCTCCTGTGCGATACTGTCTGCTGAGCTGTGTATCTAATCCTCTCCTGTGTGATACTGTCAGCTGAGCTGTGTATCTAATCCTCTCCTGTGTGATACTGTCTGCTGAGCCGTGTATCTAATCCTGTCCTGTGTGCTACTGTCTGATGAGCTATGTATCTAATCCTCTCCTGTGTGATACTGTCTGCTGAGCTGTGTATCTAATCCTGTCCTGTGTGATACTGTCTGATGAGCTATGTATCTAATCCTCTCCTGTGCGATACTATCTGCTGAGCCGTGTATCTAATCCTCTCCTGTGTGATACTGTCTGCTGAGCCGTGTATCTAATCCTCTCCTGTGTGATACTGTCTGCTGAGCTGTGTATCTAATCCTCTCCTGTGTGATACTGTCTGCTGAGCCGTGTATCTAATCCTACCCTGTGTGATACTGTCTGCTGAACCGTGCATCTAATCCTGCCCTGTGTGATACTGTCTGCTGAGCAGTGTATCTAATTCTATCCTGTGTGATACCATCTGCTGAGCTGTGTATCTAATCCTCTCCTGTGTGATACTGTCTGCTGAGCTGTGTATCAAATCCTCTCCTGTGTGATACTGTCTGCTGAGCCGTGTATCTAATCCTACCCTGTGTGATACTGTCTGCTGAACCGTGTATCTAATCCTGCCCTGTGTGATACTGTCTGCTGAGCTGTGTATCTAATCCTATCCTGTGTGATACCATCTGCTGAGCCGTGTAACTAATCCTCTCCTGTGTGATACTGTCTGCTGAGCCCTGTATCTAATCATATCCTGTGTGATACCATCTGCTGAGCAGTGTATCTAAACCTGTCCTGTGTAATACCAGCTGCTGAGCTGTGTATCTAATCCTATCCTTTGTGATACTGTCTGCTGAGCTGTGTATCTAATCCTCTCCTGTGTGATACTATCTGCTGAGCAGTGTATCTAATCCTCTCCTGTGTGATACTGTCTGCTGAGCCGTGTATCTAAGCCTCTACTGTGTGATACTATCTGCTGAGCAGTGTATCTAATCCTATCTTGTGTGATACCATCTGCTGAGCTGTGTATCTAATCCTCTCCTGTGTGATAATGTCTGCTGAGCCGTGTATCTAATCCTCTCCTGTGTGATACTGTCTGCTGAACTGTGTATCTAATCCTGTCCTGTGTGATACAGTCCGCTGAGCTGTGTATCTAATCCTCTCCTGAGCGATATTGTCTGCTGAGCTGTGTATCTAATCCTCTCCTGTGTGATACTGTCTGCTGAGCCCTGTATCTAATCATATCCTGTGTGATACCATCTGCTGAGCAGTGTATCTAAACCTGTCCTGTGTAATACCAGCTGCTGAGCTGTGTATCTAATCCTATCCTTTGTGATACTGTCTGCTGAGCTGTGTATCTAATCCTCTCCTGTGTGATACTATCTGCTGAGCAGTGTATCTAATCCTCTCCTGTGTGATACTGTCTGCTGAGCCGTGTATCTAAGCCTCTACTGTGTGATACTATCTGCTGAGCAGTGTATCTAATCCTATCTTGTGTGATACCATCTGCTGAGCTGTGTATCTAATCCTCTCCTGTGTGATAATGTCTGCTGAGCCGTGTATCTAATCCTCTCCTGTGTGATACTGTCTGCTGAACTGTGTATCTAATCCTGTCCTGTGTGATACTGTCTGCTGAACTGTGTATCTAATCCTCTCCTGTGTGATACTGTGTGCTGAGCTGTGTATCTAATCCTGTCCTGTGTGATACTATCTGCTGAGCTATGTATCTAATCCTCTCCTGTGTGATACTGTCTGCTGAGCTGTGTATCTAATCCTCTCCTGTGTGATACTGTCTGCTGAGCTGTGCATCTAATCCTATCCTGTGTGATACTATCTGCTGAGCAGTGTATCTAATCCTATCCTGTGTGATACTGTCTGCTGAGCCGTGTATCTAATCCCGCCCTGTGCGATACTGTCTGCTGAGCCGTGGATCTAATCCACTCCTGTGTGATACTGTCTGCTGAGCTGTGTATCTAATCCCGCCCTCTGCGATACTGTCTGCTGAGCCGTGTATCTAATCCACTCCTGTGTGATACTGTCTGATGAACTGTGTATCTAATCCTATCCTGTGTGATACTGTCTGCTGAGCCGTGTATCTAATCCCGCCCTGTGCGATACTGTCTGCTGAGCCGTGTATCTAATCCACTCCTGTGTGATACTATCTGCTGAGCTTTGTATCTAATCCTGTGCTGTGTGATACTGTCAGCTGAGTTGTGTATCTAATCCTATCCTGTGTGATACCATCTGCTGAGCTGTGTATCTAATCCTTTCCTGTGTGATACTGTCTGCTGAGCTGTGTATCTAATCCTCTCCTGTGTGATACCGTCTGCTGAGCCGTGTATCTAATCCTCTCCTGTGTGATACTGTCTGCTGAGCTATGTATCTAATCCTCTCCTGTGTGATACTGTTTGCTGAGCTGTGTATCTAATCCTTTCCTGTGTGATACTGTCTGCTGAGCTGTGTATCAAATCCTCTCCTGTGTGATACTGACTGCTGTGCTGTGTATCTAATCCTATGCTGTGTGATACTGTCTGCTGAGCTGTGTATCTAATCCTATGCTGTGTGATACTGTCTGCTGAGCTGTATCTCTAATCCTACCCTGTGTGATACTGTCTGCTCAACCGTGTATCTAATCCTCTCCTGTGTGATACCGTCTGCTGAGCAGTGTATCTAATCCTCTCCTGTGTGATACCGGCTGCTGAGCTGTGTATCTAATCCTCTCCTGTGCGATACTCTCTGCTGAGCTGTGTATCTAATCCTTTCCTGTGTGATACTATCTGCTGAGCTGTGTATCTAATCCTCTCCTGTGTGATACTGTCTGCTGAGCTGTGTATCTAATCCTCTCCTGTGTGATACTGTCTGATGAACTGTTTATCTAATCCTATCCTGTGTGATACTGTCTGCTGAGCCGTGTATCTAATCCCGCCCTGTGCGATACTGTCTGCTGAGCTGTGTATCTAATCCTATGCTGTGTGATACTGTCTGCTGAGCTGTGTATCTAATCCTCCTGTGTGATACTGTCTGCTGAGCTGTGTATCTAATCCTCTCCTGTGTAATACTGTCTGCTGAGCTGTGTATCTAATCCTCTCCTGTGTGATACTGTCTGATGAACTGTGTATCTAATCCTCTCCTGTGTGATACTGTCTGCTGAGCTGTGTATCTAATCCTCTCCTGTGTGATACTGTCTGCTGAGCTGTGTATCTAATCATCTCCTGTGTGATACTGTCTGCTGAGCTGTGTATGTAATCCTCTCCTGTGTGATACTGTCTGCTGAGCCGTGTATCTAATCCTATGCTGTGTGATACTGTCTGCTGAGCTGTGTATCTAATCCTCTCCTGTGTGACTCTGTCTGCTGAGCCGTGTATCTAATCCCCTCCTGTGTGATTCTGTCTGCTGAGAAGTGTATCTAATCCTATGCTGTGTGATACTGTCTGCTGAGCTGTGTATCTAATCCTATGCTGTGTATCTAATCATCTCCTGTGTGATAATGTCTGCTGAGCCGTGTATCTAATCCTCTCCTGTGTGATACTGTCTGCTGAGCCGTGTATCTAATCCTACCCTGTGTGATACTGTCTGCTGAACCGTGCATCTAATCCTGCCCTGTGTGATACTGTCTGCTGAGCAGTGTATCTAATTCTATCCTGTGTGATACCATCTGCTGAGCTGTGTATCTAATCCTCTCCTGTGTGATACTGTCTGCTGAGCTGTGTATCAAATCCTCTCCTGTGTGATACTGTCTGCTGAGCCGTGTATCTAATCCTACCCTGTGTGATACTGTCTGCTGAACCGTGTATCTAATCCTGCCCTGTGTGATACTGTCTGCTGAGCTGTGTATCTAATCCTATCCTGTGTGATACCATCTGCTGAGCCGTGTAACTAATCCTCTCCTGTGTGATACTGTCTGCTGAGCCCTGTATCTAATCATATCCTGTGTGATACCATCTGCTGAGCAGTGTATCTAAACCTGTCCTGTGTAATACCAGCTGCTGAGCTGTGTATCTAATCCTATCCTTTGTGATACTGTCTGCTGAGCTGTGTATCTAATCCTCTCCTGTGTGATACTATCTGCTGAGCAGTGTATCTAATCCTCTCCTGTGTGATACTGTCTGCTGAGCCGTGTATCTAAGCCTCTACTGTGTGATACTATCTGCTGAGCAGTGTATCTAATCCTATCTTGTATGATACCATCTGCTGAGCTGTGTATCTAATCCTCTCCTGTGTGATAATGTCTGCTGAGCCGTGTATCTAATCCTCTCCTGTGTGATACTGTCTGCTGAGCTGTGTATCTAATCCTGTCCTGTGTGATACAGTCCGCTGAGCTATGTATCTAATCCTCTCCTGTGTGATACTGTCTGCTGAGCTGTGCATCTAATCCTATCCTGTGTGATACTATCTGCTGAGCAGTGTATCTAATCCTATCCTGTGTGATACTGTCTGCTGAGCCGTGTATCTAATCCCGCCCTGTGCGATACTGTCTGCTGAGCCGTGGATCTAATCCACTCCTGTGTGATACTGTCTGCTGAGCTGTGTATCTAATCCCGCCCTCTGCGATACTGTCTGCTGAGCCGTGTATCTAATCCACTCCTGTGTGATACTGTCTGATGAACTGTGTATCTAATCCTATCCTGTGTGATACTGTCTGCTGAGCCGTGTATCTAATCCCGCCCTGTGCGATACTGTCTGCTGAGCCGTGTATCTAATCCACTCCTGTGTGATACTATCTGCTGAGCTTTGTATCTAATCCTGTGCTGTGTGATACTGTCAGCTGAGTTGTGTATCTAATCCTATCCTGTGTGATACCATCTGCTGAGCTGTGTATCTAATCCTTTCCTGTGTGATACTGTCTGCTGAGCTGTGTATCTAATCCTCTCCTGTGTGATACCGTCTGCTGAGCCGTGTATCTAATCCTCTCCTGTGTGATACTGTCTGCTGAGCTATGTATCTAATCCTCTCCTGTGTGATACTGTTTGCTGAGCTGTGTATCTAATCCTTTCCTGTGTGATACTGTCTGCTGAGCTGTGTATCAAATCCTCTCCTGTGTGATACTGACTGCTGTGCTGTGTATCTAATCCTATGCTGTGTGATACTGTCTGCTGAGCTGTGTATCTAATCCTATGCTGTGTGATACTGTCTGCTGAGCTGTATCTCTAATCCTACCCTGTGTGATACTGTCTGCTCAACCGTGTATCTAATCCTCTCCTGTGTGATACCGTCTGCTGAGCAGTGTATCTAATCCTCTCCTGTGTGATACCGGCTGCTGAGCGGTGTATCTAATCCTCTCCTGTGCGATACTCTCTGCTGAGCTGTGTATCTAATCCTTTCCTGTGTGATACTATCTGCTGAGCTGTGTATGTAATCCTCTGTGTGATACTGTCTGATGAGCTGTGTATCTAATCCTCTCCTGTGTGATACTGTCTGCTGAGCTGTGTATCTAATCCTTTCCTGTGTGATACTGTCTGATGAACTGTGTATCTAATCCTATCCTGTGTGATACTGTCTGCTGAGCCGTGTATCTAATCCCGCCCTGTGCGATACTGTCTGCTGAGCTGTGTATCTAATCCACCCGTGTGATACAGTCTGCTGAGCTGTGTATCTAATCCTATGCTGTGTGATACTGTCTGCTGAGCTGTGTATCTAATCCTCCTGTGTGATACTGTCTGCTGAGCTGTGTATCTAATCCTCTCCTGTGTAATACTGTCTGCTGAGCTGTGTATCTAATCCTCTCCTGTGTGATACTGTCTGATGAACTGTGTATCTAATCCTCTCCTGTGTGATACTGTCTGCTGAGCTATGTCTCTAATCCCCTCCTGTGTGATACTGTCTGCTGAGCTGTGTATCTAATCCTCTCCTGTGTGATACTGTCTGCTGAGCTGTGTATCTAATCCTCTCCTGTGTGATACTGTCTGCTGAGCTGTGTATCTAATCCTCTCCTGTGTGATACTGTCTGATGAGCTGTGTATCTAATCCTCTCCTGTGTGACTCTGTCTGCTGAGCCGTGTATCTAATCCCCTCCTGTGTGATTCTGTCTGCTGAGAAGTGTATCTAATCCTATGCTGTGTGATACTGTCTGCTGAGCTGTGTATCTAATCCTATGCTGTGTATCTAATCATCTCCTGTGTGATAATGTCTGCTGAGCCGTGTATCTAATCCTATCCTGTGTGATACTGTCTGCTGAGCTGTGTATCTAATCCTCTCCTGTGTGATACTGTCTGCTGAGCCGTGTATCTAATCCTCTCCTGTGTGATACTGTCTGCTGAGCTATGTATCTAATCCTCTCCTGTGTGATACTGTTTGCTGAGCTGTGTATCTAATCCTTTCCTGTGTGATACTGTCTGCTGAGCTGTGTATCAAATCCTCTCCTGTGTGATACTGACTGCTGTGCTGTGTATCTAATCCTATGCTGTGTGATACTGTCTGCTGAGCTGTGTATCTAATCCTATGCTGTGTGATACTGTCTGCTGAGCTGTATCTCTAATCCTACCCTGTGTGATACTGTCTGCTCAACCGTGTATCTAATCCTCTCCTGTGTGATACCGTCTGCTGAGCAGTGTATCTAATCCTCTCCTGTGTGATACCGGCTGCTGAGCTGTGTATCTAATCCTCTCCTGTGCGATACTCTCTGCTGAGCTGTGTATCTAATCCTTTCCTGTGTGATACTATCTGCTGAGCTGTGTATGTAATCCTCTGTGTGATACTGTCTGATGAGCTGTGTATCTAATCCTCTCCTGTGTGATACTGTCTGCTGAGCTGTGTATCTAATCCTCTCCTGTGTGATACTGTCTGATGAACTGTGTATGTAATCCTATCCTGTGTGATACTGTCTGCTGAGCCGTGTATCTAATCCCGCCCTGTGCGATACTGTCTGCTGAGCTGTGTATCTAATCCACCCGTGTGATACTGTCTGCTGAGCTGTGTATCTAATCCTATCCTGTGTGATACTGTCTGCTGAGCTGTGTATCTAATCCTCCTGTGTGATACTGTCTGCTGAGCTGTGTATCTAATCCTCTCCTGTGTAATACTGTCTGCTGAGCTGTGTATCTAATCCTCTCCTGTGTGATACTGTCTGATGAACTGTGTATGTATCTAATCCCCTCCTGTGTGATAATGTCTGCTGAGCTGTGTATCTAATCCTCTCCTGTGTGATAATGTCTGCTGAGCTGTGTATCTAATCCTCTCCTGTGTGATACTGTCTGCTGAGCTGTGTATCTAATCCTCTCCTGTGTGATACTGTCTGCTGAGCTGTTTATCTAATCCTCTCCTTTGTGATACTGTCTGCTGAGCTGTGTATCTAATCTTGTCCTTTGTGATACCGTCTGCTGAGCTATGCATCTAATCCTGTACTGTGTGATACCGTCTGCTGAGCAGTGTATCTAATCTTATCCTGTGATACTGTCTGCTGAGCTGTGTATCTAATCCCCTCCTGTGTGATTCTGTCTGCTGAGAAGTGTATCTAATCCTATGCTGTGTGATACTGTCTGCTGAGCTGTGTATCTAATCCTATGCTGTGTATCTAATCATCTCCTGTGTGATAATGTCTGCTGAGCCGTGTATCTAATCCTATCCTGTGTGATACTGTCAGCTGAGCTGTGTATCTAATCCTATCCTGTGTGATACTGTCTGCTGAGCTGTGTATCTAATCCTCTCCTGTGTGATACTGTCTGCTGAGCCGTGTATCTAATCCTCTCCTGTGTGATACTGTGTGCTGAGCTGTGTATCTAATCCTCTCCTGTGCGTTACTGTCTGCTGAGCTGTGTATCTAATCCTCTCCTGTGTGATACTGTCTGATGAACTGTGTATCTAATCCTGTCCTATGTGATACTGTCAGCTGAGCTGTGTATCTAATCCTCTCCTGTGTGATACTGTCAGCTGAGCTGTGTATCTAATCCTCTCCTGTGCGTTACTGTCTGCTGAGCTGTGTATCTAATCCTATCCTGTGTGATACCATCTGCTGAGCTGTGTATCTAATCCTCTCCTGTGTGATACTGTCTGCTGAGCCGTGTATCTAATCCTCTCCTGTGTGATACTGTCTGCTGAGCTGTGTATCTAATCCTCTCCTGTGTGATACTGTCTGCTGAGCCGTGTATCTAATCCTACCCTGTGTGATACTGTCTGCTGAACCGTGTATCTAATCCTGCCCTGTGTGATACTGTCTGCTGAGCAGTGTATCTAATTCTATCCTGTGTGATACCATCTGCTGAGCTGTGTATCTAATCCTCTCCTGTGTGATACTGTCTGCTGAGCTGTGTATCAAATCCCCTCCTGTGTGATACTGTCTGCTGAGCCATGTATCTAATCCTGCCCTGTGTGATACTGTCTGCTGAGCAGTGTATCTAATTCTATCCTGTGTGATACCATCTGCTGAGCCGTGTATCTAATCCTACCCTGTGTGATACTGTCTGCTGAACCGTGTATCTAATCCTGCCCTGTGTGATACTGTCTGCTGAGCAGTGTATCTAATCCTATCCTGTGTGATACCATCTGCTGAGCTGTGTATCAAATCCTCTCCTGTGTGATACTGTCTGCTGAGCCGTGTATCTAATCCTACCCTGTGTGATACTGTCTGCTGAACCGTGTATCTAATCCTGCCCTGTGTGATACTGTCTGCTGAGCTGTGTATCTAATCCTTTCCTGTGTGATACCATCTGCTGAGCCGTGTAACTAATCCTCTCCTGTGTGATACTGTCTGCTGAGCCCTGTATCTAATCATATCCTGTGTGATACCATCTGCTGAGCAGTGTATCTAAACCTATCCTGTGTGATACCAGCTGCTGAGCTGTGTATCTAATCCTATCCTTTGTGATACTGTCTGCTGAGCTGTGTATCTAATCCTTTCCTGTGTGATACCATCTGCTGAGCTGTGTATCTAATCCTCTCCTGTGTGATAATGTCTGCTGAGCCGTGTATCTAATCCTCTCCTGTGTGATACTGTCTGCTGAGCTGTGTATCTAATCCTGTCCTGTGTGATACAGTCCGCTGAGCTATGAATCTAATCCTCTCCTGTGCGATATTCTCTGCTGAGCTGTGTATCTAATCCTCTCCTGTGTGATACTGTCTGCTGAGCTGTGCATCTAATCCTATCCTGTGTGATACTATCTGCTGAGCAGTGTATCTACTCCTATCCTGTGTGATACTGTCTGCTGAGCCGTGTATCTAATCCCGCCCTGTGCGATACTGTCTGCTGAGCCGTGGATCTAATCCACTCCTGTGTGATACTGTCTGCTGAGCTGTGTATCTAATCCCGCCCTGTGCGATACTGTCTGCTGAGCCGTGTATCTAATCCACTCCTGTGTGATACTGTCTGATGAACTGTGTATCTAATCCTCTCCTGTGTGATACTGTCTGCTGAGCTGTGTATCTAATCCTCTCCTGTGTGATACTGTCTGCTGAGCCGTGTATCTAATCCTACCCTGTGTGATACCGTCTGCTGAGCAGTGTATCTAATCCTCTCCTGTGTGATACCGGCTGCTGAGCTGTGTATCTAATCCTCTCCTGTGCGATACTGTCTGCTGAGCTGTGTATCTAATCCTCTCCTGTGTGATACTGTCAGCTGAGCTGTGTATCTAATCCTCTCCTGTGTGATACTGTCTGCTGAGCTGTGTATCTAATCCTGTCCTGTGTGATACTGTCTGATGAGCTATGTATCTAATCCTCTCCTGTGCGATACTGTCTGCTGAGCTGTGTATCTAATCCTCTCCTGTGTGATACTGTCAGCTGAGCTGTGTATCTAATCCTCTCCTGTGTGATACTGTCTGCTGAGCCGTGTATCTAATCCTGTCCTGTGTGATACTGTCTGATGAGCTATGTATCTAATCCTCTCCTGTGTGATACTGTCTGCTGAGCTGTGTATCTAATCCTGTCCTGTGTGATACTGTCTGATGAGCTATGTATCTAATCCTCTCCTGTGCGATACTATCTGCTGAGCCGTGTATCTAATCCTCTCCTGTGTGATACTGTCTGCTGAGCCGTGTATCTAATCCTCTGCTGTGTGATACTGTCTGCTGAGCCGTGTATCTAATCCTACCCTGTGTGATACTGTCTGCTGAACCGTGCATCTAATCCTGCCCTGTGTGATACTGTCTGCTGAGCAGTGTATCTAATTCTATCCTGTGTGATACCATCTGCTGAGCTGTGTATCTAATCCTCTCCTGTGTGATACTGTCTGCTGAGCTGTGTATCAAATCCTCTCCTGTGTGATACTGTCTGCTGAGCCGTGTATCTAATCCTACCCTGTGTGATACTGTCTGCTGAACCGTGTATCTAATCCTGCCCTGTGTGATACTGTCTGCTGAGCTGTGTATCTAATCCTATCCTGTGTGATACCATCTGCTGAGCCGTGTAACTAATCCTCTCCTGTGTGATACTGTCTGCTGAGCTGTGTATCTAATCCTCTCCTGTGTGATACTGTCTGCTGAGCCGTGTATCTAATCATATCCTGTGTGATACCATCTGCTGAGCAGTGTATCTAAACCTGTCCTGTGTGATACCAGCTGCTGAGCTGTGTATCTAATCCTATCCTTTGTGATACTATCTGCTGAGCAGTGTATCTAATCCTCTCCTGTGTGATACTGTCTGCTGAGCCGTGTATCTAATCCTCTACTGTGTGATACTATCTGCTGAGCAGTGTATCTAATCCTATCTTGTGTGATACCATCTGCTGAGCTGTGTATCTAATCCTCTCCTGTGTGATAATGTCTGCTGAGCCGTGTATCTAATCCTCTCCTGTGTGATACTGTCTGCTGAGCTGTGTATCTAATCCTGTCCTGTGTGATACAGTCCGCTGAGCTATGTATCTAATCCTCTCCTGAGCGATATTGTCTGCTGAGCTGTGTATCTAATCCTCTCCTGTGTGATACTGTCTGCTGAGCTGTGCATCTAATCCTATCCTGTGTGATACTATCTGCTGAGCAGTGTATCTAATCCTATCCTGTGTGATACTGTCTGCTGAGCCGTGTATCTAATCCCGCCCTGTGCGATACTGTCTGCTGAGCCGTGGATCTAATCCACTCCTGTGTGATACTGTCTGCTGAGCTGTGTATCTAATCCCGCCCTGTGCGATACTGTCTGCTGAGCCGTGTATCTAATCCACTCCTGTGTGATACTGTCTGATGAACTGTGTATCTAATCCTATCCTGTGTGATACTGTCTGCTGAGCCGTGTATCTAATCCCGCCCTGTGCGATACTGTCTGCTGAGCCGTGTATCTAATCCACTCCTGTGTGATACTATCTGCTGAGCTTTGTATCTAATCCTGTGCTGTGTGATACTGTCAGCTGAGTTGTGTATCTAATCCTATCCTGTGTGATACCATCTGCTGAGCTGTGTATCTAATCCTTTCCTGTGTGATACTGTCTGCTGAGCTGTGTATCTAATCCTCTCCTGTGTGATACCGTCTGCTGAGCCGTGTATCTAATCCTCTCCTGTGTGATACTGTCTGCTGAGCTATGTATCTAATCCTCTCCTGTCTGATACTGTTTGCTGAGCTGTGTATCTAATCCTTTCCTGTGTGATACTGTCTGCTGAGCTGTGTATCAAATCCTCTCCTGTGTGATACTGACTGCTGTGCTGTGTATCTAATCCTATGCTGTGTGATACTGTCTGCTGAGCTGTGTATCTAATCCTATGCTGTGTGATACTGTCTGCTGAGCTGTATCTCTAATCCTACCCTGTGTGATACTGTCTGCTCAACCGTGTATCTAATCCTCTCCTGTGTGATACCGGCTGCTGAGCTGTGTATCTAATCCTCTCCTGTGCGATACTCTCTGCTGAGCTGTGTATCTAATCCTTTCCTGTGTGATACTGTGTGCTGAGCTGTGTATGTAATCCTCTGTGTGATACTGTCTGATGAGCTGTGTATCTAATCCTCTCCTGTGTGATACTGTCTGCTGAGCTGTGTATCTAATCCTCTCCTGTGTGATACTGTCTGATGAACTGTGTATCTAATCCTATCCTGTGTGATACTGTCTGCTGAGCTGTGTATCTAATCCACCCGTGTGATACAGTCCGCTGAGCTGTGTATCTAATCCTATGCTGTGTGATACTGTCTGCTGAGCTGTGTATCTAATCCTCCTGTGTGATACTGTCTGCTGAGCTGTGTATCTAATCCTCTCCTGTGTAATACTGTCTGCTGAGCTGTGTATCTAATCCTCTCCTGTGTGATACTGTCTGCTGAGCTATGTCTCTAATCCCCTCCTGTGTGATACTGTCTGCTGAGCTGTGTATCTAATCCTCTCCTGTGTGATACTGTCTGATGAACTGTGTATCTAATCCTCTCCTGTGTGATACTGTCTGCTGAGCTGTGTATCTAATCCTCTCCTGTGTGATACTGTCTGCTGAGCTGTGTATCTAATCCTCTCCTGTGTGATACTGTCTGATGAGCTGTGTATCTAATCCTCTCCTGTGTGACTCTGTCTGCTGAGCCGTGTATCTAATCCTCTCCTGTGTGATACTGTGTGCTGAGATGTGTATCTTATCCTATCCTGTGTGATACTGTCTGATGAACTGTGTATCTAATCCTCTCCTGTGTGATACTGTCTGCTGAGTCGTGTATCTAATCCCGCCCTGTGCGATACTGTCTGCTGAGCCGTGTATCTAATCCACTCCTGTGTGATAATGTCTGATGAACTGTGTATCTAATCCTCTCCTGTGTGATACTGTCTGCTGAGCTGTTTATCTAATCCTCTCCTTTGTGATACTGTCTGCTGAGCTGTGTATCTAATCTTGTCCTTTGTGATACCGTCTGCTGAGCTGTGCATCTAATCCTGTCCTGTGTGATACCGTCTGCTGAGCAGTGTATCTAATCTTATCCTGTGATACTGTCTGCTGAGCTGTGTATCTAATCCCCTCCTGTGTGATTCTGTCTGCTGAGAAGTGTATCTAATCCTATGCTGTGTGATACTGTCTGCTGAGCTGTGTATCTAATCCTATGCTGTGTATCTAATCATCTCCTGTGTGATAATGTCTGCTGAGCCATGTATCTAATCCTATCCTGTGTGATACTGTCAGCTGAGCTGTGTATCTAATCCTATCCTGTGTGATACTGTCTGCAGAGCTGTGTATCTAATCCTCTCCTGTGTGATACTGTCTGCTGAGCCGTGTATCTAATCCTCTCCTGTGTGATACTGTCTGCTGAGCAGTGAATCTAATACTATCCTGTGTGATACTGTCTGCTCAGCCGTGTATCTAATCCACTCCTGTGTGATACTGTCTGCTGAGCTGTGTATCTAATCCTACGCTGTATGATACTGTCTGCTGAGCTGTGTATCTAATCCTCTCCTGTGTGATACTGTCTGCTGAGCTGTGTATCTAATCCTGTCCTGTGTGATACTGTATGCTGAGCCGTGTATCTAATCCTATGCTGTGTGATACTGTCTGCTGAGCTGTGTATCTAATCCTCTCCTGTGTGATACTGTCTGCTGAGCTGTGTATCTAATCCTGTCCTGTGTGATACTGTCTGCTGAGCCGTGTATCTAATCCTATGCTGTGCGATACTGTCTGCTGAGCTGTGTATCTAATCCTATGCTGTGTGATACTGTCTGCTGAGCTGTGTATCTAATCCTATGCTGTGTGATACTGCCTGCTGAGCTGTGTATCTAATCCTATGCTGTGTGATACTGTCTCCTCAGCTGTGTATCTAATCCCCTCCTGTGTGATACTGTCTGCTGAGCCGTGTATCTAATCCTATGCTGTGTGATACTGTCTGCTGAGCCATGTATCTAATCCTCTCCTGTGAGATACTGTCTGCTGAGCTGCGTATCTAATCCTCTCCTGTGTGATACTGTCTGATGAACTGTGTATCTAATCCCCTCCTGTGTGATACTCTCTGCTGAGCTGTGTATCTAATCCCCTCCTGTGTGATACTGTCTGTTGAGCCGTGTATCTAATCCTATGCTGTGTGATACTGCCTGCTGAGCTGTGTATCTAATCCTGCCCTGTGTGATACTGTCTGCTGAGCAGTGTATCTAATCCTCTCCTGTGTGATACTGTCTGCTGAGCTATGTATCTAATCCTGTGTGATACTGTCTGCTGAGCTGTGTATCTAATCCTCTCCTGTGTGATACCGGCTGCTGAGCTGTGTATCTAATACTCTCCTGTGTGATACTGTCTGCTGAGCAGTGTATCTAATACTCTCCTGTGTGATACTGTCTGATGAACTGTGTATCTAATCCTATCCTGTGTGATACTGTCTGCTGAGCCGTGTATCTAATCCCGCCCTGTGCGATACTGTCTGCTGAGCCGTGTATCTAATCCACTCCTGTGTGATACTGTCTGCTGAGCTGTGTATCTAATCCTATGCTGTGTGATACTGTCAGCTGATCTGTGTATCTAATCCTCTCCTGTGTGATACTGTCTGCTGAGCCGTGTATCTAATCCTCTGTGTAATACTGTGTGTTGAGCCGTGTATCTAATCCTCTCCTGTGTGATACTGTCTGCTGAGCAGTGTATCTAATCTTATCCTGTGTGATACTGTCTGCTGAGCTGTGTATCTAATCCCCTCCTGTGTGATACTGTCTGCTGAGCTGTGTATCTAATCCTATGATGTGTATCTAATCCTCTCCTGTGTGATACTGTCTACTGAGCCGTGTATCTAATCCCCTCCTGTGATACTGTCTGCTGAGCCGTGTATCTAATCCTCTCCTGTGTGATACTGTCTGCTGAGCTGTGTATCTAATCCTCTCCTGTGTGATACCGTCTGCTGAGCTGTGTATCTAATTCTCTCCTGTGTGATACTGTCTGCTGAGCTGTGTATCTAATACTCTCCTGTGTGATACTGTCTGCTGAGCAGTGTATCTAATACTATCCTGTGTGATACTGTCTGCTCAGCCGTGTATCTAATCCACTCCTGTGTGATACTGTCTGCTGAGCTGTGTATCTAATCCTACGCTGTATGATACTGTCTGCTGAGCTGTGTATCTAATCCTCTCCTGTGTGATACTGTATGCTGAGCTGTGTATCTAATCCTGTCCTATGTGATACTGTATGCTGAGCCGTGTATCTAATCCTATGCTGTGTGATACTGTCTGCTGAGCTGTGTATCTAATCCTCTCCTGTGTGATACTGTCTGCTGAGCTGTGTATCTAATCATGTCCTGTGTGATACTGTCTGCTGAGCCGTGTATCTAATCCTATGCTGTGCGATACTGTCTGCTGAGCTGTGTATCTAATCCTATGCTGTGTGATACTGTCTGCTGAGCTGTGTATCTAATCCTATGCTGTGTGATACTGCCTGCTGAGCTGTGTATCTAATCCTATGCTGTGTGATACTGTCTGCTGAGCCATGTATCTAATCCTCTCCTGTGAGATACTGTCTGCTGAGCTGCGTATCTAATCCTCTCCTGTGTGATACTGTCTGATGAACTGTGTATCTAATCCCCTCCTGTGTGATACTCTCTGCTGAGCTGTGTATCTAATCCCCTCCTGTGTGATACTGTCTGTTGAGCCGTGTATCTAATCCTATGCTGTGTGATACTGCCTGCTGAGCTGTGTATCAAAACCTATGCTGTGTATCTCATCCTCTCCTGTGTGATACTGTCTGCTGAGCTATGTATCTAATCCTGTGTGATACTGTCTGCTGAGCTGTGTATCTAATTCTCCCTGTGTGATACCGTCTGCTGAGCTGTGTATCTAATACTCTCCTGTGTGATACTGTCTGCTGAGCAGTGTATCTAATACTCTCCTGTGTGATACTGTCTGATGAACCGTGTATCTAATCCCGCCCTGTGCGATACTGTCTGCTGAGCCGTGTATCTAATCCACTCCTCTGTGATACTGTCTGCTGAGCTGTGTATCTAATCCTATGCTGTGTGATACTGTCTGCTGATCTGTGTATCTAATCCTCTCCTGTGTGATACTGTCTGCTGAGCTGTGTATCTAATCCTACGCTGTGTGATACTGTCTGCTGAGCTGTGTATCTAATCCTCTCCTGTGTGATACTGTCTGCTGAGCTGTGTATCTAATCCTGTCCTGTGTGATACTGTCTGCTGAGCCGTGTATCTAATCCTATGCTGTGTGATACTGTCTGCTGAGCTGTGTATCTAATCTTATACTGTGTGATACTGCCTGCTGAGCTGTGTATCTAATCCTATGCTGTGTGATACTGTATGCTGAGCAGTGTATCTAATCCTCTCCTGTGTGATACTGTCTCCTCAGCTGTGTATCTAATCCCCTCCTGTGTGATACTGTCTGCTGAGCCATGTATCTAATCCTCTCCTGTGAGATACTGTCTGCTGAGCTGCGTATCTAATCCCGCCCTGTGTGATACTGTCTGCTGAGCCGTGGATCTAATCCACTCCTGTGTGATACTGTCTGCTGAGCTGTGTATCTAATCCCGCCCTGTGCGATACTGTCTGCTGAGCCGTGTATCTAATCCACTCCTGTGTGATACTGTCTGATGAACTGTGTATCTAATCCTATCCTGTGTGATACTGTCTGCTGAGCCGTGTATCTAATCCCGCCCTGTGCGATACTGTCTGCTGAGCCGTGTATCTAATCCTCTCCTGTGTGATACTGTCAGCTGAGCTGTGTATCTAATCCTCCTGTGTGATACTGTCTGCTGAGCTGTGTATCTAATCCTCTCCTGTGTAATACTGTCTGCTGAGCTGTGTATCTAATCCTCTCCTGTGTGATACTGTCTGATGAACTGTGTATCTAATCCTCTCCTGTGTGATACTGTCTGCTGAGCTATGTCTCTAATCCCCTCCTGTGTGATACTGTCTGCTGATCTGTGTATCTAATCCTCTCCTGTGTGATACTGTCTGCTGAGCTGTGTATCTAATCCTCTCCTGTGTGATACTGTCTGCTGAGCTGTGTATCTAATCCTCTCCTGTGTGATACTGTCTGCTGAGCTGTTTATCTAATCCTCTCCTTTGTGATACTGTCTGCTGAGCTGTGTATCTAATCTTGTCCTTTGTGATACCGTCTGCTGAGCTATGCATCTAATCCTGTCCTGTGTGATACCGTCTGCTGAGCAGTGTATCTAATCTTATCCTGTGATACTGTCTGCTGAGCTGTGTATCTAATCCCCTCCTGTGTGATTCTGTCTGCTGAGAAGTGTATCTAATCCTATGCTGTGTGATACTGTCTGCTGAGCTGTGTATCTAATCCTATGTTGTGTATCTAATCATCTCCTGTGTGATAATGTCTGCTGAGCCGTGTATCTAATCCTATCCTGTGTGATACTGTCAGCTGAGCTGTGTATCTAATCCTATCCTGTGTGATACTGTCTGCTGAGCTGTGTATCTAATCCTCTCCTGTGTGATACTGTGTGCTGAGCTGTGTATGTAATCCTCTCCTGTGCGTTACTGTCTGCTGAGCTGTGTATCTAATCCTCTCCTGTGTGATACTGTCTGATGAACTGTGTATCTAATCCTGTCCTATGTGATACTGTCAGCTGAGCTGTGTATCTAATCCTCTCCTGTGTGATACTGTCAGCTGAGCTGTGTATCTAATCCTCTCCTGTGCGTTACTGTCTGCTGAGCTGTGTATCTAATCCTATCCTGTGTGATACCATCTGCTGAGCTGTGTATCTAATCCTCTCCTGTGTGATACTGTCTGCTGAGCCGTGTATCTAATCCTCTCCTGTGTGATACTGTCTGCTGAGCCGTGTATCTAATCCTACCCTGTGTGATACTGTCTGCTGAACCGTGTATCTAATCCTGCCCTGTGTGATACTGTCTGCTGAGCAGTGTATCTAATTCTATCCTGTGTGATACCATCTGCTGAGCTGTGTATCTAATCCTCTCCTGTGTGATACTGTCTGCTGAGCTGTGTATCAAATCCCCTTCTATGTGATACTGTCTGCTGAGCCGTGTATCTAATCCTACCCTGTGTGATACTGTCTGCTGAACCGTGTATCTAATCCTGCCCTGTGTGATACTGTCTGCTGAGCAGTGTATCTAATCCTATCCTGTGTGATACCATCTGCTGAGCTGTGTATCAAATCCTCTCCTGTGTGATACTGTCTGCTGAGCCGTGTATCTAATCCTACCCTGTGTGATACTGTCTGCTGAACCGTGTATCTAATCCTGCCCTGTGTGATACTGTCTGCTGAGCTGTGTATCTAATCCTTTCCTGTGTGATACCATCTGCTGAGCCGTGTAACTAATCCTCTCCTGTGTGATACTGTCTGCTGAGCCCTGTATCTAATCATATCCTGTGTGATACCATCTGCTGAGCAGTGTATCTAAACCTATCCTGTGTGATACCAGCTGCTGAGCTGTGTATCTAATCCTATCCTTTGTGATACTGTCTGCTGAGCTGTGTATCTAATCCTTTCCTGTGTGATACCATCTGCTGAGCTGTGTATCTAATCCTCTCCTGTGTGATAATGTCTGCTGAGCCGTGTATCTAATCCTCTCCTGTGTGATACTGTCTGCTGAGCTGTGTATCTAATCCTGTCCTGTGTGATACAGTCCGCTGAGCTATGAATCTAATCCTCTCCTGTGCGATATTCTCTGCTGAGCTGTGTATCTAATCCTCTCCTGTGTGATACTGTCTGCTGAGCTGTGCATCTAATCCTATCCTGTGTGATACTATCTGCTGAGCAGTGTATCTAATCCTATCCTGTGTGATACTGTTTGCTGAGCCGTGTATCTAATCCCGCCCTGTGCGATACTGTCTGCTGAGCCGTGGATCTAATCCACTCCTGTGTGATACTGTCTGCTGAGCTGTGTATCTAATCCCGCCCTGTGCGATACTGTCTGCTGAGCCGTGTATCTAATCCACTCCTGTGTGATACTGTCTGATGAACTGTGTATCTAATCCTCTCCTGTGTGATACTGTCTGCTGAGCTGTGTATCTAATCCTCTCCTGTGTGATACTGTCTAATGAGCCGTGTATCTAATCCTACCCTGTGTGATACCGTCTGCTGAGCAGTGTATCTAATCCTCTCCTGTGTGATACCGGCTGCTGAGATGTGTATCTAATCCTCTCCTGTGCGATACTGTCTGCTGAGCTGTGTATCTAATCCTCTCCTGTGTGATACTGTCAGCTGAGCTGTGTATCTAATCCTCTCCTGTGTGATACTGTCTGCTGAGCTGTGTATCTAATCCTGTCCTGTGTGATACTGTCTGATGAGCTATGTATCTAATCCTCTCCTGTGCGATACTGTCTGCTGAGCTGTGTATCTAATCCTCTCCTGTGTGATACTGTCAGCTGAGCTGTGTATCTAATCCTCTCCTGTGTGATACTGTCTGCTGAGCCGTGTATCTAATCCTGTCCTGTGTGATACTGTCTGATGAGCTATGTATCTAATCCTCTCCTGTGTGATACTGTCTGCTGAGCTGTGTATCTAATCCTGTCCTGTGTGATACTGTCTGATGAGCTATGTATCTAATCCTCTCCTGTGCGATACTATCTGCTGAGCCGTGTATCTAATCCTCTCCTGTGTGATACTGTCTGCTGAGCCGTGTATCTAATCCTCTCCTGTGTGATACTGTCTGCTGAGCTGTGTATCTAATCCTCTCCTGTGTGATACTGTCTGCTGAGCCGTGTATCTAATCCTACCCTGTGTGATACTGTCTGCTGAACCGTGCATCTAATCCTGCCCTGTGTGATACTGTCTGCTGAGCAGTGTATCTAATTCTATCCTGTGTGATACCATCTGCTGAGCTGTGTATCTAATCCTCTCCTGTGTGATACTGTCTGCTGAGCTGTGTATCAAATCCTCTCCTGTGTGATACTGTCTGCTGAGCCGTGTATCTAATCCTACCCTGTGTGATACTGTCTGCTGAACCGTGTATCTAATCCTGCCCTGTGTGATACTGTCTGCTGAGCTGTGTATCTAATCCTATCCTGTGTGATACCATCTGCTGAGCCGTGTAACTAATCCTCTCCTGTGTGATACTGTCTGCTGAGCCCTGTATCTAATCATATCCTGTGTGATACCATCTGCTGAGCAGTGTATCTAAACCTGTCCTGTGTGATACCAGCTGCTGAGCTGTGTATCTAATCCTATCCTTTGTGATACTGTCTGCTGAGCTGTGTATCTAATCCTTTCCTGTGTGATACTATCTGCTGAGCAGTGTATCTAATCCTCTCCTGTGTGATACTGTCTGCTGAGCCGTGTATCTAATCCTCTACTGTGTGATACTATCTGCTGAGCAGTGTATCTAATCCTATCTTGTGTGATACCATCTGCTGAGCTGTGTATCTAATCCTCTCCTGTGTGATAATGTCTGCTGAGCCGTGTATCTAATCCTCTCCTGTGTGATACTGTCTGCTGAGCTGTGTATCTAATCCTGTCCTGTGTGATACAGTCCGCTGAGCTATGTATCTAATCCTCTCCTGAGCGATATTGTCTGCTGAGCTTTGTATCTAATCCTCTCCTGTGTGATACTGTCTGCTGAGCCGTGTATCTAATCCTATCCTGTGTGATACTGTCTGCTGAGCCGTGTATCTAATCCCTCCCTGTGCGATACTGTCTGCTGAGCCGTGGATCTAATCCACTCCTGTGTGATACTGTCTGCTGAGCTGTGTATCTAATCCCGCCCTGTGCGATACTGTCTGCTGAGCCGTGTATCTAATCCACTCCTGTGTGATACTGTCTGATGAACTGTGTATCTAATCCTATCCTGTGTGATACTGTCTGCTGAGCCGTGTATCTAATCCCGCCCTGTGCGATACTGTCTGCTGAGCCGTGTATCTAATCCACTCCTGTGTGATACTATCTGCTGAGCTTTGTATCTAATCCTGTGCTGTGTGATACTGTCAGCTGAGTTGTGTATCTAATCCTATCCTGTGTGATACCATCTGCTGAGCTGTGTATCTAATCCTTTCCTGTGTGATACTGTCTGCTGAGCTGTGTATCTAATCCTCTCCTGTGTGATACCGTCTGCTGAGCCGTGTATCTAATCCTCTCCTGTGTGATACTGTCTGCTGAGCTATGTATCTAATCCTCTCCTGTCTGATACTGTTTGCTGAGCTGTGTATCTAATCCTTTCCTGTGTGATACTGTCTGCTGAGCTGTGTATCAAATCCTCTCCTGTGTGATACTGACTGCTGTGCTGTGTATCTAATCCTATGCTGTGTGATACTGTCTGCTGAGCTGTGTATCTAATCCTATGCTGTGTGATACTGTCTGCTGAGCTGTATCTCTAATCCTACCCTGTGTAATACTGTCTGCTCAACCGTGTATCTAATCCTCTCCTGTGTGATACCGTCTGCTGAGCAGTGTATCTAATCCTCTCCTGTATGATACCGGCTGCTGAGCTGTGTATCTAATCCTCTCCTGTGCGATACTCTCTGCTGAGCTGTGTATCTAATCCTTTCCTGTGTGATACTGTGTGCTGAGCTGTGTATGTAATCCTCTGTGTGATACTGTCTGATGAGCTGTGTATCTAATCCTCTCCTGTGTGATACTGTCTGCTGAGCTGTGTATCTAATCCTCTCCTGTGTGATACTGTCTGATGAACTGTGTATCTAATCCTATCCTGTGTGATACTGTCTGCTGAGCCGTGTATCTAATCCACTCCTGTGTGATACTGTCTGATGAACTGTGTATCTAATCCTCTCCTGTGTGATACTGTCTGCTGAGCTGTGTATCTAATCCTCTCCTGTGTGATACTGTCTGCTGAGCCGTGTATCTAATCCTACCCTGTGTGATACCGTCTGCTGAGCAGTGTATCTAATCCTCTCCTGTGTGATACCGGCTGCTGAGCTGTGTATCTAATCCTCTCCTGTGCGATACTGTCTGCTGAGCTGTGTATCTAATCCTCTCCTGTGTGATACTGTCAGCTGAGCTGTGTATCTAATCCTCTCCTGTGTGATACTGTCTGCTGAGCTGTGTATCTAATCCTGTCCTGTGTGATACTGTCTGATGAGCTATGTATCTAATCCTCTCCTGTGCGATACTGTCTGCTGAGCTGTGTATCTAATCCTCTCCTGTGTGATACTGTCAGCTGAGCTGTGTATCTAATCCTCTCCTGTGTGATACTGTCTGCTGAGCCGTGTATCTAATCCTGTCCTGTGTGATACTGTCTGATGAGCTATGTATCTAATCCTCTCCTGTGTGATACTGTCTGCTGAGCTGTGTATCTAATCCTGTCCTGTGTGATACTGTCTGATGAGCTATGTATCTAATCCTCTCCTGTGCGATACTATCTGCTGAGCCGTGTATCTAATCCTCTCCTGTGTGATACTGTCTGCTGAGCCGTGTATCTAATCCTCTGCTGTGTGATACTGTCTGCTGAGCCGTGTATCTAATCCTACCCTGTGTGATACTGTCTGCTGAACCGTGCATCTAATCCTGCCCTGTGTGATACTGTCTGCTGAGCAGTGTATCTAATTCTATCCTGTGTGATACCATCTGCTGAGCTGTGGATCTAATCCTCTCCTGTGTGATACTGTCTGCTGAGCTGTGTATCAAATCCTCTCCTGTGTGATACTGTCTGCTGAGCCGTGTATCTAATCCTACCCTGTGTGATACTGTCTGCTGAACCGTGTATCTAATCCTGCCCTGTGTGATACTGTCTGCTGAGCTGTGTATCTAATCCTATCCTGTGTGATACCATCTGCTGAGCCGTGTAACTAATCCTCTCCTGTGTGATACTGTCTGCTGAGCTGTGTATCTAATCCTCTCCTGTGTGATACTGTCTGCTGAGCCGTGTATCTAATCATATCCTGTGTGATACCATCTGCTGAGCAGTGTATCTAAACCTGTCCTGTGTGATACCAGCTGCTGAGCTGTGTATCTAATCCTATCCTTTGTGATACTATCTGCTGAGCAGTGTATCTAATCCTCTCCTGTGTGATACTGTCTGCTGAGCCGTGTATCTAATCCTCTACTGTGTGATACTATCTGCTGAGCAGTGTATCTAATCCTATCTTGTGTGATACCATCTGCTGAGCTGTGTATCTAATCCTCTCCTGTGTGATAATGTCTGCTGAGCCGTGTATCTAATCCTCTCCTGTGTGATACTGTCTGCTGAGCTGTGTATCTAATCCTGTCCTGTGTGATACAGTCCGCTGAGCTATGTATCTAATCCTCTCCTGAGCGATATTGTCTGCTGAGCTGTGTATCTAATCCTCTCCTGTGTGATACTGTCTGCTGAGCTGTGCATCTAATCCTATCCTGTGTGATACTATCTGCTGAGCAGTGTATCTAATCCTATCCTGTGTGATACTGTCTGCTGAGCCGTGTATCTAATCCCGCCCTGTGCGATACTGTCTGCTGAGCCGTGTATCTAATCCACTCCTGTGTGATACTGTCTGATGAACTGTGTATCTAATCCTATCCTGTGTGATACTGTCTGCTGAGCCGTGTATCTAATCCCGCCCTGTGCGATACTGTCTGCTGAGCCGTGTATCTAATCCACTCCTGTGTGATACTATCTGCTGAGCTTTGTATCTAATCCTGTGCTGTGTGATACTGTCAGCTGAGTTGTGTATCTAATCCTATCCTGTGTGATACCATCTGCTGAGCTGTGTATCTAATCCTTTCCTGTGTGATACTGTCTGCTGAGCTGTGTATCTAATCCTCTCCTGTGTGATACCGTCTGCTGAGCCGTGTATCTAATCCTCTCCTGTGTGATACTGTCTGCTGAGCTATGTATCTAATCCTCTCCTGTCTGATACTGTTTGCTGAGCTGTGTATCTAATCCTTTCCTGTGTGATACTGTCTGCTGAGCTGTGTATCAAATCCTCTCCTGTGTGATACTGACTGCTGTGCTGTGTATCTAATCCTATGCTGTGTGATACTGTCTGCTGAGCTGTGTATCTAATCCTATGCTGTGTGATACTGTCTGCTGAGCTGTATCTCTAATCCTACCCTGTGTGATACTGTCTGCTCAACCGTGTATCTAATCCTCTCCTGTGTGATACCGTCTGCTGAGCAGTGTATCTAATCCTCTCCTGTGTGATACCGGCTGCTGAGCTGTGTATCTAATCCTCTCCTGTGCGATACTCTCTGCTGAGCTGTGTATCTAATCCTTTCCTGTGTGATACTGTGTGCTGAGCTGTGTATGTAATCCTCTGTGTGATACTGTCTGATGAGCTGTGTATCTAATCCTCTCCTGTGTGATACTGTCTGCTGAGCTGTGTATCTAATCCTCTCCTGTGTGATACTGTCTGATGAACTGTGTATCTAATCCTATCCTGTGTGATACTGTCTGCTGAGCTGTGTATCTAATCCACCCGTGTGATACAGTCCGCTGAGCTGTGTATCTAATCCTATGCTGTGTGATACTGTCTGCTGAGCTGTGTATCTAATCCTCCTGTGTGATACTGTCTGCTGAGCTGTGTATCTAATCCTCTCCTGTGTAATACTGTCTGCTGAGCTGTGTATCTAATCCTCTCCTGTGTGATACTGTCTGCTGAGCTATGTCTCTAATCCCCTCCTGTGTGATACTGTCTGCTGAGCTGTGTATCTAATCCTCTCCTGTGTGATACTGTCTGATGAACTGTGTATCTAATCCTCTCCTGTGTGACTCTGTCTGCTGAGCCGTGTATCTAATCCTCTCCTGTGTGATACTGTGTGCTGAGATGTGTATCTTATCCTATCCTGTGTGATACTGTCTGATGAACTGTGTATCTAATCCTCTCCTGTGTGATACTGTCTGCTGAGTCGTGTATCTAATCCCGCCCTGTGCGATACTGTCTGCTGAGCCGTGTATCTAATCCACTCCTGTGTGATAATGTCTGATGAACTGTGTATCTAATCCTCTCCTGTGTGATACTGTCTGCTGAGCTGTTTATCTAATCCTCTCCTTTGTGATACTGTCTGCTGAGCTGTGTATCTAATCTTGTCCTTTGTGATACCGTCTGCTGAGCTGTGCATCTAATCCTGTCCTGTGTGATACCGTCTGCTGAGCAGTGTATCTAATCTTATCCTGTGATACTGTCTGCTGAGCTGTGTATCTAATCCCCTCCTGTGTGATTCTGTCTGCTGAGAAGTGTATCTAATCCTATGCTGTGTGATACTGTCTGCTGAGCTGTGTATCTAATCCTATGCTGTGTATCTAATCATCTCCTGTGTGATAATGTCTGCTGAGCCATGTATCTAATCCTATCCTGTGTGATACTGTCAGCTGAGCTGTGTATCTAATCCTATCCTGTGTGATACTGTCTGCAGAGCTGTGTATCTAATCCTCTCCTGTGTGATACTGTCTGCTGAGCCGTGTATCTAATCCTCTCCTGTGTGATACTGTCTGCTGAGCAGTGAATCTAATACTATCCTGTGTGATACTGTCTGCTCAGCCGTGTATCTAATCCACTCCTGTGTGATACTGTCTGCTGAGCTGTGTATCTAATCCTACGCTGTATGATACTGTCTGCTGAGCTGTGTATCTAATCCTCTCCTGTGTGATACTGTCTGCTGAGCTGTGTATCTAATCCTGTCCTGTGTGATACTGTATGCTGAGCCGTGTATCTAATCCTATGCTGTGTGATACTGTCTGCTGAGCTGTGTATCTAATCCTCTCCTGTGTGATACTGTCTGCTGAGCTGTGTATCTAATCCTGTCCTGTGTGATACTGTCTGCTGAGCCGTGTATCTAATCCTATGCTGTGCGATACTGTCTGCTGAGCTGTGTATCTAATCCTATGCTGTGTGATACTGTCTGCTGAGCTGTGTATCTAATCCTATGCTGTGTGATACTGCCTGCTGAGCTGTGTATCTAATCCTATGCTGTGTGATACTGTCTCCTCAGCTGTGTATCTAATCCCCTCCTGTGTGATACTGTCTGCTGAGCCGTGTATCTAATCCTATGCTGTGTGATACTGTCTGCTGAGCCATGTATCTAATCCTCTCCTGTGAGATACTGTCTGCTGAGCTGCGTATCTAATCCTCTCCTGTGTGATACTGTCTGATGAACTGTGTATCTAATCCCCTCCTGTGTGATACTCTCTGCTGAGCTGTGTATCTAATCCCCTCCTGTGTGATACTGTCTGTTGAGCCGTGTATCTAATCCTATGCTGTGTGATACTGCCTGCTGAGCTGTGTATCTAATCCTGCCCTGTGTGATACTGTCTGCTGAGCAGTGTATCTAATCCTCTCCTGTGTGATACTGTCTGCTGAGCTATGTATCTAATCCTGTGTGATACTGTCTGCTGAGCTGTGTATCTAATCCTCTCCTGTGTGATACCGGCTGCTGAGCTGTGTATCTAATACTCTCCTGTGTGATACTGTCTGCTGAGCAGTGTATCTAATACTCTCCTGTGTGATACTGTCTGATGAACTGTGTATCTAATCCTATCCTGTGTGATACTGTCTGCTGAGCCGTGTATCTAATCCCGCCCTGTGCGATACTGTCTGCTGAGCCGTGTATCTAATCCACTCCTGTGTGATACTGTCTGCTGAGCTGTGTATCTAATCCTATGCTGTGTGATACTGTCAGCTGATCTGTGTATCTAATCCTCTCCTGTGTGATACTGTCTGCTGAGCCGTGTATCTAATCCTCTGTGTAATACTGTGTGTTGAGCCGTGTATCTAATCCTCTCCTGTGTGATACTGTCTGCTGAGCAGTGTATCTAATCTTATCCTGTGTGATACTGTCAGCTGAGCTGTGTATCTAATCCTCTCCTGTGTGATACTGTCTGCTGAGCCGTGTATCTAATCCTGTCCTGTGTGATACTGTCTGATGAGCTATGTATCTAATCCTCTCCTGTGTGATACTGTCTGCTGAGCTGTGTATCTAATCCTGTCCTGTGTGATACTGTCTGATGAGCTATGTATCTAATCCTCTCCTGTGCGATACTATCTGCTGAGCCGTGTATCTAATCCTCTCCTGTGTGATACTGTCTGCTGAGCCGTGTATCTAATCCTCTGCTGTGTGATACTGTCTGCTGAGCCGTGTATCTAATCCTACCCTGTGTGATACTGTCTGCTGAACCGTGCATCTAATCCTGCCCTGTGTGATACTGTCTGCTGAGCAGTGTATCTAATTCTATCCTGTGTGATACCATCTGCTGAGCTGTGTATCTAATCCTCTCCTGTGTGATACTGTCTGCTGAGCTGTGTATCAAATCCTCTCCTGTGTGATACTGTCTGCTGAGCCGTGTATCTAATCCTACCCTGTGTGATACTGTCTGCTGAACCGTGTATCTAATCCTGCCCTGTGTGATACTGTCTGCTGAGCTGTGTATCTAATCCTATCCTGTGTGATACCATCTGCTGAGCCGTGTAACTAATCCTCTCCTGTGTGATACTGTCTGCTGAGCTGTGTATCTAATCCTCTCCTGTGTGATACTGTCTGCTGAGCCGTGTATCTAATCATATCCTGTGTGATACCATCTGCTGAGCAGTGTATCTAAACCTGTCCTGTGTGATACCAGCTGCTGAGCTGTGTATCTAATCCTATCCTTTGTGATACTATCTGCTGAGCAGTGTATCTAATCCTCTCCTGTGTGATACTGTCTGCTGAGCCGTGTATCTAATCCTCTACTGTGTGATACTATCTGCTGAGCAGTGTATCTAATCCTATCTTGTGTGATACCATCTGCTGAGCTGTGTATCTAATCCTCTCCTGTGTGATAATGTCTGCTGAGCCGTGTATCTAATCCTCTCCTGTGTGATACTGTCTGCTGAGCTGTGTATCTAATCCTGTCCTGTGTGATACAGTCCGCTGAGCTATGTATCTAATCCTCTCCTGAGCGATATTGTCTGCTGAGCTGTGTATCTAATCCTCTCCTGTGTGATACTGTCTGCTGAGCTGTGCATCTAATCCTATCCTGTGTGATACTATCTGCTGAGCAGTGTATCTAATCCTATCCTGTGTGATACTGTCTGCTGAGCCGTGTATCTAATCCCGCCCTGTGCGATACTGTCTGCTGAGCCGTGGATCTAATCCACTCCTGTGTGATACTGTCTGCTGAGCTGTGTATCTAATCCCGCCCTGTGCGATACTGTCTGCTGAGCCGTGTATCTAATCCACTCCTGTGTGATACTGTCTGATGAACTGTGTATCTAATCCTATCCTGTGTGATACTGTCTGCTGAGCCGTGTATCTAATCCCGCCCTGTGCGATACTGTCTGCTGAGCCGTGTATCTAATCCACTCCTGTGTGATACTATCTGCTGAGCTTTGTATCTAATCCTGTGCTGTGTGATACTGTCAGCTGAGTTGTGTATCTAATCCTATCCTGTGTGATACCATCTGCTGAACTGTGTATCTAATCCTTTCCTGTGTGATACTGTCTGCTGAGCTGTGTATCTAATCCTCTCCTGTGTGATACCGTCTGTTGAGCCGTGTATCTAATCCTCTCCTGTGTGATACTGTCTGCTGAGCTATGTATCTAATCCTCTCCTGTCTGATACTGTTTGCTGAGCTGTGTATCTAATCCTTTCCTGTGTGATACTGTCTGCTGAGCTGTGTATCAAATCCTCTCCTGTGTGATACTGACTGCTGTGCTGTGTATCTAATCCTATGCTGTGTGATACTGTCTGCTGAGCTGTGTATCTAATCCTATGCTGTGTGATACTGTCTGCTGAGCTGTATCTCTAATCCTACCCTGTGTGATACTGTCTGCTCAACCGTGTATCTAATCCTCTCCTGTGTGATACCGGCTGCTGAGCTGTGTATCTAATCCTCTCCTGTGCGATACTCTCTGCTGAGCTGTGTATCTAATCCTTTCCTGTGTGATACTGTGTGCTGAGCTGTGTATGTAATCCTCTGTGTGATACTGTCTGATGAGCTGTGTATCTAATCCTCTCCTGTGTGATACTGTCTGCTGAGCTGTGTATCTAATCCTCTCCTGTGTGATACTGTCTGATGAACTGTGTATCTAATCCTATCCTGTGTGATACTGTCTGCTGAGCTGTGTATCTAATCCACCCGTGTGATACAGTCCGCTGAGCTGTGTATCTAATCCTATGCTGTGTGATACTGTCTGCTGAGCTGTGTATCTAATCCTCCTGTGTGATACTGTCTGCTGAGCTGTGTATCTAATCCTCTCCTGTGTAATACTGTCTGCTGAGCTGTGTATCTAATCCTCTCCTGTGTGATACTGTCTGCTGAGCTATGTCTCTAATCCCCTCCTGTGTGATACTGTCTGCTGAGCTGTGTATCTAATCCTCTCATGTGTGATACTGTCTGATGAACTGTGTATCTAATCCTCTCCTGTGTGATACTGTCTGCTGAGCTGTGTATCTAATCCTCTCCTGTGTGATACTGTCTGCTGAGCTGTGTATCTAATCCTCTCCTGTGTGATACTGTCTGATGAGCTGTGTATCTAATCCTCTCCTGTGTGACTCTGTCTGCTGAGCCGTGTATCTAATCCTCTCCTGTGTGATACTGTGTGCTGAGATGTGTATCTTATCCTATCCTGTGTGATACTGTCTGATGAACTGTGTATCTAATCCTCTCCTGTGTGATACTGTCTGCTGAGTCGTGTATCTAATCCCGCCCTGTGCGATACTGTCTGCTGAGCCGTGTATCTAATCCACTCCTGTGTGATAATGTCTGATGAACTGTGTATCTAATCCTCTCCTGTGTGATACTGTCTGCTGAGCTGTTTATCTAATCCTCTCCTTTGTGATACTGTCTGCTGAGCTGTGTATCTAATCTTGTCCTTTGTGATACCGTCTGCTGAGCTGTGCATCTAATCCTGTCCTGTGTGATACCGTCTGCTGAGCAGTGTATCTAATCTTATCCTGTGATACTGTCTGCTGAGCTGTGTATCTAATCCCCTCCTGTGTGATTCTGTCTGCTGAGAAGTGTATCTAATCCTATGCTGTGTGATACTGTCTGCTGAGCTGTGTATCTAATCCTATGCTGTGTATCTAATCATCTCCTGTGTGATAATGTCTGCTGAGCCATGTATCTAATCCTATCCTGTGTGATACTGTCAGCTGAGCTGTGTATCTAATCCTATCCTGTGTGATACTGTCTGCAGAGCTGTGTATCTAATCCTCTCCTGTGTGATACTGTCTGCTGAGCCGTGTATCTAATCCTCTCCTGTGTGATACTGTCTGCTGAGCAGTGAATCTAATACTATCCTGTGTGATACTGTCTGCTCAGCCGTGTATCTAATCCACTCCTGTGTGATACTGTCTGCTGAGCTGTGTATCTAATCCTACGCTGTATGATACTGTCTGCTGAGCTGTGTATCTAATCCTCTCCTGTGTGATACTGTCTGCTGAGCTGTGTATCTAATCCTGTCCTGTGTGATACTGTATGCTGAGCCGTGTATCTAATCCTATGCTGTGTGATACTGTCTGCTGAGCTGTGTATCTAATCCTCTCCTGTGTGATACTGTCTGCTGAGCTGTGTATCTAATCCTGTCCTGTGTGATACTGTCTGCTGAGCCGTGTATCTAATCCTATGCTGTGCGATACTGTCTGCTGAGCTGTGTATCTAATCCTATGCTGTGTGATACTGTCTGCTGAGCTGTGTATCTAATCCTATGCTGTGTGATACTGCCTGCTGAGCTGTGTATCTAATCCTATGCTGTGTGATACTGTCTCCTCAGCTGTGTATCTAATCCCCTCCTGTGTGATACTGTCTGCTGAGCCGTGTATCTAATCCTATGCTGTGTGATACTGTCTGCTGAGCCATGTATCTAATCCTCTCCTGTGAGATACTGTCTGCTGAGCTGCGTATCTAATCCTCTCCTGTGTGATACTGTCTGATGAACTGTGTATCTAATCCCCTCCTGTGTGATACTCTCTGCTGAGCTGTGTATCTAATCCCCTCCTGTGTGATACTGTCTGTTGAGCCGTGTATCTAATCCTATGCTGTGTGATACTGCCTGCTGAGCTGTGTATCTAATCCTGCCCTGTGTGATACTGTCTGCTGAGCAGTGTATCTAATCCTCTCCTGTGTGATACTGTCTGCTGAGCTATGTATCTAATCCTGTGTGATACTGTCTGCTGAGCTGTGTATCTAATCCTCTCCTGTGTGATACCGGCTGCTGAGCTGTGTATCTAATACTCTCCTGTGTGATACTGTCTGCTGAGCAGTGTATCTAATACTCTCCTGTGTGATACTGTCTGATGAACTGTGTATCTAATCCTATCCTGTGTGATACTGTCTGCTGAGCCGTGTATCTAATCCCGCCCTGTGCGATACTGTCTGCTGAGCCGTGTATCTAATCCACTCCTGTGTGATACTGTCTGCTGAGCTGTGTATCTAATCCTATGCTGTGTGATACTGTCAGCTGATCTGTGTATCTAATCCTCTCCTGTGTGATACTGTCTGCTGAGCCGTGTATCTAATCCTCTGTGTAATACTGTGTGTTGAGCCGTGTATCTAATCCTCTCCTGTGTGATACTGTCTGCTGAGCAGTGTATCTAATCTTATCCTGTGTGATACTGTCTGCTGAGCTGTGTATCTAATCCCCTCCTGTGTGATACTGTCTGCTGAGCTGTGTATCTAATCCTATGATGTGTATCTAATCCTCTCCTGTGTGATACTGTCTACTGAGCCGTGTATCTAATCCCCTCCTGTGATACTGTCTGCTGAGCCGTGTATCTAATCCTCTCCTGTGTGATACCGTCTGCTGAGCTGTGTATCTAATCCTCTCCTGTGTGATACCGTCTGCTGAGCTGTGTATCTAATTCTCTCCTGTGTGATACTGTCTGCTGAGCTGTGTATCTAATACTCTCCTGTGTGATACTGTCTGCTGAGCAGTGTATCTAATACTATCCTGTGTGATACTGTCTGCTCAGCCGTGTATCTAATCCACTCCTGTGTGATACTGTCTGCTGAGCTGTGTATCTAATCCTACGCTGTATGATACTGTCTGCTGAGCTGTGTATCTAATCCTCTCCTGTGTGATACTGTATGCTGAGCTGTGTATCTAATCCTGTCCTATGTGATACTGTATGCTGAGCCGTGTATCTAATCCTATGCTGTGTGATACTGTCTGCTGAGCTGTGTATCTAATCCTCTCCTGTGTGATACTGTCTGCTGAGCTGTGTATCTAATCCTGTCCTGTGTGATACTGTCTGCTGAGCTGTGTATCTAATCCTACGCTGTATGATACTGTCTGCTGAGCTGTGTATCTAATCCTCTCCTGTGTGATACTGTATGCTGAGCTGTGTATCTAATCCTGTCCTATGTGATACTGTATGCTGAGCCGTGTATCTAATCCTATGCTGTGTGATACTGTCTGCTGAGCTGTGTATCTAATCCTCTCCTGTGTGATACTGTCTGCTGAGCTGTGTATCTAATCCTGTCCTGTGTGATACTGTCTGCTGAGCCGTGTATCTAATCCTATGCTGTGCGATACTGTCTGCTGAGCTGTGTATCTAATCCTATGCTGTGTGATACTGTCTGCTGAGCTGTGTATCTAATCCTATGCTGTGTGATACTGCCTGCTGAGCTGTGTATCTAATCCTATGCTGTGTGATACTGTCTGCTGAGCCATGTATCTAATCCTCTCCTGTGAGATACTGTCTGCTGAGCTGCGTATCTAATCCTCTCCTGTGTGATACTGTCTGATGAACTGTGTATCTAATCCCCTCCTGTGTGATACTCTCTGCTGAGCTGTGTATCTAATCCCCTCCTGTGTGATACTGTCTGTTGAGCCGTGTATCTAATCCTATGCTGTGTGATACTGCCTGCTGAGCTGTGTATCAAAACCTATGCTGTGTATCTCATCCTCTCCTGTGTGATACTGTCTGCTGAGCTATGTATCTAATCCTGTGTGATACTGTCTGCTGAGCTGTGTATCTAATTCTCCCTGTGTGATACCGTCTGCTGAGCTGTGTATCTAATACTCTCCTGTGTGATACTGTCTGCTGAGCAGTGTATCTAATACTCTCCTGTGTGATACTGTCTGATGAACCGTGTATCTAATCCCGCCCTGTGCGATACTGTCTGCTGAGCCGTGTATCTAATCCACTCCTCTGTGATACTGTCTGCTGAGCTGTGTATCTAATCCTATGCTGTGTGATACTGTCTGCTGATCTGTGTATCTAATCCTCTCCTGTGTGATACTGTCTGCTGAGCTGTGTATCTAATCCTACGCTGTGTGATACTGTCTGCTGAGCTGTGTATCTAATCCTCTCCTGTGTGATACTGTCTGCTGAGCTGTGTATCTAATCCTGTCCTGTGTGATACTGTCTGCTGAGCCGTGTATCTAATCCTATGCTGTGTGATACTGTCTGCTGAGCTGTGTATCTAATCTTATACTGTGTGATACTGCCTGCTGAGCTGTGTATCTAATCCTATGCTGTGTGATACTGTATGCTGAGCAGTGTATCTAATCCTCTCCTGTGTGATACTGTCTCCTCAGCTGTGTATCTAATCCCCTCCTGTGTGATACTGTCTGCTGAGCCATGTATCTAATCCTCTCCTGTGAGATACTGTCTGCTGAGCTGCGTATCTAATCCCGCCCTGTGTGATACTGTCTGCTGAGCCGTGGATCTAATCCACTCCTGTGTGATACTGTCTGCTGAGCTGTGTATCTAATCCCGCCCTGTGCGATACTGTCTGCTGAGCCGTGTATCTAATCCACTCCTGTGTGATACTGTCTGATGAACTGTGTATCTAATCCTATCCTGTGTGATACTGTCTGCTGAGCCGTGTATCTAATCCCGCCCTGTGCGATACTGTCTGCTGAGCCGTGTATCTAATCCTCTCCTGTGTGATACTGTCAGCTGAGCTGTGTATCTAATCCTCCTGTGTGATACTGTCTGCTGAGCTGTGTATCTAATCCTCTCCTGTGTAATACTGTCTGCTGAGCTGTGTATCTAATCCTCTCCTGTGTGATACTGTCTGATGAACTGTGTATCTAATCCTCTCCTGTGTGATACTGTCTGCTGAGCTATGTCTCTAATCCCCTCCTGTGTGATACTGTCTGCTGAGCTGTGTATCTAATCCTCTCCTGTGTGATACTGTCTGCTGAGCTGTGTATCTAATCCTCTCCTGTGTGATACTGTCTGCTGAGCTGTGTATCTAATCCTCTCCTGTGTGATACTGTCTGCTGAGCTGTTTATCTAATCCTCTCCTTTGTGATACTGTCTGCTGAGCTGTGTATCTAATCTTGTCCTTTGTGATACCGTCTGCTGAGCTATGCATCTAATCCTGTCCTGTGTGATACCGTCTGCTGAGCAGTGTATCTAATCTTATCCTGTGATACTGTCTGCTGAGCTGTGTATCTAATCCCCTCCTGTGTGATTCTGTCTGCTGAGAAGTGTATCTAATCCTATACTGTGTGATACTGTCTGCTGAGCTGTGTATCTAATCCTATGCTGTGTATCTAATCATCTCCTGTGTGATAATGTCTGCTGAGCCGTGTATCTAATCCTATCCTGTGTGATACTGTCAGCTGAGCTGTGTATCTAATCCTATCCTGTGTGATACTGTCTGCTGAGCTGTGTATCTAATCCTCTCCTGTGTGATACTGTGTGCTGAGCTGTGTATGTAATCCTCTCCTGTGCGTTACTGTCTGCTGAGCTGTGTATCTAATCCTCTCCTGTGTGATACTGTCTGATGAACTGTGTATCTAATCCTGTCCTATGTGATACTGTCAGCTGAGCTGTGTATCTAATCCTCTCCTGTGTGATACTGTCAGCTGAGCTGTGTATCTAATCCTCTCCTGTGCGTTACTGTCTGCTGAGCTGTGTATCTAATCCTATCCTGTGTGATACCATCTGCTGAGCTGTGTATCTAATCCTCTCCTGTGTGATACTGTCTGCTGAGCCGTGTATCTAATCCTCTCCTGTGTGATACTGTCTGCTGAGCCGTGTATCTAATCCTACCCTGTGTGATACTGTCTGCTGAACCGTGTATCTAATCCTGCCCTGTGTGATACTGTCTGCTGAGCAGTGTATCTAATTCTATCCTGTGTGATACCATCTGCTGAGCTGTGTATCT
Source organism: Phyllobates terribilis (assembly GCF_046119375.1). NCBI lineage: Eukaryota > Metazoa > Chordata > Amphibia > Anura > Dendrobatidae > Phyllobates > Phyllobates terribilis. The sequence goes on from NW_027363737.1 coordinate 203,694, forward strand.
AATCCTCTCCTGTGTGATACTGTCTGCTGAGCTGTGTATCAAATCCCCTTCTATGTGATACTGTCTGCTGAGCCGTGTATCTAATCCTACCCTGTGTGATACTGTCTGCTGAACCGTGTATCTAATCCTGCCCTGTGTGATACTGTCTGCTGAGCAGTGTATCTAATCCTATCCTGTGTGATACCATCTGCTGAGCTGTGTATCAAATCCTCTCCTGTGTGATACTGTCTGCTGAGCCGTGTATCTAATCCTACCCTGTGTGATACTGTCTGCTGAACCGTGTATCTAATCCTGCCCTGTGTGATACTGTCTGCTGAGCTGTGTATCTAATCCTTTCCTGTGTGATACCATCTGCTGAGCCGTGTAACTAATCCTCTCCTGTGTGATACTGTCTGCTGAGCCCTGTATCTAATCATATCCTGTGTGATACCATCTGCTGAGCAGTGTATCTAAACCTATCCTGTGTGATACCAGCTGCTGAGCTGTGTATCTAATCCTATCCTTTGTGATACTGTCTGCTGAGCTGTGTATCTAATCCTTTCCTGTGTGATACCATCTGCTGAGCTGTGTATCTAATCCTCTCCTGTGTGATAATGTCTGCTGAGCCGTGTATCTAATCCTCTCCTGTGTGATACTGTCTGCTGAGCTGTGTATCTAATCCTGTCCTGTGTGATACAGTCCGCTGAGCTATGAATCTAATCCTCTCCTGTGCGATATTCTCTGCTGAGCTGTGTATCTAATCCTCTCCTGTGTGATACTGTCTGCTGAGCTGTGCATCTAATCCTATCCTGTGTGATACTATCTGCTGAGCAGTGTATCTAATCCTATCCTGTGTGATACTGTTTGCTGAGCCGTGTATCTAATCCCGCCCTGTGCGATACTGTCTGCTGAGCCGTGGATCTAATCCACTCCTGTGTGATACTGTCTGCTGAGCTGTGTATCTAATCCCGCCCTGTGCGATACTGTCTGCTGAGCCGTGTATCTAATCCACTCCTGTGTGATACTGTCTGATGAACTGTGTATCTAATCCTCTCCTGTGTGATACTGTCTGCTGAGCTGTGTATCTAATCCTCTCCTGTGTGATACTGTCTGCTGAGCCGTGTATCTAATCCTACCCTGTGTGATACCGTCTGCTGAGCAGTGTATCTAATCCTCTCCTGTGTGATACCGGCTGCTGAGATGTGTATCTAATCCTCTCCTGTGCGATACTGTCTGCTGAGCTGTGTATCTAATCCTCTCCTGTGTGATACTGTCTGCTGAGCTGTGTATCTAATCCTGTCCTGTGTGATACTGTCTGATGAGCTATGTATCTAATCCTCTCCTGTGCGATACTGTCTGCTGAGCTGTGTATCTAATCCTCTCCTGTGTGATACTGTTAGCTGAGCTGTGTATCTAATCCTCTCCTGTGTGATACTGTCTGCTGAGCCGTGTATCTAATCCTGTCCTGTGTGATACTGTCTGATGAGCTATGTATCTAATCCTCTCCTGTGTGATACTGTCTGCTGAGCTGTGTATCTAATCCTGTCCTGTGTGATACTGTCTGATGAGCTATGTATCTAATCCTCTCCTGTGCGATACTATCTGCTGAGCCGTGTATCTAATCCTCTCCTGTGTGATACTGTCTGCTGAGCCGTGTATCTAATCCTCTCCTGTGTGATACTGTCTGCTGAACTGTGTATCTAATCCTCTCCTGTGTGATACTGTCTGCTGAGCCGTGTATCTAATCCTACCCTGTGTGATACTGTCTGCTGAACCGTGCATCTAATCCTGCCCTGTGTGATACTGTCTGCTGAGCAGTGTATCTAATTCTATCCTGTGTGATACCATCTGCTGAGCTGTGTATCTAATCCTCTCCTGTGTGATACTGTCTGCTGAGCTGTGTATCAAATCCTCTCCTGTGTGATACTGTCTGCTGAGCCGTGTATCTAATCCTACCCTGTGTGATACTGTCTGCTGAACCGTGTATCTAATCCTGCCCTGTGTGATACTGTCTGCTGAGCTGTGTATCTAATCCTATCCTGTGTGATACCATCTGCTGAGCCGTGTAACTAATCCTCTCCTGTGTGATACTGTCTGCTGAGCCCTGTATCTAATCATATCCTGTGTGATACCATCTGCTGAGCAGTGTATCTAAACCTGTCCTGTGTGATACCAGCTGCTGAGCTGTGTATCTAATCCTATCCTTTGTGATACTGTCTGCTGAGCTGTGTATCTAATCCTTTCCTGTGTGATACTATCTGCTGAGCAGTGTATCTAATCCTCTCCTGTGTGATACTGTCTGCTGAGCCGTGTATCTAATCCTCTACTGTGTGATACTATCTGCTGAGCAGTGTATCTAATCCTATCTTGTGTGATACCATCTGCTGAGCTGTGTATCTAATCCTCTCCTGTGTGATAATGTCTGCTGAGCCGTGTATCTAATCCTCTCCTGTGTGATACTGTCTGCTGAGCTGTGTATCTAATCCTGTCCTGTGTGATACAGTCCGCTGAGCTATGTATCTAATCCTCTCCTGAGCGATATTGTCTGCTGAGCTTTGTATCTAATCCTCTCCTGTGTGATACTGTCTGCTGAGCCGTGTATCTAATCCTATCCTGTGTGATACTGTCTGCTGAGCCGTGTATCTAATCCCGCCCTGTGCGATACTGTCTGCTGAGCCGTGGATCTAATCCACTCCTGTGTGATACTGTCTGCTGAGCTGTGTATCTAATCCCGCCCTGTGCGATACTGTCTGCTGAGCCGTGTATCTAATCCACTCCTGTGTGATACTGTCTGATGAACTGTGTATCTAATCCTATCCTGTGTGATACTGTCTGCTGAGCCGTGTATCTAATCCCGCCCTGTGCGATACTGTCTGCTGAGCCGTGTATCTAATCCACTCCTGTGTGATACTATCTGCTGAGCTTTGTATCTAATCCTGTGCTGTGTGATACTGTCAGCTGAGTTGTGTATCTAATCCTATCCTGTGTGATACCATCTGCTGAGCTGTGTATCTAATCCTTTCCTGTGTGATACTGTCTGCTGAGCTGTGTATCTAATCCTCTCCTGTGTGATACCGTCTGCTGAGCCGTGTATCTAATCCTCTCCTGTGTGATACTGTCTGCTGAGCTATGTATCTAATCCTCTCCTGTCTGATACTGTTTGCTGAGCTGTGTATCTAATCCTTTCCTGTGTGATACTGTCTGCTGAGCTGTGTATCAAATCCTCTCCTGTGTGATACTGACTGCTTTGCTGTGTATCTAATCCTATGCTGTGTGATACTGTCTGCTGAGCTGTGTATCTAATCCTATGCTGTGTGATACTGTCTGCTGAGCTGTATCTCTAATCCTACCCTGTGTAATACTGTCTGCTCAACCGTGTATCTAATCCTCTCCTGTGTGATACCGTCTGCTGAGCAGTGTATCTAATCCTCTCCTGTATGATACCGGCTGCTGAGCTGTGTATCTAATCCTCTCCTGTGCGATACTCTCTGCTGAGCTGTGTATCTAATCCTTTCCTGTGTGATACTGTGTGCTGAGCTGTGTATGTAATCCTCTGTGTGATACTGTCTGATGAGCTGTGTATCTAATCCTCTCCTGTGTGATACTGTCTGCTGAGCTGTGTATCTAATCCTCTCCTGTGTGATACTGTCTGATGAACTGTGTATCTAATCCTATCCTGTGTGATACTGTCTGCTGAGCCGTGTATCTAATCCACTCCTGTGTGATACTGTCTGATGAACTGTGTATCTAATCCTCTCCTGTGTGATACTGTCTGCTGAGCTGTGTATCTAATCCTCTCCTGTGTGATACTGTCTGCTGAGCCGTGTATCTAATCCTACCCTGTGTGATACCGTCTGCTGAGCAGTGTATCTAATCCTCTCCTGTGTGATACCGGCTGCTGAGCTGTGTATCTAATCCTCTCCTGTGCGATACTGTCTGCTGAGCTGTGTATCTAATCCTCTCCTGTGTGATACTGTCAGCTGAGCTGTGTATCTAATCCTCTCCTGTGTGATACTGTCTGCTGAGCTGTGTATCTAATCCTGTCCTGTGTGATACTGTCTGATGAGCTATGTATCTAATCCTCTCCTGTGCGATACTGTCTGCTGAGCTGTGTATCTAATCCTCTCCTGTGTGATACTGTCAGCTGAGCTGTGTATCTAATCCTCTCCTGTGTGATACTGTCTGCTGAGCCGTGTATCTAATCCTGTCCTGTGTGATACTGTCTGATGAGCTATGTATCTAATCCTCTCCTGTGTGATACTGTCTGCTGAGCTGTGTATCTAATCCTGTCCTGTGTGATACTGTCTGATGAGCTATGTATCTAATCCTCTCCTGTGCGATACTATCTGCTGAGCCGTGTATCTAATCCTCTCCTGTGTGATACTGTCTGCTGAGCCGTGTATCTAATCCTCTGCTGTGTGATACTGTCTGCTGAGCCGTGTATCTAATCCTACCCTGTGTGATACTGTCTGCTGAACCGTGCATCTAATCCTGCCCTGTGTGATACTGTCTGCTGAGCAGTGTATCTAATTCTATCCTGTGTGATACCATCTGCTGAGCTGTGTATCTAATCCTCTCCTGTGTGATACTGTCTGCTGAGCTGTGTATCAAATCCTCTCCTGTGTGATACTGTCTGCTGAGCCGTGTATCTAATCCTACCCTGTGTGATACTGTCTGCTGAACCGTGTATCTAATCCTGCCCTGTGTGATACTGTCTGCTGAGCTGTGTATCTAATCCTATCCTGTGTGATACCATCTGCTGAGCCGTGTAACTAATCCTCTCCTGTGTGATACTGTCTGCTGAGCTGTGTATCTAATCCTCTCCTGTGTGATACTGTCTGCTGAGCCGTGTATCTAATCATATCCTGTGTGATACCATCTGCTGAGCAGTGTATCTAAACCTGTCCTGTGTGATACCAGCTGCTGAGCTGTGTATCTAATCCTATCCTTTGTGATACTATCTGCTGAGCAGTGTATCTAATCCTCTCCTGTGTGATACTGTCTGCTGAGCCGTGTATCTAATCCTCTACTGTGTGATACTATCTGCTGAGCAGTGTATCTAATCCTATCTTGTGTGATACCATCTGCTGAGCTGTGTATCTAATCCTCTCCTGTGTGATAATGTCTGCTGAGCCGTGTATCTAATCCTCTCCTGTGTGATACTGTCTGCTGAGCTGTGTATCTAATCCTGTCCTGTGTGATACAGTCCGCTGAGCTATGTATCTAATCCTCTCCTGAGCGATATTGTCTGCTGAGCTGTGTATCTAATCCTCTCCTGTGTGATACTGTCTGCTGAGCTGTGCATCTAATCCTATCCTGTGTGATACTATCTGCTGAGCAGTGTATCTAATCCTATCCTGTGTGATACTGTCTGCTGAGCCGTGTATCTAATCCCGCCCTGTGCGATACTGTCTGCTGAGCCGTGTATCTAATCCACTCCTGTGTGATACTGTCTGATGAACTGTGTATCTAATCCTATCCTGTGTGATACTGTCTGCTGAGCCGTGTATCTAATCCACTCCTGTGTGATACTATCTGCTGAGCTTTGTATCTAATCCTGTGCTGTGTGATACTGTCAGCTGAGTTGTGTATCTAATCCTATCCTGTGTGATACCATCTGCTGAGCTGTGTATCTAATCCTTTCCTGTGTGATACTGTCTGCTGAGCTGTGTATCTAATCCTCTCCTGTGTGATACCGTCTGCTGAGCCGTGTATCTAATCCTCTCCTGTGTGATACTGTCTGCTGAGCTATGTATCTAATCCTCTCCTGTCTGATACTGTTTGCTGAGCTGTGTATCTAATCCTTTCCTGTGTGATACTGTCTGCTGAGCTGTGTATCAAATCCTCTCCTGTGTGATACTGACTGCTGTGCTGTGTATCTAATCCTATGCTGTGTGATACTGTCTGCTGAGCTGTGTATCTAATCCTATGCTGTGTGATACTGTCTGCTGAGCTGTATCTCTAATCCTACCCTGTGTGATACTGTCTGCTCAACCGTGTATCTAATCCTCTCCTGTGTGATACCGTCTGCTGAGCAGTGTATCTAATCCTCTCCTGTGTGATACCGGCTGCTGAGCTGTGTATCTAATCCTCTCCTGTGCGATACTCTCTGCTGAGCTGTGTATCTAATCCTTTCCTGTGTGATACTGTGTGCTGAGCTGTGTATGTAATCCTCTGTGTGATACTGTCTGATGAGCTGTGTATCTAATCCTCTCCTGTGTGATACTGTCTGCTGAGCTGTGTATCTAATCCTCTCCTGTGTGATACTGTCTGATGAACTGTGTATCTAATCCTATCCTGTGTGATACTGTCTGCTGAGCTGTGTATCTAATCCACCCGTGTGATACAGTCCGCTGAGCTGTGTATCTAATCCTATGCTGTGTGATACTGTCTGCTGAGCTGTGTATCTAATCCTCCTGTGTGATACTGTCTGCTGAGCTGTGTATCTAATCCTCTCCTGTGTAATACTGTCTGCTGAGCTGTGTATCTAATCCTCTCCTGTGTGATACTGTCTGCTGAGCTATGTCTCTAATCCCCTCCTGTGTGATACTGTCTGCTGAGCCGTGTATCTAATCCTCTCCTGTGTGATACTGTGTGCTGAGATGTGTATCTTATCCTATCCTGTGTGATACTGTCTGATGAACTGTGTATCTAATCCTCTCCTGTGTGATACTGTCTGCTGAGTCGTGTATCTAATCCCGCCCTGTGCGATACTGTCTGCTGAGCCGTGTATCTAATCCACTCCTGTGTGATAATGTCTGATGAACTGTGTATCGAATCCTCTCCTGTGTGATACTGTCTGCTGAGCTGTTTATCTAATCCTCTCCTTTGTGATACTGTCTGCTGAGCTGTGTATCTAATCTTGTCCTTTGTGATACCGTCTGCTGAGCTGTGCATCTAATCCTGTCCTGTGTGATACCGTCTGCTGAGCAGTGTATCTAATCTTATCCTGTGATACTGTCTGCTGAGCTGTGTATCTAATCCCCTCCTGTGTGATTCTGTCTGCTGAGAAGTGTATCTAATCCTATGCTGTGTGATACTGTCTGCTGAGCTGTGTATCTAATCCTATGCTGTGTATCTAATCATCTCCTGTGTGATAATGTCTGCTGAGCCATGTATCTAATCCTATCCTGTGTGATACTGTCAGCTGAGCTGTGTATCTAATCCTATCCTGTGTGATACTGTCTGCAGAGCTGTGTATCTAATCCTCTCCTGTGTGATACTGTCTGCTGAGCCGTGTATCTAATCCTCTCCTGTGTGATACTGTCTGCTGAGCAGTGAATCTAATACTATCCTGTGTGATACTGTCTGCTCAGCCGTGTATCTAATCCACTCCTGTGTGATACTGTCTGCTGAGCTGTGTATCTAATCCTACGCTGTATGATACTGTCTGCTGAGCTGTGTATCTAATCCTCTCCTGTGTGATACTGTCTGCTGAGCTGTGTATCTAATCCTGTCCTGTGTGATACTGTATGCTGAGCCGTGTATCTAATCCTATGCTGTGTGATACTGTCTGCTGAGCTGTGTATCTAATCCTCTCCTGTGTGATACTGTCTGCTGAGCTGTGTATCTAATCCTGTCCTGTGTGATACTGTCTGCTGAGCCGTGTATCTAATCCTATGCTGTGCGATACTGTCTGCTGAGCTGTGTATCTAATCCTATGCTGTGTGATACTGTCTGCTGAGCTGTGTATCTAATCCTATGCTGTGTGATACTGCCTGCTGAGCTGTGTATCTAATCCTATGCTGTGTGATACTGTCTCCTCAGCTGTGTATCTAATCCCCTCCTGTGTGATACTGTCTGCTGAGCCGTGTATCTAATCCTATGCTGTGTGATACTGTCTGCTGAGCCATGTATCTAATCCTCTCCTGTGAGATACTGTCTGCTGAGCTGCGTATCTAATCCTCTCCTGTGTGATACTGTCTGATGAACTGTGTATCTAATCCCCTCCTGTGTGATACTCTCTGCTGAGCTGTGTATCTAATCCCCTCCTGTGTGATACTGTCTGTTGAGCCGTGTATCTAATCCTATGCTGTGTGATACTGCCTGCTGAGCTGTGTATCTAATCCTGCCCTGTGTGATACTGTCTGCTGAGCAGTGTATCTAATCCTCTCCTGTGTGATACTGTCTGCTGAGCTATGTATCTAATCCTGTGTGATACTGTCTGCTGAGCTGTGTATCTAATCCTCTCCTGTGTGATACCGGCTGCTGAGCTGTGTATCTAATACTCTCCTGTGTGATACTGTCTGCTGAGCAGTGTATCTAATACTCTCCTGTGTGATACTGTCTGATGAACTGTGTATCTAATCCTATCCTGTGTGATACTGTCTGCTGAGCCGTGTATCTAATCCCGCCCTGTGCGATACTGTCTGCTGAGCCGTGTATCTAATCCACTCCTGTGTGATACTGTCTGCTGAGCTGTGTATCTAATCCTATGCTGTGTGATACTGTCAGCTGATCTGTGTATCTAATCCTCTCCTGTGTGATACTGTCTGCTGAGCCGTGTATCTAATCCTCTGTGTAATACTGTGTGTTGAGCCGTGTATCTAATCCTCTCCTGTGTGATACTGTCTGCTGAGCAGTGTATCTAATCTTATCCTGTGTGATACTGTCTGCTGAGCTGTGTATCTAATCCCCTCCTGTGTGATACTGTCTGCTGAGCTGTGTATCTAATCCTATGATGTGTATCTAATCCTCTCCTGTGTGATACTGTCTACTGAGCCGTGTATCTAATCCCCTCCTGTGATACTGTCTGCTGAGCCGTGTATCTAATCCTCTCCTGTGTGATACCGTCTGCTGAGCTGTGTATCTAATTCTCTCCTGTGTGATACTGTCTGCTGAGCTGTGTATCTAATACTCTCCTGTGTGATACTGTCTGCTGAGCAGTGTATCTAATACTATCCTGTGTGATACTGTCTGCTCAGCCGTGTATCTAATCCACTCCTGTGTGATACTGTCTGCTGAGCTGTGTATCTAATCCTACGCTGTATGATACTGTCTGCTGAGCTGTGTATCTAATACTCTCCTGTGTGATACTGTCTGCTGAGCAGTGTATCTAATACTCTCCTGTGTGATACTGTCTGATGAACCGTGTATCTAATCCCGCCCTGTGCGATACTGTCTGCTGAGCCGTGTACCTAATCCACTCCTCTGTGATACTGTCTGCTGAGCTGTGTATCTAATCCTATGCTGTGTGATACTGTCTGCTGATCTGTGTATCTAATCCTCTCCTGTGTGATACTGTCTGCTGAGCTGTGTATCTAATCCTACGCTGTGTGATACTGTCTGCTGAGCTGTGTATCTAATCCTCTCCTGTGTGATACTGTCTGCTGAGCTGTGTATCTAATCCTGTCCTGTGTGATACTGTCTGCTGAGCCGTGTATCTAATCCTATGCTGTGTGATACTGTCTGCTGAGCTGTGTATCTAATCTTATACTGTGTGATACTGCCTGCTGAGCTGTGTATCTAATCCTATGCTGTGTGATACTGTATGCTGAGCAGTGTATCTAATCCTCTCCTGTGTGATACTGTCTCCTCAGCTGTGTATCTAATCCCCTCCTGTGTGATACTGTCTGCTGAGCCATGTATCTAATCCTCTCCTGTGAGATACTGTCTGCTGAGCTGCGTATCTAATCCCGCCCTGTGTGATACTGTCTGCTGAGCCGTGGATCTAATCCACTCCTGTGTGATACTGTCTGCTGAGCTGTGTATCTAATCCCGCCCTGTGCGATACTGTCTGCTGAGCCGTGTATCTAATCCACTCCTGTGTGATACTGTCTGATGAACTGTGTATCTAATCCTATCCTGTGTGATACTGTCTGCTGAGCCGTGTATCTAATCCCGCCCTGTGCGATACTGTCTGCTGAGCCGTGTATCTAATCCTCTCCTGTGTGATACTGTCAGCTGAGCTGTGTATCTAATCCTCCTGTGTGATACTGTCTGCTGAGCTGTGTATCTAATCCTCTCCTGTGTAATACTGTCTGCTGAGCTGTGTATCTAATCCTCTCCTGTGTGATACTGTCTGATGAACTGTGTATCTAATCCTCTCCTGTGTGATACTGTCTGCTGAGCTATGTCTCTAATCCCCTCCTGTGTGATACTGTCTGCTGAGCTGTGTATCTAATCCTCTCCTGTGTGATACTGTCTGCTGAGCTGTGTATCTAATCCTCTCCTGTGTGATACTGTCTGCTGAGCTGTGTATCTAATCCTCTCCTGTGTGATACTGTCTGCTGAGCTGTTTATCTAATCCTCTCCTTTGTGATACTGTCTGCTGAGCTGTGTATCTAATCTTGTCCTTTGTGATACCGTCTGCTGAGCTATGCATCTAATCCTGTCCTGTGTGATACCGTCTGCTGAGCAGTGTATCTAATCTTATCCTGTGATACTGTCTGCTGAGCTGTGTATCTAATCCCCTCCTGTGTGATTCTGTCTGCTGAGAAGTGTATCTAATCCTATGCTGTGTGATACTGTCTGCTGAGCTGTGTATCTAATCCTATGCTGTGTATCTAATCATCTCCTGTGTGATAATGTCTGCTGAGCCGTGTATCTAATCCTATCCTGTGTGATACTGTCAGCTGAGCTGTGTATCTAATCCTATCCTGTGTGATACTGTCTGCTGAGCTGTGTATCTAATCCTCTCCTGTGTGATACTGTCTGCTGAGCCGTGTATCTAATCCTCTCCTGTGTGATAATGTGTGCTGAGCTGTGTATGTAATCCTCTCCTGTGCGTTACTGTCTGCTGAGCTGTGTATCTAATCCTCTCCTGTGTGATACTGTCTGATGAACTGTGTATCTAATCCTGTCCTATGTGATACTGTCAGCTGAGCTGTGTATCTAATCCTCTCCTGTGTGATACTGTCAGCTGAGCTGTGTATCTAATCCTCTCCTGTGCGTTACTGTCTGCTGAGCTGTGTATCTAATCCTATCCTGTGTGATACCATCTGCTGAGCTGTGTATCTAATCCTCTCCTGTGTGATACTGTCTGCTGAGCCGTGTATCTAATCCTCTCCTGTGTGATACTGTCTGCTGAGCCGTGTATCTAATCCTACCCTGTGTGATACTGTCTGCTGAACCGTGTATCTAATCCTGCCCTGTGTGATACTGTCTGCTGAGCAGTGTATCTAATTCTATCCTGTGTGATACCATCTGCTGAGCTGTGTATCTAATCCTCTCCTGTGTGATACTGTCTGCTGAGCTGTGTATCAAATCCCCTTCTATGTGATACTGTCTGCTGAGCCGTGTATCTAATCCTACCCTGTGTGATACTGTCTGCTGAACCGTGTATCTAATCCTGCCCTGTGTGATACTGTCTGCTGAGCTGTGTATCAAATCCTCTCCTGTGTGATACTGTCTGCTGAGCCGTGTATCTAATCCTACCCTGTGTGATACTGTCTGCTGAACCGTGTATCTAATCCTGCCCTGTGTGATACTGTCTGCTGAGCTGTGTATCTAATCCTTTCCTGTGTGATACCATCTGCTGAGCCGTGTAACTAATCCTCTCCTGTGTGATACTGTCTGCTGAGCCCTGTATCTAATCATATCCTGTGTGATACCATCTGCTGAGCAGTGTATCTAATCCTCTCCTGTGTGATACTGTCAGCTGAGCTTTGTATCTAATCCTCTCCTGTGTGATACTGTCTGCTGAGCCGTGTATCTAATCCTGTCCTGTGTGATACTGTCTGATGAGCTATGTATCTAATCCTCTCCTGTGTGATACTGTCTGCTGAGCTGTGTATCTAATCCTGTCCTGTGTGATACTGTCTGATGAGCTATGTATCTAATCCTCTCCTGTGCGATACTATCTGCTGAGCCGTGTATCTAATCCTCTCCTGTGTGATACTGTCTGCTGAGCCGTGTATCTAATCCTCTCCTGTGTGATACTGTCTGCTGAGCTGTGTATCTAATCCTCTCCTGTGTGATACTGTCTGCTGAGCCGTGTATCTAATCCTACCCTGTGTGATACTGTCTGCTGAACCGTGCATCTAATCCTGCCCTGTGTGATACTGTCTGCTGAGCAGTGTATCTAATTCTATCCTGTGTGATACCATCTGCTGAGCTGTGTATCTAATCCTCTCCTGTGTGATACTGTCTGCTGAGCTGTGTATCAAATCCTCTCCTGTGTGATACTGTCTGCTGAGCCGTGTATCTAATCCTACCTGTGTGATACTGTCTGCTGAACCGTGTATCTAATCCTGCCCTGTGTGATACTGTCTGCTGAGCTGTGTATCTAATCCTATCCTGTGTGATACCATCTGCTGAGCCGTGTAACTAATCCTCTCCTGTGTGATACTGTCTGCTGAGCCCTGTATCTAATCATATCCTGTGTGATACCATCTGCTGAGCAGTGTATCTAAACCTGTCCTGTGTGATACCAGCTGCTGAGCTGTGTATCTAATCCTATCCTTTGTGATACTGTCTGCTGAGCTGTGTATCTAATCCTTTCCTGTGTGATACTATCTGCTGAGCAGTGTATCTAATCCTCTCCTGTGTGATACTGTCTGCTGAGCCGTGTATCTAATCCTCTACTGTGTGATACTATCTGCTGAGCAGTGTATCTAATCCTATCTTGTGTGATACCATCTGCTGAGCTGTGTATCTAATCCTCTCCTGTGTGATAATGTCTGCTGAGCCGTGTATCTAATCCTCTCCTGTGTGATACTGTCTGCTGAGCTGTGTATCTAATCCTGTCCTGTGTGATACAGTCCGCTGAGCTATGTATCTAATCCTCTCCTGAGCGATATTGTCTGCTGAGCTGTGTATCTAATCCTCTCCTGTGTGATACTGTCTGCTGAGCCGTGTATCTAATCCTATCCTGTGTGATACTGTCTGCTGAGCCGTGTATCTAATCCCGCCCTGTGCGATACTGTCTGCTGAGCCGTGGATCTAATCCACTCCTGTGTGATACTGTCTGCTGAGCTGTGTATCTAATCCCGCCCTGTGCGATACTGTCTGCTGAGCCGTGTATCTAATCCACTCCTGTGTGATACTGTCTGATGAACTGTGTATCTAATCCTATCCTGTGTGATACTGTCTGCTGAGCCGTGTATCTAATCCCGCCCTGTGCGATACTGTCTGCTGAGCCGTGTATCTAATCCACTCCTGTGTGATACTATCTGCTGAGCTTTGTATCTAATCCTGTGCTGTGTGATACTGTCAGCTGAGTTGTGTATCTAATCCTATCCTGTGTGATACCATCTGCTGAGCTGTGTATCTAATCCTTTCCTGTGTGATACTGTCTGCTGAGCTGTGTATCTAATCCTCTCCTGTGTGATACCGTCTGCTGAGCCGTGTATCTAATCCTCTCCTGTGTGATACTGTCTGCTGAGCTATGTATCTAATCCTCTCCTGTGTGATACTGTTTGCTGAGCTGTGTATCTAATCCTTTCCTGTGTGATACTGTCTGCTGAGCTGTGTATCAAATCCTCTCCTGTGTGATACTGACTGCTGTGCTGTGTATCTAATCCTATGCTGTGTGATACTGTCTGCTGAGCTGTGTATCTAATCCTATGCTGTGTGATACTGTCTGCTGAGCTGTATCTCTAATCCTACCCTGTGTAATACTGTCTGCTCAACCGTGTATCTAATCCTCTCCTGTGTGATACCGTCTGCTGAGCAGTGTATCTAATCCTCTCCTGTATGATACCGGCTGCTGAGCTGTGTATCTAATCCTCTCCTGTGCGATACTCTCTGCTGAGCTGTGTATCTAATCCTTTCCTGTGTGATACTGTGTGCTGAGCTGTGTATGTAATCCTCTGTGTGATACTGTCTGATGAGCTGTGTATCTAATCCTCTCCTGTGTGATACTGTCTGCTGAGCTGTGTATCTAATCCTCTCCTGTGTGATACTGTCTGATGAACTGTGTATCTAATCCTATCCTGTGTGATACTGTCTGCTGAGCTGTGTATCTAATCCACCCGTGTGATACAGTCCGCTGAGCTGTGTATCTAATCCTATGCTGTGTGATACTGTCTGCTGAGCTGTGTATCTAATCCTCTCCTGTGTGATACTGTCTGCTGAGCTATGTCTCTAATCCCCTCCTGTGTGATACTGTCTGCTGAGCTGTGTATCTAATCCTCTCCTGTGTGATACTGTCTGATGTACTGTGTATCTAATCCTCTCCTGTGTGATACTGTCTGCTGAGCTGTGTATCTAATCCTCTCCTGTGTGATACTGTCTGCTGAGCTGTGTATCTAATCCTCTCCTGTGTGATACTGTCTGATGAGCTGTGTATCTAATCCTCTCCTGTGTGACTCTGTCTGCTGAGCCGTGTATCTAATCCTCTCCTGTGTGATACTGTGTGCTGAGATGTGTATCTTATCCTATCCTGTGTGATACTGTCTGATGAACTGTGTATCTAATCCTATCTTGTGTGATACCATCTGCTGAGTCGTGTATCTAATCCCGCCCTGTGCGATACTGTCTGCTGAGCCGTGTATCTAATCCACTCCTGTGTGATAATGTCTGATGAACTGTGTATCTAATCCTCTCCTGTGTGATACTGTCTGCTGAGCTGTTTATCTAATCCTCTCCTTTGTGATACTGTCTGCTGAGCTGTGTATCTAATCTTGTCCTTTGTGATACCGTCTGCTGAGCTATGCATCTAATCCTGTCCTGTGTGATACCGTCTGCTGAGCAGTGTATCTAATCTTATCCTGTGATACTGTCTGCTGAGCTGTGTATCTAATCCCCTCCTGTGTGATTCTGTCTGCTGAGAAGTGTATCTAATCCTATGCTGTGTGATACTGTCTGCTGAGCTGTGTATCTAATCCTATGCTGTGTATCTAATCATCTCCTGTGTGATAATGTCTGCTGAGCCATGTATCTAATCCTATCCTGTGTGATACTGTCAGCTGAGCTGTGTATCTAATCCTATCCTGTGTGATACTGTCTGCAGAGCTGTGTATCTAATCCTCTCCTGTGTGATACTGTCTGCTGAGCCGTGTATCTAATCCTCTCCTGTGTGATACTGTGTGCTGAGCTGTGTATCTAATCCTCTCCTGTGCGTTACTGTCTGCTGAGCTGTGTATCTAATCCTCTCCTGTGTGATACTGTCTGATGAACTGTGTATCTAATCCTGTCCTATGTGATACTGTCAGCTGAGCTGTGTATCTAATCCTCTCCTGTGTGATACTGTCTGCTGTGTCATATATCTAATCCCGCCCTGTGCGATACTGTCTGCTGAGCTGTGTATCTAATCCACTCCTGTGTGATACTGTCTGATGAACTGTGTATCTAATCCTGTCCTATGTGATACTGTCAGCTGAGCTGTGTATCTAATCCTCTCCTGTGTGATACTGTCTGCTGAGCTGTGCATCTAATCCTGTCCTGTGTGATACCGTCTGCTGAGCTATGTATCTAATCCTTTCCTGTGTGATACTGTCTGCTGAGCTGTGTATCTAATCCTCTCTTGTGTGATACTGTCTGCTGAGCTGTGTATCTAATCCTCTCCTGTGTGATACTGTCTGTGGAGCCGTGTATCTAATCCTCTCCTGTGCGATACCGTCTGCTGAGCTGTGTATCTAATCCTCTCCTGTGCGATACTGTCTGCTGAGCTGTGTATCTAATCCTCTCCTGTGTGATACTGTCTGCTGAGCAGTGTATCTAATCTTATACTGTGTGATACTGTCTGCTGAGCTGTGTATCTAATCCTCTCCTGTGTGATACTGTCTGTTGAGCAGTGTATCTAATCTTATACTGTGTGGTACTGTCTGCTGAGCTGTGTATCTAATCCCCTCCTGTGTGATACTGTCTGCTGAGCCGTGTATCTAATCCTCTCCTGTGTGATACTGTCTGCTGAGCTATGTATCTAATCCTGTCCTGTGTGATACTGTCTGCTGAGCTGTGTATGTATCTAATCCCCTCCTGTGTGATAATGTCTGCTGAGCTGTGTATCTAATCCTCTCCTGTGTGATAATGTCTGCTGAGCTGTGTATCTAATCCTGTCCTGTGTGATACCGTCTGCTGAGCTGTGTATCTAATCCTATCCTGTGTGATACTATCTGCTGAGCCGTGTATCTAATCCTCTCCTGTGTGATACTGTCTGCTGAGCTGTGTATCTAATCCTACCCTGTATGATACTGTCTGCTGAGCCGTGTATCTAATCCTCTCCTGTGTGATACTGTCTGCTGAGCCGTGTATCTAATCCTCTCCTGTGTGATACTGTCTGCTGAGCCGTGTATCTAATCCTCTCCTGTGTCATACTGTCTGCTGAGCCGTGTATCTAATCCTCTCCTGTGTGATACTGTCTGCTGAGCTGTATCTCTAATCCTCTCCTGTGTGATACCATCTGCTGAGCCGTGTATCTAATCCTCTCCTGTGTGATACTGTCTGCTGAGCCGTGTATCTAATCCTCTCCTGTGTGATACTGTCTGCTGAGCTATGTCTCTAATCCTCTCCTGTGTGATACTGTCTACTGAGCTGTGTATCTAATCCTCTCCTGTGTGATACTGTCTGCTGAGCTGTGTATCTAATCCTCTCCTGTGTGATACTGTCTGATGAACTGTGTATCTAATCCTCTCCTGTGTGATACTGTCTGCTGAGCTGTGTATCTAATCCTCTCCTGTGTGATACTGTCTGCTGAGCTGTGTATCTAATCCTCTCCTGTGTGATACTGTCTGATGAGCTGTGTATCTAATCCTCTCCTGTGTGACTCTGTCTGCTGAGCCGTGTATCTAATCCTCTCCTGTGTGATACTGTGTGCTGAGATGTGTATCTTATCCAATCCTGTGTGATACTGTCTGATGAACTGTGTATCTAATCCTATCTTGTGTGATACCATCTGCTGAGTCGTGTATCTAATCCCGCCCTGTGCGATACTGTCTGCTGAGCCGTGTATCTAATCCACTCCTGTGTGATACTGTCTGATGAACTGTGTATCTAATCCTCTCCTGTGTGATACTGTCTGCTGAGCTGTGTATCTAATCCTTTCCTGTGTGATACTGTCTGCTGAGCTGTTTATCTAATCCTCTCCTTTGTGATACTGTCTGCTGAGCTGTGTATCTAATCTTATCCTGTGATACTGTCTGCTGAGCTGTGTATCTTATCCCCTCCTGTGTGATTCTGTCTGCTGAGAAGTGTATCTAATCCTATGCTGTGTGATACTGTCTGCTGAGCTGTGTATCTAATCCTATGCTGTGTATCTAATCATCTACTGTGTGATAATGTCTGCTGAGCCGTGTATCTAATCCTATCCTGTGTGATACTGTCAGCTGAGCTGTGTATCTAATCCTATCCTGTGTGATACTGTCTGCTGAGCTGTGTATCTAATCCTCTCCTGTGTGATACTGTCTGCTGAGCCGTGTATCTAATCCTCTCCTGTGCGTTACTGTCTGCTGAGCTGTGTATCTAATCCTCTCCTGTGTGATACTGTCTGATGAACTGTGTATCTAATCCTCTCCTGTGTGATACTGTCTGATGAACTGTGTATCTAATCCTGTCCTATGTGATACTGTCAGCTGAGCTGTGTATCTAATCCTCTCCTGTGTGATACTGTCTGCTGTGTCATATATCTAATCCCGCCCTGTGCGATACTGTCTGCTGAGCTGTGTATCTAATCCACTCCTGTGTGATACTGTCAGCTGAGCTGTGTATCTAATCCTCTCCTGTGTGATACTGTCTGCTGAGCTGTGCATCTAATCCTGTCCTATGTGATACTGTCAGCTGAGCTGTGTATCTAATCCTCTCCTGTGTGATACTGTCTGCTGAGCTGTGCATCTAATCCTGTCCTGTGTGATACCGTCTGCTGAGCTATGTATCTAATCCTTTCCTGTGTGATACTGTCTGCTGAGCTGTGTATCTAATCCTCTCCTGTGCGATACTGTCTGCTGAGCCGTGTATCTAATCCTCTCCTGTGCGATACCGTCTGCTGAGCAGTGTGTCTAATCCTTTCCTGTGCGATACTGTCTGCTGAGCTGTGTATCTAATCCTCTCTTGTGTGATACTGTCTGCTGAGCAGTGTATCTAATCTTATACTGTGTGATACTGTCTCCTGAGCTGTGTATCTAATCCCCTCCTGTGCGATACTGTCTGCTGAGCCGTGTATCTAATCCTCTCCTGTGCGATACTGTCTGCTGAGCCGTGTATCTAATCCTCCACTGTGCGATACTGTCTGCTGAGCCGTGTATCTAATCCTCCCCTGTGTGATACTGTCTGCTGAGCCGTGTATCTAATCCTCTCCTGTGTGATACTGTCTGCTGAGCTGTGTATCTAATCCTCTCCTGTGTGATACTGTCTGCTGAGCCGTGTATCTAATCCTCTCCTGTGTCATACTGTCTGCTGAGCTGTATCTCTAATCCTCTCCTGTGTGATACCATCTGCTGAGCCGTGTATCTAATCCTCTCCTGTGTGATACTGTCTGCTGAGCTGTGTATCTAATCCTCTCCTGTGTGATACTGTCTGCTGAGCTATGTATCTAATCCTCTCCTGTGTGATACTGTCTGCTGAGCTGTGTATCTAATCCTCTCCTGTGTGATACTGTCTGCTGAGCTGTGTATCTAATCCTCTCCTGTGTGATACTGTCTGCTGAGCTGTGTATCTAATCCTCTCCTGTGTGATACTGTCTGCTGAGCTATGTATCTAATCCTCTCCTGTGTGATACTGTCTGCTGAGCTGTGTATCTAATCCTCTCCTGTGTGATACTGTCTGCTGAGCATTGTATCTAATCCTCTCCTGTGTGATACTGTCTGCTGAGCAGTGTTTCTAATCCTCTCCTGTGTGATACTGTCTGCTGAGCTGTGTATCTAATCCTCTCCTGTGTGATACTGTCTGCTGAGCTGTGTATCTAATCCTATTCGGTGTGATACTGTCTGCTGAGCTGTGTATCTAATCCTATTCGGTGTGATACTGTCTGCTGAGCTGTGTATCTAATCCTATCCGGTGTGATACTGTCTGCTGAGCTGTGTATCTAATCCTATCCGGTGTGATACTGTCTGCTGAGCTGTGTATCTAATCCTATCCGGTGTGATACTGTCTGCTGAGCTGTGTATCTAATCCTATCCGTTGTGATACTGTCTGCTGAGCTGTGTATCTAATCCTATCCTGTGTGATACTGTCTGCTGAGCTGTGTATCTAATCCTGTCCTATGTGATACTGTCTGCTGAGCTGTGTATCTAATCCTATCCGGTGTGATACTGTCTGCTGAGCTGTGTATCTAATCCTATCCTGTGTGATACTGTCTGCTGAGCTGTGTATCTAATCCTGTCCTGTGTGATACTGTCAGCTGAGCTGTGTATCTAATCCTCTCCTGTGTGATACTGTCTGCTGAGCTGTGCATCTAATCCTGTCCTGTGTGATACCGTCTGCTGAGCTATGTATCTAATCCTTTCCTGTGTGATACTGTCTGCTGAGCTGTGTATCTAATCCTCTCCTGTGCGATACTGTCTGCTGAGCCGTGTATCTAATCCTCTCCTGTGCGATACCGTCTGCTGAGCAGTGTGTCTAATCCTTTCCTGTGCGATACTGTCTGCTGAGCTGTGTATCTAATCCTCTCTTGTGTGATACTGTCTGCTGAGCAGTGTATCTAATCTTATACTGTGTGATACTGTCTCCTGAGCTGTGTATCTAATCCCCTCCTGTGTGATACTGTCTGCTGAGCTGTGTATCTAATCCTCTACTGTGTGATACTGTCTGCTGAGCCGTGTATCTAATCCTATGCTGTGTGATAGTCTGCTGAGCAGTGTATCTAATCTTATACTGTGTGATACTGTCTGCTGAGCTGTGTATCTAATCCCCTCCTGTGTGATACTGTCTGCTGAGCAGTGTATCTAATCCTCTCCTGTGTGATACTGTCTGCTGAGCAGTGTATCTAATCTTATACTGTGTGGTACTGTCTGCTGAGCTGTGTATCTAATCCCATCCTGTGTGATACTGTCTGCTGAGCTGTGTATCTAATCGTCTCCTGTGTGATACTGTCTGATGAACTGTGTATCTAATCCTATCTTTCGTGATACTGTCTGCTGAGCCGTGTATCTAATCCACTCCTGTGTGATACTGTCTGATGAACTGTGTATCTAATCCTGTCCTATGTGATACTGTCAGCTGAGCTGTGTATCTAATCCTCTCCTGTGTGATACTGTCTGCTGAGCTGTGCATCTAATCCTGTCCTGTGTGATACCGTCTGCTGAGCTATGTATCTAATCCTTTCCTGTGTGATACCATCTGCTGAGCTGTGTATCTAATCCTCTCCTGTGTGATACTGTCTGTGGAGCCGTGTATCTAATCCTCTTCTGTGCGATACCGTCTGCTGAGCTGTGTATCTAATTCTCTCCTGTGCGATACTGTCTGCTGAGCTGTGTATCTAATCCTCTCCTGTGTGATACTGTCTGCTGAGCAGTGTATCTAATCTTATACTGTGTGATACTGTCTGCTGAGCTGTGTATCTAATCCTCTCCTGTGTGATACTGTCTGCTGAGCAGTGTATCTAATCTTATACTGTGTGGTACTGTCTGCTGAGCTGTGTATCTAATCCCCTCCTGTGTGATACTGTCTGCTGAGCCGTGTATCTAATCCTCTCCTGTGTGATACTGTCTGCTGAGCTATGTATCTAATCCTGTCCTGTGTGATACTGTCTGCTGAGCTGTGTATGTATCTAATCCCCTCCTGTGTGATAATGTCTGCTGAGCTGTGTATCTAATCCTCTCCTGTGTGATAATGTCTGCTGAGCTGTGTATCTAATCCTGTCCTGTGTGATACTGTCTGCCGAGCTGTGTATCTAATCCTATCCTGTGTGATACTATCTGCTGAGCCGTGTATCTAATCCTCTCCTGTGTGATACTGTCTGCTGAGCTGTGTATCTAATCCTACCCTGTATGATACTGTCTGCTGAGCCGTGTATCTAATCCTCTCCTGTGTGATACTGTCTGCTGAGCCGTGTATCTAATCCTCTCCTGTGTGATACTGTCTGCTGAGCCGTGTATCTAATCCTCTCCTGTGTCATACTGTCTGCTGAGCCGTGTATCTAATCCTCTCCTGTGTGATACTGTCTGCTGAGCTGTATCTCTAATCCTCTCCTGTGTGATACCATCTGCTGAGCCGTGTATCTAATCCTCTCCTGTGTGATACTGTCTGCTGAGCCGTGTATCTAATCCTCTCCTGTGTGATACTGTCTGCTGAGCCGTGTATCTAATCCTATCCTGTGTGATACTGTCTACTGAGCATTGTATCTAATCCTCTCCTGTGTGATACTGTCTGCTGAGCAGTGTTTCTAATCCTCTCCTGTGTGATACTGTGTGCTGAGCCGTGTATCTAATCCTCTCCTGTGTGATACTGTCTGCTGAGCTGTGTATCTAATCTTCTCCTGTGTGATACTGTCTGCTGAGCTGTGTATCTAATCTTCTCCTGTGTGATACTGTCTGCTGAGCTGTGTATCTAATCCTATTCGGTGTGATACTGTCTGCTGAGCTGTGTATCTAATCCTATTCGGTGTGATACTGTCTGCTGAGCTGTGTATCTAATCCTATCCGGTGTGATACTGTCTGCTGAGCTGTGTATCTAATCCTATCCGGTGTGATACTGTCTGCTGAGCTGTGTATCTAATCCTACCCTGTATGATACTGTCTGCTGAGCCGTGTATCTAATCCTCTCCTGTGTCATACTGTCTGCTGAGCCGTGTATCTAATCCTCTCCTGTGTGATACTGTCTGCTGAGCTGTGTATCTAATCCTCTCCTGTGTGATACTGTCTGCTGAGCCGTGTATCTAATATTCTCCTGTGTGATACTGTCTGCTGAGCTGTGTATCTAATCCTATTCGGTGTGATACTGTCTGCTGAGCTGTGTATCTAATCCTATTCGGTGTGATACTGTCTGCTGAGCTGTGTATCTAATCCTATCCGGTGTGATACTGTCTGCTGAGCTGTGTATCTAATCCTACCCTGTATGATACTGTCTGCTGAGCTGTGTATCTAATCCTCTCCTGTGTGATACTGTCTGCTGAGCCGTGTATCTAATCCTCCCCTGTGCGATACTGTCTGCTGAGCCGTTTATCTAATCCTCTCCTGTGTCATACTGTCTGCTGAGCCGTGTATCTAATCCTCTCCTGTGTGATACTGTCTGCTGAGCTGTGTATCTAATCCTCTCCTGTGTGATACTGTCTGCTGAGCCGTGTATCTAATCCTGTCCTGTGTGATACTGTCTGCTGAGCTGTGTATCTAATCCTCTCCTGTGCGATACTGTCTGCTGAGCCGTGTATCTAATCCTCCCCTGTGCGATACTGTCTGCTGAGCCGTGTATCTAATCCTCCCCTGTGTGATACTGTCTGCTGAGCCGTGTATCTAATCCTCTCCTGTGTGATACTGTCTGCTGAGCTGTGTATCTAATCCTCTCCTGTGTGATAATGTCTGCTGAGCCATGTATCTAATCCTCTCCTGTGTCATACTGTCTGCTGAGCTGTATCTCTAATCCTCTCCTGTGTGATACCATCTGCTGAGCCGTGTATCTAATCCTCTCCTGTGTGATACTGTCTGCTGAGCTGTGTATCTAATCCTCTCCTGTGTGATACTGTCTGCTGAGCATTGTATCTAATCCTCTCCTGTGTGATACTGTCTGCTGAGCAGTGTTTCTAATCCTCTCCTGTGTGATACTGTCTGCTGAGCTGTGTATCTAATCCTCTCCTGTGTGATACTGTCTGCTGAGCTGTGTATCTAATCCTATTCGGTGTGATACTGTCTGCTGAGCTGTGTATCTAATCCTATTCGGTGTGATACTGTCTGCTGAGCTGTGTATCTAATCCTATCCGGTGTGATACTGTCTGCTGAGCTGTGTATCTAATCCTATCCGGTGTGATACTGTCTGCTGAGCTGTGTATCTAATCCTATCCGGTGTGATACTGTCTGCTGAGCTGTGTATCTAATCCTATCCGGTGTGATACTGTCTGCTGAGCTGTGTATCTAATCCTATCCTGTGTGATACTGTCTGCTGAGCTGTGTATCTAATCCTATCCTGTGTGATACTGTCTGCTGAGCTGTGTATCTAATCCTATCCGGTGTGATACTGTCTGCTGAGCTGTGTATCTAATCCTATCCGGTGTGATACTGTCTGCTGAGCTGTGTATCTAATCCTATCCGGTGTGATACTGTCTGCTGAGCCGTGTATCTAATCTTCTCCTGTGTGATACTGTCTGCTGAGCTGTGTATCTAATCTTCTCCTGTGTGATACTGTCTGCTGAGCTGTGTATCTAATCTTCTCCTGTGTGATACTGTCTGCTGAGCTGTGTATCTAATCATCTGTGTGATACTGTCTGCTGAGCTGTGTATCTAATCCTCTCCTGTGTGATACTGTCTGCTGAGCTGTGTATCTAATCCTCTCCTGTGTGATACTGTCTGCTGAGCAGTGTTTCTAATCCTATCCGGTGTGATACTGTCTGCTGAGCTATGTATCTAATCCTATCCTGTGTGATACTGTCTGCTGAGCTGTGTATCTAATCCTGTCCTATGTGATACTGTCAGCTGAGCTGTGTATCTAATCCTCTCCTGTGTGATACTGTCTGCTGAGCTGTGCATCTAATCCTGTCCTGTGTGATACCGTCTGCTGAGCTATGTATCTAATCCTCTCCTGTGTGATACTGTCTGCTGAGCTGTGTATCTAATCCTCTCCTGTGTGATACTGTCTGCTGAGCATTGTATCTAATCCTCTCCTGTGTGATACTGTCTGCTGAGCAGTGTTTCTAATCCTCTCCTGTGTGATACTGTCTGCTGAGCTGTGTATCTAATCCTCTCCTGTGTGATACTGTCTGCTGAGCTGTGTATCTAATCCTATTCGGTGTGATACTGTCTGCTGAGCTGTGTATCTAATCCTATTCGGTGTGATACTGTCTGCTGAGCTGTGTATCTAATCCTATCCGGTGTGATACTGTCTGCTGAGCTGTGTATCTAATCCTATCCGGTGTGATACTGTCTGCTGAGCTGTGTATCTAATCCTATCCGGTGTGATACTGTCTGCTGAGCTGTGTATCTAATCCTATCCGGTGTGATACTGTCTGCTGAGCTGTGTATCTAATCCTATCCTGTGTGATACTGTCTGCTGAGCTGTGTATCTAATCCTGTCCTATGTGATACTGTCAGCTGAGCTGTGTATCTAATCCTCTCCTGTGTGATACTGTCTGCTGAGCTGTGCATCTAATCCTGTCCTGTGTGATACCGTCTGCTGAGCTATGTATCTAATCCTTTCCTGTGTGATACTGTCTGCTGAGCTGTGTATCTAATCCTCTCCTGTGCGATACTGTCTGCTGAGCCGTGTATCTAATCCTCTCCTGTGCGATACCGTCTGCTGAGCAGTGTGTCTAATCCTTTCCTGTGCGATACTGTCTGCTGAGCTGTGTATCTAATCCTCTCTTGTGTGATACTGTCTGCTGAGCAGTGTATCTAATCTTATACTGTGTGATACTGTCTCCTGAGCTGTGTATCTAATCCCCTCCTGTGTGATACTGTCTGCTGAGCTGTGTATCTAATCCTCTACTGTGTGATACTGTCTGCTGAGCCGTGTATCTAATCCTATGCTGTGTGATAGTCTGCTGAGCAGTGTATCTAATCTTATACTGTGTGATACTGTCTGCTGAGCTGTGTATCTAATCCCCTCCTGTGTGATACTGTCTGCTGAGCAGTGTATCTAATCCTCTCCTGTGTGATACTGTCTGCTGAGCAGTGTATCTAATCTTATACTGTGTGGTACTGTCTGCTGAGCTGTGTATCTAATCCCATCCTGTGTGATACTGTCTGCTGAGCTGTGTATCTAATCGTCTCCTGTGTGATACTGTCTGATGAACTGTGTATCTAATCCTATCTTTCGTGATACTGTCTGCTGAGCCGTGTATCTAATCCACTCCTGTGTGATACTGTCTGATGAACTGTGTATCTAATCCTGTCCTATGTGATACTGTCAGCTGAGCTGTGTATCTAATCCTCTCCTGTGTGAAACTGTCTGCTGAGCTGTGCATCTAATCCTGTCCTGTGTGATACCGTCTGCTGAGCTATGTATCTAATCCTTTCCTGTGTGATACCATCTGCTGAGCTGTGTATCTAATCCTCTCCTGTGTGATACTGTCTGTGGAGCCGTGTATCTAATCCTCTTCTGTGCGATACCATCTGCTGAGCTGTGTATCTAATCCTCTCCTGTGCGATACTGTCTGCTGAGCTGTGTATCTAATCCTCTCCTGTGTGATACTGTCTGCTGAGCAGTGTATCTAATCTTATACTGTGTGATACTGTCTGCTGAGCTGTGTATCTAATCCTCTCCTGTGTGATACTGTCTGCTGAGCAGTGTATCTAATCTTATACTGTGTGGTACTGTCTGCTGAGCTGTGTATCTAATCCCCTCCTGTGTGATACTGTCTGCTGAGCCGTGTATCTAATCCTCTCCTGTGTGATACTGTCTGCTGAGCTATGTATCTAATCATGTCCTGTGTGATACTGTCTGCTGAGCTGTGTATGTATCTAATCCCCTCCTGTGTGATAATGTCTGCTGAGCTGTGTATCTAATCCTCTCCTGTGTGATAATGTCTGCTGAGCTGTGTATCTAATCCTGTCCTGTGTGATACTGTCTGCCGAGCTGTGTATCTAATCCTATCCTGTGTGATACTATCTGCTGAGCCGTGTATCTAATCCTCTCCTGTGTGATACTGTCTGCTGAGCTGTGTATCTAATCCTACCCTGTATGATACTGTCTGCTGAGCCGTGTATCTAATCCTCTCCTGTGTGATACTGTCTGCTGAGCCGTGTATCTAATCCTCTCCTGTGTGATACTGTCTGCTGAGCCGTGTATCTAATCCTATCCTGTGTGATACTGTCTACTGAGCATTGTATCTAATCCTCTCCTGTGTGATACTGTCTGCTGAGCTGTGTTTCTAATCCTCTCCTGTGTGATACTGTGTGCTGAGCCGTGTATCTAATCCTCTCCTGTGTGATACTGTCTGCTGAGCTGTGTATCTAATCTTCTCCTGTGTGATACTGTCTGCTGAGCTGTGTATCTAATCTTCTCCTGTGTGATACTGTCTGCTGAGCTGTGTATCTAATCCTATTCGGTGTGATACTGTCTGCTGAGCTGTGTATCTAATCCTATTCGGTGTGATACTGTCTGCTGAGCTGTGTATCTAATCCTATCCGGTGTGATACTGTCTGCTGAGCTGTGTATCTAATCCTATCCGGTGTGATACTGTCTGCTGAGCTGTGTATCTAATCCTACCCTGTATGATACTGTCTGCTGAGCCGTGTATCTAATCCTCTCCTGTGTCATACTGTCTGCTGAGCCGTGTATCTAATCCTCTCCTGTGTGATACTGTCTGCTGAGCTGTGTATCTAATCCTCTCCTGTGTGATACTGTCTGCTGAGCCGTGTATCTAATATTCTCCTGTGTGATACTGTCTGCTGAGCTGTGTATCTAATCCTATTCGGTGTGATACTGTCTGCTGAGCTGTGTATCTAATCCTATTCGGTGTGATACTGTCTGCTGAGCTGTGTATCTAATCCTATCCGGTGTGATACTGTCTGCTGAGCTGTGTATCTAATCCTACCCTGTATGATACTGTCTGCTGAGCTGTGTATCTAATCCTCTCCTGTGTGATACTGTCTGCTGAGCCGTGTATCTAATCCTCCCCTGTGCGATACTGTCTGCTGAGCCGTTTATCTAATCCTCTCCTGTGTCATACTGTCTGCTGAGCCGTGTATCTAATCCTCTCCTGTGTGATACTGTCTGCTGAGCTGTGTATCTAATCCTCTCCTGTGTGATACTGTCTGCTGAGCCGTGTATCTAATCCTGTCCTGTGTGATACTGTCTGCTGAGCTGTGTATCTAATCCTCTCCTGTGTGATACTGTCTGCTGAGCCGTGTATCTAATCCTCCCCTGTGCGATACTGTCTGCTGAGCTTTGTATCTAATCCTCTCCTGTGTGATACTGTCTGCTGAGCCGTGTATCTAATCCTACCCTGTGTGATACTGTCTGCTGAGCTGTGTATCTAATCCTCTCCTGTGTGATACTGTCTGCTGAGCAGTGTATCTAATTATATCCTGTGTGATACCATCTGCTGAGCTGTGTATCTAATCCTCTCCTGTGTGATACTGTCTGCTGAGCTGTGTATCAAATCCTCTCCTGTGTGATACTGTCTGCTGAGCTGTGTATCTAATCCTACCTGTGTGATACTGTCTGCTGAACCGTGTATCTAATCCTGCCCTGTGTGATACTGTCTGCTGAGCTGTGTATCTAATCCTATCCTGTGTGATACCATCTGCTGAGCCGTGTAACTAATCCTCTCCTGTGTGATACTGTCTGCTGAGCCCTGTATCTAATCATATCCTGTGTGATACCATCTGCTGAGCAGTGTATCTAAACCTGTCCTGTGTGATACCAGCTGCTGAGCTGTGTATCTAATCCTATCCTTTGTGATACTGTCTGCTGAGCTGTGTATCTAATCCTTTCCTGTGTGATACTATCTGCTGAGCAGTGTATCTAATCCTCTCCTGTGTGATACTGTCTGCTGAGCCGTGTATCTAATCCTCTACTGTGTGATACTATCTGCTGAGCAGTGTATCTAATCCTATCTTGTGTGATACCATCTGCTGAGCTGTGTATCTAATCCTCTCCTGTGTGATAATGTCTGCTGAGCCGTGTATCTAATCCTCTCCTGTGTGATACTGTCTGCTGAGCTGTGTATCTAATCCTGTCCTGTGTGATACAGTCCGCTGAGCTATGTATCTAATCCTCTCCTGAGCGATATTGTCTGCTGAGCTGTGTATCTAATCCTCTCCTGTGTGATACTGTCTGCTGAGCCGTGTATCTAATCCTATCCTGTGTGATACTGTCTGCTGAGCCGTGTATCTAATCCCGCCCTGTGCGATACTGTCTGCTGAGCCGTGGATCTAATCCACTCCTGTGTGATACTGTCTGCTGAGCTGTGTATCTAATCCCGCCCTGTGCGATACTGTCTGCTGAGCCGTGTATCTAATCCACTCCTGTGTGATACTGTCTGATGAACTGTGTATCTAATCCTATCCTGTGTGATACTGTCTGCTGAGCCGTGTATCTAATCCCGCCCTGTGCGATACTGTCTGCTGAGCCGTGTATCTAATCCACTCCTGTGTGATACTATCTGCTGAGCTTTGTATCTAATCCTGTGCTGTGTGATACTGTCAGCTGAGTTGTGTATCTAATCCTATCCTGTGTGATACCATCTGCTGAGCTGTGTATCTAATCCTTTCCTGTGTGATACTGTCTGCTGAGCTGTGTATCTAATCCTCTCCTGTGTGATACCGTCTGCTGAGCCGTGTATCTAATCCTCTCCTGTGTGATACTGTCTGCTGAGCTATGTATCTAATCCTCTCCTGTGTGATACTGTTTGCTGAGCTGTGTATCTAATCCTTTCCTGTGTGATACTGTCTGCTGAGCTGTGTATCAAATCCTCTCCTGTGTGATACTGACTGCTGTGCTGTGTATCTAATCCTATGCTGTGTGATACTGTCTGCTGAGCTGTGTATCTAATCCTATGCTGTGTGATACTGTCTGCTGAGCTGTGTATCTAATCCTCTGCTGTGTGATACTGTCTGCTGAGCTGTGTATCTAATCCTCTCCTGTGTAATACTGTCTGCTCAACCGTGTATCTAATCCTCTCCTGTGTGATACCGTCTGCTGAGCAGTGTATCTAATCCTCTCCTGTATGATACCGGCTGCTGAGCTGTGTATCTAATCCTCTCCTGTGCGATACTCTCTGCTGAGCTGTGTATCTAATCCTTTCCTGTGTGATACTGTGTGCTGAGCTGTGTATGTAATCCTCTGTGTGATACTGTCTGATGAGCTGTGTATCTAATCCTCTCCTGTGTGATACTGTCTGCTGAGCTGTGTATCTAATCCTCTCCTGTGTGATACTGTCTGATGAACTGTGTATCTAATCCTATCCTGTGTGATACTGTCTGCTGAGCTGTGTATCTAATCCACCCGTGTGATACAGTCCGCTGAGCTGTGTATCTAATCCTATGCTGTGTGATACTGTCTGCTGAGCTGTGTATCTAATCCTCTCCTGTGTGATACTGTCTGCTGAGCTATGTCTCTAATCCCCTCCTGTGTGATACTGTCTGCTGAGCTGTGTATCTAATCCTCTCCTGTGTGATACTGTCTGATGTACTGTGTATCTAATCCTCTCCTGTGTGATACTGTCTGCTGAGCTGTGTATCTAATCCTCTCCTGTGTGATACTGTCTGCTGAGCTGTGTATCTAATCCTCTCCTGTGTGATACTGTCTGATGAGCTGTGTATCTAATCCTCTCCTGTGTGACTCTGTCTGCTGAGCCGTGTATCTAATCCTCTCCTGTGTGATACTGTGTGCTGAGATGTGTATCTTATCCTATCCTGTGTGATACTGTCTGATGAACTGTGTATCTAATCCTATCTTGTGTGATACCATCTGCTGAGTCGTGTATCTAATCCCGCCCTGTGCGATACTGTCTGCTGAGCCGTGTATCTAATCCACTCCTGTGTGATAATGTCTGATGAACTGTGTATCTAATCCTCTCCTGTGTGATACTGTCTGCTGAGCTGTTTATCTAATCCTCTCCTTTGTGATACTGTCTGCTGAGCTGTGTATCTAATCTTGTCCTTTGTGATACCGTCTGCTGAGCTATGCATCTAATCCTGTCCTGTGTGATACCGTCTGCTGAGCAGTGTATCTAATCTTATCCTGTGATACTGTCTGCTGAGCTGTGTATCTAATCCCCTCCTGTGTGATTCTGTCTGCTGAGAAGTGTATCTAATCCTATGCTGTGTGATACTGTCTGCTGAGCTGTGTATCTAATCCTATGCTGTGTATCTAATCATCTCCTGTGTGATAATGTCCGCTGAGCCATGTATCTAATCCTATCCTGTGTGATACTGTCAGCTGAGCTGTGTATCTAATCCTATCCTGTGTGATACTGTCTGCAGAGCTGTGTATCTAATCCTCTCCTGTGTGATACTGTCTGCTGAGCCGTGTATCTAATCCTCTCCTGTGTGATACTGTGTGCTGAGCTGTGTATCTAATCCTCTCCTGTGCGTTACTGTCTGCTGAGCCGTGTATCTAATCCTCTCCTGTGTGATACTGTGTGCTGAGCTGTGTATCTAATCCACTCCTGTGTGATACTGTCAGCTGAGCTGTGTATCTAATCCTCTCCTGTGTGATACTGTCTGATGAACTGTGTATCTAATCCTGTCCTATGTGATACTGTCAGCTGAGCTGTGTATCTAATCCTCTCCTGTGTGATACTGTCTGCTGTGTCATATATCTAATCCCGCCCTGTGCGATACTGTCTGCTGAGCTGTGTATCTAATCCACTCCTGTGTGATACTGTCTGATGAACTGTGTATCTAATCCTGTCCTATGTGATACTGTCAGCTGAGCTGTGTATCTAATCCTCTCCTGTGTGATACTGTCTGCTGAGCTGTGCATCTAATCCTGTCCTGTGTGATACCGTCTGCTGAGCTATGTATCTAATCCTTTCCTGTGTGATACTGTCTGCTGAGCTGTGTATCTAATCCTCTCTTGTGTGATACTGTCTGCTGAGCTGTGTATCTAATCCTCTCCTATGTGATACTGTCTGTGGAGCCGTGTATCTAATCCTCTCCTGTGCGATACCGTCTGCTGAGCTGTGTATCTAATCCTCTCCTGTGCGATACTGTCTGCTGAGCTGTGTATCTAATCCTCTCCTGTGTGATACTGTCTGCTGAGCAGTGTATCTAATCTTATACTGTGTGATACTGTCTGCTGAGCTGTGTATCTAATCCTCTCCTGTGTGATACTGTCTGTTGAGCAGTGTATCTAATCTTATACTGTGTGGTACTGTCTGCTGAGCTGTGTATCTAATCCCCTCCTGTGTGATACTGTCTGCTGAGCCGTGTATCTAATCCTCTCCTGTGTGATACTGTCTGCTGAGCTATGTATCTAATCCTGTCCTGTGTGATACTGTCTGCTGAGCTGTGTATGTATCTAATCCCCTCCTGTGTGATAATGTCTGCTGAGCTGTGTATCTAATCCTCTCCTGTGTGATAATGTCTGCTGAGCTGTGTATCTAATCCTGTCCTGTGTGATACCGTCTGCTGAGCTGTGTATCTAATCCTATCCTGTGTGATACTATCTGCTGAGCCGTGTATCTAATCCTCTCCTGTGTGATACTGTCTGCTGAGCTGTGTATCTAATCCTACCCTGTATGATACTGTCTGCTGAGCCGTGTATCTAATCCTCTCCTGTGTGATACTGTCTGCTGAGCCGTGTATCTAATCCTCTCCTGTGTGATACTGTCTGCTGAGCCGTGTATCTAATCCTCTCCTGTGTCATACTGTCTGCTGAGCCGTGTATCTAATCCTCTCCTGTGTGATACTGTCTGCTGAGCTGTATCTCTAATCCTCTCCTGTGTGATACCATCTGCTGAGCCGTGTATCTAATCCTCTCCTGTGTGATACTGTCTGCTGAGCCGTGTATCTAATCCTCTCCTGTGTGATACTGTCTGCTGAGCTATGTCTCTAATCCTCTCCTGTGTGATACTGTCTACTGAGCTGTGTATCTAATCCTCTCCTGTGTGATACTGTCTGCTGAGCTGTGTATCTAATCCTCTCCTGTGTGATACTGTCTGATGAACTGTGTATCTAATCCTCTCCTGTGTGATACTGTCTGCTGAGCTGTGTATCTAATCCTCTCCTGTGTGATACTGTCTGCTGAGCTGTGTATCTAATCCTCTCCTGTGTGATACTGTCTGATGAGCTGTGTATCTAATCCTCTCCTGTGTGACTCTGTCTGCTGAGCCGTGTATCTAATCCTCTCCTGTGTGATACTGTGTGCTGAGATGTGTATCTTATCCTATCCTGTGTGATACTGTCTGATGAACTGTGTATCTAATCCTATCTTGTGTGATACCATCTGCTGAGTCGTGTATCTAATCCCGCCCTGTGCGATACTGTCTGCTGAGCCGTGTATCTAATCCACTCCTGTGTGATACTGTCTGATGAACTGTGTATCTAATCCTCTCCTGTGTGATACTGTCTGCTGAGCTGTGTATCTAATCCTTTCCTGTGTGATACTGTCTGCTGAGCTGTGTATCTAATCTTATCCTGTGATACTGTCTGCTGAGCTGTGTATCTTATCCCCTCCTGTGTGATTCTGTCTGCTGAGAAGTGTATCTAATCCTATGCTGTGTGATACTGTCTGCTGAGCTGTGTATCTAATCCTATGCTGTGTATCTAATCATCTACTGTGTGATAATGTCTGCTGAGCCGTGTATCTAATCCTATCCTGTGTGATACTGTCAGCTGAGCTGTGTATCTAATCCTATCCTGTGTGATACTGTCTGCTGAGCTGTGTATCTAATCCTCTCCTGTGTGATACTGTCTGCTGAGCCGTGTATCTAATCCTCTCCTGTGCGTTACTGTCTGCTGAGCTGTGTATCTAATCCTCTCCTGTGTGATACTGTCTGATGAACTGTGTATCTAATCCTCTCCTGTGTGATACTGTCTGATGAACTGTGTATCTAATCCTGTCCTATGTGATACTGTCAGCTGAGCTGTGTATCTAATCCTCTCCTGTGTGATACTGTCTGCTGTGTCATATATCTAATCCCGCCCTGTGCGATACTGTCTGCTGAGCTGTGTATCTAATCCACTCCTGTGTGATACTGTCAGCTGAGCTGTGTATCTAATCCTCTCCTGTGTGATACTGTCTGCTGAGCTGTGCATCTAATCCTGTCCTATGTGATACTGTCAGCTGAGCTGTGTATCTAATCCTCTCCTGTGTGATACTGTCTGCTGAGCTGTGCATCTAATCCTGTCCTGTGTGATACCGTCTGCTGAGCTATGTATCTAATCCTTTCCTGTGTGATACTGTCTGCTGAGCTGTGTATCTAATCCTCTCCTGTGCGATACTGTCTGCTGAGCCGTGTATCTAATCCTCTCCTGTGCGATACCGTCTGCTGAGCAGTGTGTCTAATCCTTTCCTGTGCGATACTGTCTGCTGAGCTGTGTATCTAATCCTCTCTTGTGTGATACTGTCTGCTGAGCAGTGTATCTAATCTTATACTGTGTGATACTGTCTCCTGAGCTGTGTATCTAATCCCCTCCTGTGTGATACTGTCTGCTGAGCTGTGTATCTAATCCTCTCCTGTGTGATACTGTCTGCTGAGCCGTGTATCTAATCCTATGCTGTGTGATAGTCTGCTGAGCAGTGTATCTAATCTTATACTGTGTGATACTGTCTGCTGAGCTGTGTATCTAATCCCCTCCTGTGTGATACTGTCTGCTGAGCAGTGTATCTAATCCTCTCCTGTGTGATACTGTCTGCTGAGCAGTGTATCTAATCTTATACTGTGTGGTACTGTCTGCTGAGCTGTGTATCTAATCCCATCCTGTGTGATACTGTCTGCTGAGCTGTGTATCTAATCGTCTCCTGTGTGATACTGTCTGATGAACTGTGTATCTAATCCTATCTTTCGTGATACTGTCTGCTGAGCCGTGTATCTAATCCACTCCTGTGTGATACTGTCTGATGAACTGTGTATCTAATCCTGTCCTATGTGATACTGTCAGCTGAGCTGTGTATCTAATCCTCTCCTGTGTGATACTGTCTGCTGAGCTGTGCATCTAATCCTGTCCCGTGTGATACCGTCTGCTGAGCTATGTATCTAATCCTTTCCTGTGTGATACCATCTGCTGAGCTGTGTATCTAATCCTCGCCTGTGTGATACTGTCTGTGGAGCCGTGTATCTAATCCTCTTCTGTGCGATACCGTCTGCTGAGCTGTGTATCTAATCCTCTCCTGTGCGATACTGTCTGCTGAGCTGTGTATCTAATCCTCTCCTGTGTGATACTGTCTGCTGAGCAGTGTATCTAATCTTATACTGTGTGATACTGTCTGCTGAGCTGTGTATCTAATCCTCTCCTGTGTGATACTGTCTGCTGAGCAGTGTATCTAATCTTATACTGTGTGGTACTGTCTGCTGAGCTGTGTATCTAATCCCCTCCTGTGTGATACTGTCTGCTGAGCCGTGTATCTAATCCTCTCCTGTGTGATACTGTCTGCTGAGCTATGTATCTAATCCTGTCCTGTGTGATACTGTCTGCTGAGCTGTGTATGTATCTAATCCCCTCCTGTGTGATAATGTCTGCTGAGCTGTGTATCTAATCCTCTCCTGTGTGATAATGTCTGCTGAGCTGTGTATCTAATCCTGTCCTGTGTGATACTGTCTGCCGAGCTGTGTATCTAATCCTATCCTGTGTGATACTATCTGCTGAGCCGTGTATCTAATCCTCTCCTGTGTGATACTGTCTGCTGAGCTGTGTATCTAATCCTACCCTGTATGATACTGTCTGCTGAGCCGTGTATCTAATCCTCTCCTGTGTGATACTGTCTGCTGAGCCGTGTATCTAATCCTCTCCTGTGTGATACTGTCTGCTGAGCCGTGTATCTAATCCTCTCCTGTGTCATACTGTCTGCTGAGCCGTGTATCTAATCCTCTCCTGTGTGATACTGTCTGCTGAGCTGTATCTCTAATCCTCTCCTGTGTGATACCATCTGCTGAGCCGTGTATCTAATCCTCTCCTGTGTGATACTGTCTGCTGAGCTGTATCTCTAATCCTCTCCTGTGTGATACCATCTGCTGAGCCGTGTATCTAATCCTCTCCTGTGTGATACTGTCTGCTGAGCCGTGTATCTAATCCTCTCCTGTGTGATACTGTCTGCTGAGCCGTGTATCTAATCCTATCCTGTGTGATACTGTCTGCTGAGCATTGTATCTAATCCTCTCCTGTGTGATACTGTCTGCTGAGCAGTGTTTCTAATCCTCTCCTGTGTGATACTGTGTGCTGAGCCGTGTATCTAA
The DNA here is from genome assembly GCF_046119375.1 of Phyllobates terribilis. Classification (NCBI taxonomy): domain Eukaryota; kingdom Metazoa; phylum Chordata; class Amphibia; order Anura; family Dendrobatidae; genus Phyllobates; species Phyllobates terribilis. Next base: position 238,480 of record NW_027363737.1, read on the forward strand.
TCCTCTCCTGTGTGATACTGTCTGCTGAGCTGTGTATCTAATCTTCTCCTGTGTGATACTGTCTGCTGAGCTGTGTATCTAATCTTCTCCTGTGTGATACTGTCTGCTGAGCTGTGTATCTAATCCTGTTCGGTGTGATACTGTCTGCTGAGCTGTGTATCTAATCCTATTCGGTGTGATACTGTCTGCTGAGCTGTGTATCTAATCCTATCCGGTGTGATACTGTCTGCTGAGCTGTGTATCTAATCCTATCCGGTGTGATACTGTCTGCTGAGCTGTGTATCTAATCCTACCCTGTATGATACTGTCTGCTGAGCCGTGTATCTAATCCTCTCCTGTGTCATACTGTCTGCTGAGCCGTGTATCTAATCCTCTCCTGTGTGATACTGTCTGCTGAGCCGTGTATCTAATCTTCTCCTGTGTGATACTGTCTGCTGAGCTGTGTATCTAATCCTATTCGGTGTGATACTGTCTGCTGAGCTGTGTATCTAATCCTATTCGGTGTGATACTGTCTGCTGAGCTGTGTATCTAATCCTATCCGGTGTGATACTGTCTGCTGAGCTGTGTATCTAATCCTATCCAGTGTGATACTGTCTGCTGAGCTGTGTATCTAATCCTACCCTGTATGATACTGTCTGCTGAGCTGTGTATCTAATCCTCTCCTGTGTGATACTGTCTGCTGAGCCGTGTATCTAATCCTCCCCTGTGCGATACTGTCTGCTGAGCCGTTTATCTAATCCTCTCCTGTGTCATACTGTCTGCTGAGCCGTGTATCTAATCCTCTCCTGTGTGATACTGTCTGCTGAGCTGTGTATCTAATCCTCTCCTGTGTGATACTGTCTGCTGAGCCGTGTATCTAATCCTGTCCTGTGTGATACTGTCTGCTGAGCTGTGTATCTAATCCTCTCCTGTGCGATACTGTCTGCTGAGCCGTGTATCTAATCCTCCACTGTGCGATACTGTCTGCTGAGCCGTGTATCTAATCCTCCCCTGTGTGATACTGTCTGCTGAGCCGTGTATCTAATCCTCTCCTGTGTGATACTGTCTGCTGAGCTGTGTATCTAATCCTCTCCTGTGTGATACTGTCTGCTGAGCCGTGTATCTAATCCTCTCCTGTGTCATACTGTCTGCTGAGCTGTATCTCTAATCCTCTCCTGTGTGATACCATCTGCTGAGCCGTGTATCTAATCCTCTCCTGTGTGATACTGTCTGCTGAGCTGTGTATCTAATCCTCTCCTGTGTGATACTGTCTGCTGAGCTATGTATCTAATCCTCTCCTGTGTGATACTGTCTGCTGAGCTGTGTATCTAATCCTCTCCTGTGTGATACTGTCTGCTGAGCTGTGTATCTAATCCTCTCCTGTGTGATACTGTCTGCTGAGCTGTGTATCTAATCCTCTCCTGTGTGATACTGTCTGCTGAGCTATGTATCTAATCCTCTCCTGTGTGATACTGTCTGCTGAGCTGTGTATCTAATCCTCTCCTGTGTGATACTGTCTGCTGAGCATTGTATCTAATCCTCTCCTGTGTGATACTGTCTGCTGAGCAGTGTTTCTAATCCTCTCCTGTGTGATACTGTCTGCTGAGCTGTGTATCTAATCCTCTCCTGTGTGATACTGTCTGCTGAGCTGTGTATCTAATCCTATTCGGTGTGATACTGTCTGCTGAGCTGTGTATCTAATCCTATTCGGTGTGATACTGTCTGCTGAGCTGTGTATCTAATCCTATCCGGTGTGATACTGTCTGCTGAGCTGTGTATCTAATCCTATCCGGTGTGATACTGTCTGCTGAGCTGTGTATCTAATCCTATCCGGTGTGATACTGTCTGCTGAGCTGTGTATCTAATCCTATCCGTTGTGATACTGTCTGCTGAGCTGTGTATCTAATCCTATCCTGTGTGATACTGTCTGCTGAGCTGTGTATCTAATCCTGTCCTATGTGATACTGTCTGCTGAGCTGTGTATCTAATCCTATCCGGTGTGATACTGTCTGCTGAGCTGTGTATCTAATCCTATCCTGTGTGATACTGTCTGCTGAGCTGTGTATCTAATCCTGTCCTGTGTGATACTGTCAGCTGAGCTGTGTATCTAATCCTCTCCTGTGTGATACTGTCTGCTGAGCTGTGCATCTAATCCTGTCCTGTGTGATACCGTCTGCTGAGCTATGTATCTAATCCTTTCCTGTGTGATACCGTCTGCTGAGCTGTGTATCTAATCCTCTCCTGTGCGATACTGTCTGCTGAGCCGTGTATCTAATCCTCTCCTGTGCGATACCGTCTGCTGAGCAGTGTGTCTAATCCTTTCCTGTGCGATACTGTCTGCTGAGCTGTGTATCTAATCCTCTCTTGTGTGATACTGTCTGCTGAGCAGTGTATCTAATCTTATACTGTGTGATACTGTCTCCTGAGCTGTGTATCTAATCCCCTCCTGTGTGATACTGTCTGCTGAGCTGTGTATCTAATCCTCTACTGTGTGATACTGTCTGCTGAGCCGTGTATCTAATCCTATGCTGTGTGATAGTCTGCTGAGCAGTGTATCTAATCTTATACTGTGTGATACTGTCTGCTGAGCTGTGTATCTAATCCCCTCCTGTGTGATACTGTCTGCTGAGCAGTGTATCTAATCCTCTCCTGTGTGATACTGTCTGCTGAGCAGTGTATCTAATCTTATACTGTGTGGTACTGTCTGCTGAGCTGTGTATCTAATCCCATCCTGTGTGATACTGTCTGCTGAGCTGTGTATCTAATCGTCTCCTGTGTGATACTGTCTGATGAACTGTGTATCTAATCCTATCTTTCGTGATACTGTCTGCTGAGCCGTGTATCTAATCCACTCCTGTGTGATACTGTCTGATGAACTGTGTATCTAATCCTGTCCTATGTGATACTGTCAGCTGAGCTGTGTATCTAATCCTCTCCTGTGTGATACTGTCTGCTGAGCTGTGCATCTAATCCTGTCCTGTGTGATACCGTCTGCTGAGCTATGTATCTAATCCTTTCCTGTGTGATACCATCTGCTGAGCTGTGTATCTAATCCTCTCCTGTGTGATACTGTCTGTGGAGCCGTGTATCTAATCCTCTTCTGTGCGATACCGTCTGCTGAGCTGTGTATCTAATTCTCTCCTGTGCGATACTGTCTGCTGAGCTGTGTATCTAATCCTCTCCTGTGTGATACTGTCTGCTGAGCAGTGTATCTAATCTTATACTGTGTGATACTGTCTGCTGAGCTGTGTATCTAATCCTCTCCTGTGTGATACTGTCTGCTGAGCAGTGTATCTAATCTTATACTGTGTGGTACTGTCTGCTGAGCTGTGTATCTAATCCCCTCCTGTGTGATACTGTCTGCTGAGCCGTGTATCTAATCCTCTCCTGTGTGATACTGTCTGCTGAGCTATGTATCTAATCCTGTCCTGTGTGATACTGTCTGCTGAGCTGTGTATGTATCTAATCCCCTCCTGTGTGATAATGTCTGCTGAGCTGTGTATCTAATCCTCTCCTGTGTGATAATGTCTGCTGAGCTGTGTATCTAATCCTGTCCTGTGTGATACTGTCTGCCGAGCTGTGTATCTAATCCTATCCTGTGTGATACTATCTGCTGAGCCGTGTATCTAATCCTCTCCTGTGTGATACTGTCTGCTGAGCTGTGTATCTAATCCTACCCTGTATGATACTGTCTGCTGAGCCGTGTATCTAATCCTCTCCTGTGTGATACTGTCTGCTGAGCCGTGTATCTAATCCTCTCCTGTGTGATACTGTCTGCTGAGCCGTGTATCTAATCCTCTCCTGTGTCATACTGTCTGCTGAGCCGTGTATCTAATCCTCTCCTGTGTGATACTGTCTGCTGAGCTGTATCTCTAATCCTCTCCTGTGTGATACCATCTGCTGAGCCGTGTATCTAATCCTCTCCTGTGTGATACTGTCTGCTGAGCCGTGTATCTAATCCTCTCCTGTGTGATACTGTCTGCTGAGCCGTGTATCTAATCCTATCCTGTGTGATACTGTCTACTGAGCATTGTATCTAATCCTCTCCTGTGTGATACTGTCTGCTGAGCAGTGTTTCTAATCCTGCCCTGTGTGATACTGTCTGCTGAGCCGTGTATCTAATCCTCTCCTGTGTGATACTGTCTGCTGAGCTGTGTATCTAATCTTCTCCTGTGTGATACTGTCTGCTGAGCTGTGTATCTAATCTTCTCCTGTGTGATACTGTCTGCTGAGCTGTGTATCTAATCCTATTCGGTGTGATACTGTCTGCTGAGCTGTGTATCTAATCCTATTCGGTGTGATACTGTCTACTGAGCTGTGTATCTAATCCTATCCGGTGTGATACTGTCTGCTGAGCTGTGTATCTAATCCTATCCGGTGTGATACTGTCTGCTGAGCTGTGTATCTAATCCTACCCTGTATGATACTGTCTGCTGAGCCGTGTATCTAATCCTCTCCTGTGTCATACTGTCTGCTGAGCCGTGTATCTAATCCTCTCCTGTGTGATACTGTCTGCTGAGCTGTGTATCTAATCCTCTCCAGTGTGATACTGTCTGCTGAGCCGTGTATCTAATATTCTCCTGTGTGATACTGTCTGCTGAGCTGTGTATCTAATCCTATTCGGTGTGATACTGTCTGCTGAGCTGTGTATCTAATCCTATTCGGTGTGATACTGTCTGCTGAGCTGTGTATCTAATCCTATCCGGTGTGATACTGTCTGCTGAGCTGTGTATCTAATCCTACCCTGTATGATACTGTCTGCTGAGCTGTGTATCTAATCCTCTCCTGTGTGATACTGTCTGCTGAGCCGTGTATCTAATCCTCCCCTGTGCGATACTGTCTGCTGAGCCGTTTATCTAATCCTCTCCTGTGTCATACTGTCTGCTGAGCCGTGTATCTAATCCTCTCCTGTGTGATACTGTCTGCTGAGCTGTGTATCTAATCCTCTCCTGTGTGATACTGTCTGCTGAGCCGTGTATCTAATCCTGTCCTGTGTGATACTGTCTGCTGAGCTGTGTATCTAATCCTCTCCTGTGCGATACTGTCTGCTGAGCCGTGTATCTAATCCTCCCCTGTGCGATACTGTCTGCTGAGCCGTGTATCTAATCCTCCCCTGTGTGATACTGTCTGCTGAGCCGTGTATCTAATCCTCTCCTGTGTGATACTGTCTGCTGAGCTGTGTATCTAATCCTCTCCTGTGTGATACTGTCTGCTGAGCCATGTATCTAATCCTCTCCTGTGTCATACTGTCTGCTGAGCTGTATCTCTAATCCTCTCCTGTGTGATACCATCTGCTGAGCCGTGTATCTAATCCTCTCCTGTGTGATACTGTCTTCTGAGCTGTGTATCTAATCCTCTCCTGTGTGATACTGTCTGCTGAGCATTGTATCTAATCCTCTCCTGTGTGATACTGTCTGCTGAGCAGTGTTTCTAATCCTCTCCTGTGTGATACTGTCTGCTGAGCTGTGTATCTAATCCTCTCCTGTGTGATACTGTCTGCTGAGCTGTGTATCTAATCCTATTCGGTGTGATACTGTCTGCTGAGCTGTGTATCTAATCCTATTCGGTGTGATACTGTCTGCTGAGCTGTGTATCTAATCCTATCCGGTGTGATACTGTCTGCTGAGCTGTGTATCTAATCCTATCCGGTGTGATACTGTCTGCTGAGCTGTGTATCTAATCCTATCCGGTGTGATACTGTCTGCTGAGCTGTGTATCTAATCCTATCCGGTGTGATACTGTCTGCTGAGCTGTGTATCTAATCCTATCCTGTGTGATACTGTCTGCTGAGCTGTGTATCTAATCCTATCCTGTGTGATACTGTCTGCTGAGCTGTGTATCTAATCCTATCCGGTGTGATACTGTCTGCTGAGCTGTGTATCTAATCCTATCCGGTGTGATACTGTCTGCTGAGCTGTGTATCTAATCCTATCCGGTGTGATACTGTCTGCTGAGCCGTGTATCTAATCTTCTCCTGTGTGATACTGTCTGCTGAGCTGTGTATCTAATCTTCTCCTGTGTGATACTGTCTGCTGAGCTGTGTATCTAATCTTCTCCTGTGTGATACTGTCTGCTGAGCTGTGTATCTAATCTTCTGTGTGATACTGTCTGCTGAGCTGTGTATCTAATCCTCTCCTGTGTGATACTGTCTGCTGAGCTGTGTATCTAATCCTCTCCTGTGTGATACTGTCTGCTGAGCAGTGTTTCTAATCCTATCCGGTGTGATACTGTCTGCTGAGCTATGTATCTAATCCTATCCTGTGTGATACTGTCTGCTGAGCTGTGTATCTAATCCTGTCCTATGTGATACTGTCAGCTGAGCTGTGTATCTAATCCTCTCCTGTGTGATACTGTCTGCTGAGCTGTGCATCTAATCCTGTCCTGTGTGATACCGTCTGCTGAGCTATGTATCTAATCCTCTCCTGTGTGATACTGTCTGCTGAGCTGTGTATCTAATCCTCTCCTGTGTGATACTGTCTGCTGAGCATTGTATCTAATCCTCTCCTGTGTGATACTGTCTGCTGAGCAGTGTTTCTAATCCTCTCCTGTGTGATACTGTCTGCTGAGCTGTGTATCTAATCCTCTCCTGTGTGATACTGTCTGCTGAGCTGTGTATCTAATCCTATTCGGTGTGATACTGTCTGCTGAGCTGTGTATCTAATCCTATTCGGTGTGATACTGTCTGCTGAGCTGTGTATCTAATCCTATCCGGTGTGATACTGTCTGCTGAGCTGTGTATCTAATCCTATCCGGTGTGATACTGTCTGCTGAGCTGTGTATCTAATCCTATCCGGTGTGATACTGTCTGCTGAGCTGTGTATCTAATCCTATCCGGTGTGATACTGTCTGCTGAGCTGTGTATCTAATCCTATCCTGTGTGATACTGTCTGCTGAGCTGTGTATCTAATCCTGTCCTATGTGATACTGTCAGCTGAGCTGTGTATCTAATCCTCTCCTGTGTGATACTGTCTGCTGAGCTGTGCATCTAATCATGTCCTGTGTGATACCGTCTGCTGAGCTATGTATCTAATCCTTTCCTGTGTGATACTGTCTGCTGAGCTGTGTATCTAATCCTCTCCTGTGCGATACTGTCTGCTGAGCCGTGTATCTAATCCTCTCCTGTGCGATACCGTCTGCTGAGCAGTGTGTCTAATCCTTTCCTGTGCGATACTGTCTGCTGAGCTGTGTATCTAATCCTCTCTTGTGTGATACTGTCTGCTGAGCAGTGTATCTAATCTTATACTGTGTGATACTGTCTCCTGAGCTGTGTATCTAATCCCCTCCTGTGTGATACTGTCTGCTGAGCTGTGTATCTAATCCTCTACTGTGTGATACTGTCTGCTGAGCCGTGTATCTAATCCTATGCTGTGTGATAGTCTGCTGAGCAGTGTATCTAATCTTATACTGTGTGATACTGTCTGCTGAGCTGTGTATCTAATCCCCTCCTGTGTGATACTGTCTGCTGAGCAGTGTATCTAATCCTCTCCTGTGTGATACTGTCTGCTGAGCAGTGTATCTAATCTTATACTGTGTGGTACTGTCTGCTGAGCTGTGTATCTAATCCCATCCTGTGTGATACTGTCTGCTGAGCTGTGTATCTAATCGTCTCCTGTGTGATACTGTCTGATGAACTGTGTATCTAATCCTATCTTTCGTGATACTGTCTGCTGAGCCGTGTATCTAATCCACTCCTGTGTGATACTGTCTGATGAACTGTGTATCTAATCCTGTCCTATGTGATACTGTCAGCTGAGCTGTGTATCTAATCCTCTCCTGTGTGATACTGTCTGCTGAGCTGTGCATCTAATCCTGTCCTGTGTGATACCGTCTGCTGAGCTATGTATCTAATCCTTTCCTGTGTGATACCATCTGCTGAGCTGTGTATCTAATCCTCTCCTGTGTGATACTGTCTGTGGAGCCGTGTATCTAATCCTCTTCTGTGCGATACCGTCTGCTGAGCTGTGTATCTAATCCTCTCCTGTGCGATACTGTCTGCTGAGCTGTGTATCTAATCCTCTCCTGTGTGATACTGTCTGCTGAGCAGTGTATCTAATCTTATACTGTGTGATACTGTCTGCTGAGCTGTGTATCTAATCCTCTCCTGTGTGATACTGTCTGCTGAGCAGTGTATCTAATCTTATACTGTGTGGTACTGTCTGCTGAGCTGTGTATCTAATCCCCTCCTGTGTGATACTGTCTGCTGAGCCGTGTATCTAATCCTCTCCTGTGTGATACTGTCTGCTGAGCTATGTATCTAATCCTGTCCTGTGTGATACTGTCTGCTGAGCTGTGTATGTATCTAATCCCCTCCTGTGTGATAATGTCTGCTGAGCTGTGTATCTAATCCTCTCCTGTGTGATAATGTCTGCTGAGCTGTGTATCTAATCCTGTCCTGTGTGATACTGTCTGCCGAGCTGTGTATCTAATCCTATCCTGTGTGATACTATCTGCTGAGCCGTGTATCTAATCCTCTCCTGTGTGATACTGTCTGCTGAGCTGTGTATCTAATCCTACCCTGTATGATACTGTCTGCTGAGCCGTGTATCTAATCCTCTCCTGTGTGATACTGTCTGCTGAGCCGTGTATCTAATCCTCTCCTGTGTGATACTGTCTGCTGAGCCGTGTATCTAATCCTCTCCTGTGTGATACTGTCTGCTGAGCTGTATCTCTAATCCTCTCCTGTGTGATACCATCTGCTGAGCCGTGTATCTAATCCTCTCCTGTGTGATACTGTCTGCTGAGCCGTGTATCTAATCCTCTCCTGTGTGATACTGTCTGCTGAGCCGTGTATCTAATCCTATCCTGTGTGATACTGTCTACTGAGCATTGTATCTAATCCTCTCCTGTGTGATACTGTCTGCTGAGCAGTGTTTCTAATCCTCTCCTGTGTGATACTGTGTGCTGAGCCGTGTATCTAATCCTCTCCTGTGTGATACTGTCTGCTGAGCTGTGTATCTAATCTTCTCCTGTGTGATACTGTCTGCTGAGCTGTGTATCTAATCTTCTCCTGTGTGATACTGTCTGCTGAGCTGTGTATCTAATCCTATTCGGTGTGATACTGTCTGCTGAGCTGTGTATCTAATCCTATTCGGTGTGATACTGTCTGCTGAGCTGTGTATCTAATCCTATCCGGTGTGATACTGTCTGCTGAGCTGTGTATCTAATCCTATCCGGTGTGATACTGTCTGCTGAGCTGTGTATCTAATCCTACCCTGTATGATACTGTCTGCTGAGCCGTGTATCTAATCCTCTCCTGTGTCATACTGTCTGCTGAGCCGTGTATCTAATCCTCTCCTGTGTGATACTGTCTGCTGAGCTGTGTATCTAATCCTCTCCTGTGTGATACTGTCTGCTGAGCCGTGTATCTAATATTCTCCTGTGTGATACTGTCTGCTGAGCTGTGTATCTAATCCTATTCGGTGTGATACTGTCTGCTGAGCTGTGTATCTAATCCTATTCGGTGTGATACTGTCTGCTGAGCTGTGTATCTAATCCTATCCGGTGTGATACTGTCTGCTGAGCTGTGTATCTAATCCTACCCTGTATGATACTGTCTGCTGAGCTGTGTATCTAATCCTCTCCTGTGTGATACTGTCTGCTGAGCCGTGTATCTAATCCTCCCCTGTGCGATACTGTCTGCTGAGCCGTTTATCTAATCCTCTCCTGTGTCATACTGTCTGCTGAGCCGTGTATCTAATCCTCTCCTGTGTGATACTGTCTGCTGAGCTGTGTATCTAATCCTCTCCTGTGTGATACTGTCTGCTGAGCCGTGTATCTAATCCTGTCCTGTGTGATACTGTCTGCTGAGCTGTGTATCTAATCCTCTCCTGTGCGATACTGTCTGCTGAGCCGTGTATCTAATCCTCCCCTGTGCGATACTGTCTGCTGAGCCGTGTATCTAATCCTCCCCTGTGTGATACTGTCTGCTGAGCCGTGTATCTAATCCTCTCCTGTGTGATACTGTCTGCTGAGCTGTGTATCTAATCCTCTCCTGTGTGATACTGTCTGCTGAGCCATGTATCTAATCCTCTCCTGTGTCATACTGTCTGCTGAGCTGTATCTCTAATCCTCTCCTGTGTGATACCATCTGCTGAGCCGTGTATCTAATCCTCTCCTGTGTGATACTGTCTGCTGAGCTGTGTATCTAATCCTCTCCTGTGTGATACTGTCTGCTGAGCATTGTATCTAATCCTCTCCTGTGTGATACTGTCTGCTGAGCAGTGTTTCTAATCCTCTCCTGTGTGATACTGTCTGCTGAGCTGTGTATCTAATCCTCTCCTGTGTGATACTGTCTGCTGAGCTGTGTATCTAATCCTATTCGGTGTGATACTGTCTGCTGAGCTGTGTATCTAATCCTATTCGGTGTGATACTGTCTGCTGAGCTGTGTATCTAATCCTATCCGGTGTGATACTGTCTGCTGAGCTGTGTATCTAATCCTATCCGGTGTGATACTGTCTGCTGAGCTGTGTATCTAATCCTATCCGGTGTGATACTGTCTGCTGAGCTGTGTATCTAATCCTATCCGGTGTGATACTGTCTGCTGAGCTGTGTATCTAATCCTATCCTGTGTGATACTGTCTGCTGAGCTGTGTATCTAATCCTATCCTGTGTGATACTGTCTGCTGAGCTGTGTATCTAATCCTATCCGGTGTGATACTGTCTGCTGAGCTGTGTATCTAATCCTATCCGGTGTGATACTGTCTGCTGAGCTGTGTATCTAATCCTATCCGGTGTGATACTGTCTGCTGAGCCGTGTATCTAATCTTCTCCTGTGTGATACTGTCTGCTGAGCTGTGTATCTAATCTTCTCCTGTGTGATACTGTCTGCTGAGCTGTGTATCTAATCTTCTCCTGTGTGATACTGTCTGCTGAGCTGTGTATCTAATCCTCTCCTGTGTGATACTGTCTGCTGAGCTGTGTATCTAATCCTATTCGGTGTGATACTGTCTGCTGAGCTGTGTATCTAATCCTATTCGGTGTGATACTGTCTGCTGAGCTGTGTATCTAATCCTATCCGGTGTGATACTGTCTGCTGAGCTGTGTATCTAATCCTATCCGGTGTGATACTGTCTGCTGAGCTGTGTATCTAATCCTATCCGGTGTGATACTGTCTGCTGAGCTGTGTATCTAATCTTCTCCTGTGTGATACTGTCTGCTGAGCTGTGTATCTAATCTTCTCCTGTGTGATACTGTCTGCTGAGCTGTGTATCTAATCTTCTTCTGTGTGATACTGTCTGCTGAGCAGTGTATCTAATCTTCTCCTGTGTGATACTGTCTGCTGAGCTGTGTATCTAATCCTATCCGGTGTGATACTGTCTGCTGAGCTGTGTATCTAATCCTATCCGGTGTGATACTGTCTGCTGAGCTGTGTATCTAATACTATCCGGTGTGATACTGTCTGCTGAGCATTGTATCTAATCCTCTCCTGTGTGATACTGTCTGCTGAGCTGTGTATCTAATCCTATCCGGTGTGATACTGTCTGCTGAGCCGTGTATCTAATCCTCTCCTGTGTGATACTGTCTGCTGAGCAGTGTATCTAATCCTTTCCTGTGTGATACTGTCTGCTGAGCTGTGTATCTAATCCTATCCGGTGTGATACTGTCTGCTGAACTGTGTATCTAATCCTATCCGGTGTGATACTGTCTGCTGAGCTGTGTATCTAATCTTATCCGGTGTGATACTGTTTGCTGAGCTGTGTATCTAATCCTATCCGGTGTGATACTGTCTGCTGAGCTGTGTATCTAATCCTATCCGGTGTGATACTGTCTGCTGAGCAGTGTATCTAATCCTCTCCTGTGTGATACTGTCTGCTGAGCTGTGTATCTAATCCTATCCGGTGTGATACTGTCTGCTGAGCCGTGTATCTAATCCTCTCCTGTGTGATACTGTCTGCTGAGCAGTGTATCTAATCCTTTCCTGTGTGATACTGTCTGCTGAGCTGTGTATCTAATCCTATCCGGTGTGATACTGTCTGCTGAGCTGTGTATCTAATCCTATCCGGTGTGATACTGTCTGCTGAGCTGTGTATCTAATCCTCTCCTGTGTGATACTGTCTGCTGAGCTGTGTATCTAATCCTATCCGGTGTGATACTGTCTGCTGAGCTGTGTATCTAATCCTATCCGGTGTGATACTGTCTGCTGAGCTGTGTATCTAATCCTATCCGGTGTGATACTGTCTGCTGAGCTGTGTATCTAATCCTATCCGGTGTGATACTGTCTGCTGAGCTGTGTATCTAATCCTCTCCTGTGTGATACTGTCTGCTGAGCTGTGTATCTAATCCTATCCGGTGTGATACTGTCTGCTGAGCCGTGTATCTAATCCTCTCCTGTGTGATACTGTCTGCTGAGCTGTGTATCTAATCTTCTCCTGTGTGATACTGTCTGCTGAGCTGTGTATCTAATCCTATCCGGTGTGATACTGTCTGCTGAACTGTGTATCTAATCCTATCCGGTGTGATACTGTCTGCTGAGCTGTGTATCTAATCCTATCCGGTGTGATACTGTCTGCTGAGCAGTGTATCTAATCCTCTCCTGTGTGATACTGTCTGCTGAGCTGTGTATCTAATCCTATCCGGTGTGATACTGTCTGCTGAGCTGTGTATCTAATCCTATCCGGTGTGATACTGTCTGCTGAGCTGTGTATCTAATACTATCCGGTGTGATACTGTCTGCTGAGCAGTGTATCTAATCCTCTCCTGTGTGATACTGTCTGCTGAGCTGTGTATCTAATCCTATCCGGTGTGATACTGTCTGCTGAGCCGTGTATCTAATCCTCTCCTGTGTGATACTGTCTGCTGAGCAGTGTATCTAATCCTTTCCTGTGTGATACTGTCTGCTGAGCTGTGTATCTAATCCTATCCGGTGTGATACTGTCTGCTGAACTGTGTATCTAATCCTATCCGGTGTGATACTGTCTGCTGAACTGTGTATCTAATCCTATCCGGTGTGATACTGTCTGCTGAGCTGTGTATCTAATCTTATCCGGTGTGATACTGTCTGCTGAGCTGTGTATCTAATCCTATCCGGTGTGATACTGTCTGCTGAGCTGTGTATCTAATCCTATCCGGTGTGATACTGTCTGCTGAGCAGTGTATCTAATCCTCTCCTGTGTGATACTGTCTGCTGAGCTGTGTATCTAATCCTATCCGGTGTGATACTGTCTGCTGAGCCGTGTATCTAATCCTCTCCTGTGTGATACTGTCTGCTGAGCAGTGTATCTAATCCTTTCCTGTGTGATACTGTCTGCTGAGCTGTGTATCTAATCCTATCCGGTGTGATACTGTCTGCTGAGCTGTGTATCTAATCCTATCCGGTGTGATACTGTCTGCTGAGCTGTGTATCTAATCCTCTCCTGTGTGATACTGTCTGCTGAGCTGTGTATCTAATCCTATCCGGTGTGATACTGTCTGCTGAGCCGTGTATCTAATCCTCTCCTGTGTGATACTGTCTGCTGAGCTGTGTATCTAATCTTCTCCTGTGTGATACTGTCTGCTGAGCTGTGTATCTAATCCTATCCGGTGTGATACTGTCTGCTGAACTGTGTATCTAATCCTATCCGGTGTGATACTGTCTGCTGAGCTGTGTATCTAATCCTATCCGGTGTGATACTGTCTGCTGAGCTGTGTATCTAATCCTATCCGGTGTGATACTGTCTGCTGAGCTGTGTATCTAATCCTCTCCTGTGTGATACTGTCTGCTGAGCAGTGTATCTAATCCTCTCTCATGTTATGTCTTCATCTTTTAATATTTCTAACGGCACCAGGCAGGGATGCCCGCTTTCCCCTCTCCTTTTTATTCTTACACTAGAACCTTTACTACAAAAGCTCAGAGAGGAGGGGAGGATCGTTGGCATCAAATCAGCTGGTACTGAACATAAAATCGCAGCATACGCAGACGATCTACTTATCATGACCTCTAACCCGAGAATATCTGTCCCAGTTATCCTGACATTACTCAAGAAATACGGTGCACTATCAAATTTTAAGGTGAATCTTAGCAAATCTCAAGTCTTAAATATAAATATCCCAGAACCACAAAAAACACAAATGGCAATCGGGTCCCCCTTTACCTGGTCCCCCCCATCAATACGTTTCTTGGGAGTTGAGATTTCTCCAAACCTACAAGAACTTTATAAGTTAAACTTCCCACCGCTATTGCAGAAAATCCAGAAACTTACCCCCAACTGGAATATCTCATACATCTCCTGGTTGGGTAGGAAAAATCTCCTTAAATGTATGATATGGCCAAAAATAACTTATCTAGTGCAAGCCCTTCCAATCCACCTACCTAATTCTTTTTTCATTGACATACGAAAACTCCTCAGCCGTTTTCTGTGGCACAACCAAAAACCCAGACTTCCCTTACAAATATTATCCCTCCCACACTCTGAAGGAGGTATAGATCTGCCAGATCTAAAGATACTTCAACAAGCCACTCATCTCCAAAGAGTCGTGGATGGATCAGGCTCCCACCACAGAAGCAATGGATTAAAGTAGAAGAAACAATCCTTAAATTCCCCCTTAGACAGCTCATCCTCACGCCCTCAAGTAGTACTAGGTATACATCAATTAAAAACCCTTTCACCGCCACTACTTTTAAAATCTGGTCCAATCCCCATATAAGACAAATATGCTCCCCGTTTCCCTCCCCTCTCCTACAAGTTACAGACCTAGTTCTCTCCTTTCTCCAGCCCATAATGCCACAATACACAACTCAATTCGCAACTTGATAACACCACTCCAAAAAATTACAGATAATGGGGTCATGCCCTGCTTGGCAGAACTCAATCAAATGCTAGATACTATCTCTTTTCACCCCTTTATGTACCAGAAATTTATGTCTAACTTAAAACTAGTCTTTAAAACTCCAAATTATATTAGGGAAATGACTGATTTTGAAAAACTTATAGCTGCAAAAAACCCCTAAAAAAGAACGTTATCAGCTCTACAAAAACAATTATGCCTAGCCAGAACCCCTAAGAAACTGCCATATGTAATGAAGTGGGAACAGGATCTGAATAGGCCTTTCACCCCATCTGAAATTAAAAGATTACTACTAGCACCTAAAGTCTCCTCTAGATGTGTTAGAGTACAAGAGAATGGCTATAAAGTTCTCTCCAGGTGGTATATGACTCCATCAAAACTTCAGAAATGTTACAAAGGACTTGATCCTGACTGCTGGAGATGCTCTTCTGATGTGGGCACTATGCTCCACATGTGGTGGAACTGTACATTGATTAAGCCCTTCTGGACAAAAATAATTCAAACTATTAATACAATTTTAAACTTGCAACTCTTGACCTCGCCGGAGATCTGCCTTCTGTTTCTGTTCCTAGATAACTTCCCTAAAATAAAATTAACCCTTCTTAGACAGCTCCTGGCCTCGGCTAAGTTACTTGTGACATCCTTATGGAAATCTGCGAAGACCCCAAATATCTCACTCTGGGAAATGAAGGTTGAACAAATATACAGGCTAGAAGAATTGACTAGTTGGGATGAAAAAAGGCATAAACAATTCTCGTTGATATGGCGTCCCTGGCACAAATATATTACAGACCGCACAATACTAACCTAAAATACTCAGATCGCTAGCCCATTCTAATCCCAACTCCCCCCCCCCCCATCATCTATATCTTTGTAGTCCCCCCCCCCTCCCATCATCTATATCTTTGTAGTCCCCCCCCCCCATCATCTATATCTTTGTAGTCCCCCCCCTCCATCTCATCTCCCCGTTCATCCCACTTCCCTTTCAACCTTCCCCCCTTCTCCAGGTTTTTTTTTTTTCTTTTTCTCTTCTGAAGTTTTTATTTCCAGGATATCACAATAAACCTTCTTGAATATGATAACATGTTATGTGACCACAATTTTGTACTACGACATGTTCAAAAGAATTGAACCTCTCTTATATTTTTTCTCTCTTCCGAAACGTGTCAATGTTTGGCTGAAATTTATGCAGTCTGGTCAATTTCTGCTCTTATAATCTATGTGATATCGTTATCTTTGATTTGTTTCATTAACAATGTGACTTTTCTTTGTTCAATTGTTAACCTTCTTTAAAAAAAACCTTAATAAAAAGATGTTTAAAAGAAAAGAATAAGCAGGACAAATAAAGGGTTTATCCAACATGTAAAACTAATTTGGAAGCTATAGTTAGGCTTTTAATAGGACTCTTTCAGCATGACTGTGCAAACCAAGCACAGGAGCTCACTGCCAATCATTTAACTACTGTTTTTCCACTATATGATTAGATATTAAGTGCAAATTGCTTGTTTCTTGGTAATGGCTGCATGCTTTTGCAAAAACTGTGCAGCCATTAACAATAAGTGAACCATTTGTAATTAATTTCTACCAGTACAGCTGAAAAAAGCTGTGATCTTTATGAAATGGGTTGTTAGCAGATGTACCTTGGTCGCACACATGCTATACTCATCAGGTGCTACATGAAACTCAAGCCTAAAGATGGCCGCGACACTCATGGGCCGCTGCATTGTGCTTGCCCCCCAGGCTAAAATTTGCCAGCCAATAATATGTGACTGGTATATCAAATACTGTGATACAGACATCAGATGTTTTACAGTAGATACACTGTCATATATATGACTACCAACATAAGGAGCATGAGTAATCCAAGACTTTATCACTACAGGCAACACCAAAACTATAGATACCACCAAAATGAAACAATAGGCGCTTATTGCCGCTAAAATAAATCTTTATTAAATATTGCAAAAATTAAAAGACAATCGTACAGAGTATAGCAATGGAGGATCACAAACACATGAGTATCACATTTATAGAGACATAGTAGTCACATATATATATATACAGTACAGACCAAAAGTTTGGACACACCTTCTCATTTAAAGATTTTTCTGTGTTTTCTTGAGTATGAAAATTGTACATTCACACTGAAGGCATCAAAACTATGAATTACCACATGTGGAATTATATACTTAACAAAAAAGTGTGAAACAACTGAAAATATGTCTTATATTCTAGGTTCTTCAAAGTACCCACCTTTTGCTTTGATGACTGCTTTGCACACTCTTGGCATTCTCTTGATGAGCTTCAAGAGGTAGTCACCGGAAATGGTTTTCACTTCACAGGTGTGCCCTGTCAGGTTTAATAAGTGGGATTTCTTGCCTTATAAATGGGGTTGGGACCATCAGTTGTGTTGTGCAGAAATCAGCTGGATACACAGCTGATAGTCCTACTGAATAGACTGTTAGCTGCTTTTTTCTTACCTTAATACAAATTCTAAGTAAAGAAAAACGAGTGGCCATTATTACTTTAAGAAATGAAGGTCTGTCAGTCCGAAAAATTGGGAAAACTTTGAATGTATCCCCAAGTGCAGTTGCAAAACCCATCAAGAAAACAAAGAAACTGGCTCACATGAGAACCGCCCCAGGAAAGGGAGACCAAGAGTCACCTCTGCTTCTGAGGATAAGTTTATCCGAGTCACCAGCCTCAGAAATCGCAGGTTAACAGCAGGTCAGATTAGAGACCAGGTCAATGGCACACAGAGTTCTAGCAGCAGACACATCTCTACAACAACTGTTAAGAGGAGACTTTGTGCAGCAGGCCTTCATGGTAAAATAGCTGCTAGGAAACCACTGCTAAGGACAGGCAACAAGCAGAAGAGACTTGTTTGGGATAAGGAACACAAGGAATGGACATTAGACCAGTGGAAATCTGTGCTTTGGTCTGATAAGTCCAAATTTGAGATCTTTGGTTCCAACCACCGTGTTTTTGTGCGACGCAGAAAAGGTGAACGGATGGACTCTACATGCCTGGTTCCCACCGTGAAGCATGGAGGAGGAGGTGTGATGGTGTGGGGGTGCTTTGCTGGTGACACTGTTGGGGATTTATTCTAAATTTAAGGCATACTGAACCAGCATGGCTACCACAGCATCTTGCAGCGGCATGCTATTCCATCCGGTTTGCGTTTAGTTGGACCATCATTTATTTTTCAACAGGACAATGACCCCAAACACACCTCCAGGCTGTGTAAGGGCTATTTGACCAAGAAGGAGAGTGATGGGGTGCTACGCCAGATGACCTGGCCTCCACAGTCACCAGACCTGAACCCAATCGAGATGGTTTGGGGTGAGCTGGACCGCAGAGTGAAGGCAAAAAGGCCAACAAGTGCTAAGCATCTCTGGGAACTCCTTCAAGATTGTTGGAAGACCATTTCCGGTGACTCCCTCTTGAAGCTCATCAAGAGAATGCCAAGAGTGTGCAAAGCAGTCATCAAAGCAAAAGGTGGCTACTTTGAAGAACCTAGAATATAAGACATATTTTCAGTTGTTTCACACTTTTTTGTTAAGTATATAATTCCACATGTGTTAATTCATAGTTTTGATGCCTTCAGTGTGAATGTACAATATTCAGAGTCATGAAAATACAGAAAAATCTTTAAATAAACTTTTGGTCTGTACTGTATATATAATATAACACTACAAGCCTCCCTCTGTCTGAAGCCTTTAAAGACTTGGCAAGCGCTACATGCCTGCGCAGTCTGGCTCTAGACAGAAGAACCCATTACGTTACAGGTAAGAGGAGTGTGTATGGCGCCGGAGATTGCGGTATGCGTAGACACTGAACACATACCGCGATCTCCGGCGCCATACTTACCTGACCGGGAGGAGCGTTGCAGCGGTGCTTCTCTTCTCGCCGGAGACCAGGGCAGGAGTGAAGGCGTTGGAATCGGCACATATGCATAGCTCTATCCGGCGCCATTTTACTGAAGACATATTTGCAGTGTGTCTTCAGCAAAATGGCGTTGAACAGCACGGTATGGGCACACGCGTACTCTGGCGCCGCACTGCTCCCCGGCAGAACAGGATACAGAAGCGCTGGAGCACAGGGAAGAAAGGTGAGTATGTGTTTATTTTTTTGTATCTGTGCACCGTGAAAGGGATGAGGGGTGCCATACATACCAGGAATGTGGTGTGACGGGTACCATACATACCAGGAAAGGGGTGTGAGGGGTACCATACATACCAGGAAAGGGGTGTGAGGGGTACAATGCATACAAGGATTTGGGGGCTGACTGAACCATGAAAACCAGGATTGGGGGGTGAGGGGTGCCATACATACCAGGATTGGGGGGTGAGGGGTGCCATATATACCAGGATTGGGGGGTGAGGGGTGCCATACATACCAGGATTTGGGGGGTGACTGAACCATGAAAACCAGGATTGGGGGTGAGGGGTGCCATACATACCAGGATTGGGGGGTGAGTGGTGCCATACATACCAGGAATGGGGGGTGAGGGGTACCATACATACCAGGAAAGGGGTGTGAGGGGACCATGCATACCAGGATTGGGGGATGAGGGGTACAATGCATACCAGGATTTGGGGGGTGACTGAACCATGAAAACCAGGATTGGGGGGTGAGGGATGCCATACATACCAGGATTGGGGGGTGAGGGGTGCCATACATACCAGGATTTGGGGGGTGACTGAACCATGAAAACCAGGATTGGGGGTGAGGGGTGCCATACATACCAGGATTGGGGGGTGAGTGGTACCATACATACCAGGATTGGGGGGTGAGGGGTACCATGCATACAAGGATAGGAAAGTGGGGTTCTATGCATACCAGAATAGGGATGAGGGGTACCATGCATACCTGGATTGGGGGATGAGGGGACCATGCATACCTGGATTGGGGGATGAGGGGACCATGCATACCAGGATTGGGGGATGAGGGAACCATGCATACCAGGATTGGGGGATGAGGGAACCATGCATACCAGGATTGGGGGATGAGGAGGCCATATGTACCAGGATTGGGGATGAGAGAGTCATGCATACCAGGGTTGGGGATGAGAGAGCCATGCATACCAGGATGGGGGATGAGGAGGCCATACATACCAGGGTAACGCTGAGGGGGCCATGTGCAGCATGATGGGGATTAGAGGTGCCATACATACCAGGACAGGGATGAGGGGTGCCATGCATACCACTATACCAGGACAGGGATGAGGGGTGCCATGCATACCACTATACCAGGATAAGGATGAGGGGTGTCATGCATACCGGGACAGGGATGAGGGGTGCCATGCATACCGGGACAGGGATGAGGGGTGCCATGCATACCGGGACAGGGATGAGGGGTGCCATGCATACCGGGACAGGGATGAGGGGTGCCATGCATACCGGGACAGGGATGAGGGGTGCCATGCATACCGGGACAGGGATGAGGGGTGCCATGCATACCGGGACAGGGATGAGGGGTGCCATGCATACCGGGACAGGGATGAGGGGTGCCATGCATACCGGGATAGGGATGAGGGGTGCCATGCATACCAGGATGGGGATGGGGACCACGTATAAAAGGAAGGGGGGGGGCATATATACCAGGATGGGGGATATTGTCAGAATTGGGGGACATTACCCCTATACCAGTGTCAGCAGAAGACCCCCTCCCCCTTAAAAGTGCATCAGGAACACATTTTTGGCTTAAATTTTTTTATTTTTATTTTCCTCCTCTAAAACCTAGGTGCGTCTTATGGTCCGGTGCATCTTATAGTCCGAAAAATACGGTACTTCTTACATTACATGAGTGATATCTATTGTAAATTCTATAATAGCTCAGAAACCGGCGAATCCTCACAGTGCATGGGGCGTGTCATGGGGGGATTCAAAAGTTTTCATTTTAGACTGTACATTATAGTCCTCCATACAGTAGTATGAGCACCACATAGTCCTCCATACAGTATTGTGGACACCACATAGTCCTCCATACAGTATTATGGGCACTACATAGCACTCCATACAGTATTATGGGCACCACATAGTCCTCTATACAGAATGGGCTCCATACTGAATAATGGACCCCATATAATGTTCCATACAGAATAATAGGCCCCATATAATGCTCTATACAGAATAATGAACCCCATATAATGCTCATTACACCATAATTGACCCCATATATTACTCCATGAAGAATAATGGGCATCATGTACTATGCCATACAGAATAATGGGCCCCATATAATGCTCCATAGAGAATGGGCCCCATATAATGCTCCATAGAGAATGGGCCCCATATAATGCTCCATACATAAAAAATAAATAATAAAATACTCACCTCTCCTCATACCCTGCTGGCTACAGGTCCTGTCTCTTCAACACTGAGACGTGACAGAGTCAGAAGACGCAGAGGAGACTGGACCTGCGGCCAGCAGGGTATGACGAGAGGTGAGTATTTCAAACACCGTAAAGCACGGGGGGGGGTTACACCGGGCCCCCCCAACTCACAGGCCCAATAGCGTTCCAGTGTCCCCAACTGTGAGTGGGGCCCCCCTCTTGCCCAGGGCCCTGGCACTTGCTCTGGTGCAATGGGTGGTTATGCCGGCTCTGGCCCTGTAGCTGGTGCAGGATCAGTCTGGGGCAGGGGTCTGTATAGTAAGGTCTGAAGTGTCTCGATCTCAGGTCCGATGTGATTTGAACATTCATACAGATCGAGAGCTGATGATCTCACACTGACAGCACGACCCCAACCTGCTTGAAGGGTCCATCTGCTACAATAAATCTTTCTGATCCTCAGCAGAGCGACCATAGATAACATTCAGGATCTGGCCCTGGACTTGTCAGGAGGTGAGCAGCGTCCTGCCACTTCCACACTCTACAAAAAGTATAAATCTCCTGTCCTGACCACTATCCGGAGCTCAGGCTAAGGCCACGGCCCCACTATCAGTATTTGGTCAGTATATTTTCTCAGGAGTGGGAGCCAAAACCAGGTCAGTAACAAATCAGAGAAAAGGTATAATAGAAACAAGTCACCAATTCTGCATTTATCACCAACTCCTGGTTTTGTCTCCAACTCCTGTGAAAAAATACTGACCGAATACTGACCAAATACTGATAGTGGGGTCGTGGCCTTACAAGAATCAAAGATGTCTGCCCTCTCCCAGATGCCAGCTGTAAAACCCGTCGCTCCACCATCACACGCTCATCACCGTCAGCAAGCAGGGCTCTTTTGCCGATGATCTTAACAGCAAAATGTTTGCGGGTAGATGAATCTTCCGCCAGTTCCATAGCATCCCCGGCCAAGCACTTGATGGAATAATAATCTCCTCTTGATGGTATCAGAGACTGTGCTTTTGGAGCTGGTTGACCAAACACCGCTGCTTCCTTCAGCTTCTTCAGCCTTCTGCTTTAGATCCATGGGTTTCTGTCCTAATGTAATCCTTCTTCTTTTCTTCTTTTTGTCCCCTGATGAGATGAAGATGGCTCCTCTCTTCTTGGCTCCCATCTTCTGACTTTCTACCTTCTCCTTTTCTTCCACTTCTTCTTTCTTCTGGACTGGTTGTTTTGTCCTGTTGACTGAAGACTTCCTCTCATCATCAGATGTGTCATGGGAAGGTCTTAGTCTCTTCGCTCCTTCCCTCCTCACCACGTTCTCCTTTACTTCTTTCTTCTGGACTGGTGGTTTTGTCCTGTTGACTGAAGACTTCCTCTCATCATCAGATGTGTCATGGGAAGGTCTTCGTGTCTTCACTCTTTCTCTGCTCACCACAATCTCCTCCTCTTTTATATCCATATTATTGCTTTGCTTAGAGTTAGCCGACATCTCCTCCACTGTTGTTGGTCAATTCCAACTGTCACTCAGTGCATTTCATATGGAATCATCATGCATGCACCACCACTGGTCATGTGATCAGCATCTGACCAATGATATTTAAGAGATAAATGAACATTAGCTGAGATTAAATATTCAGGTAATATTCAGATATTCTGTGGAACACAAGGTGCCACATTTACTAATAGTAATAGAACTGCACTAAGTCGCCAATTTAATTTACATTGTTACTACAGAGCATCAGATGAATGTAATATAATAAATATTAGCAAGATGTATGATTTCCATCCACTCTACGTATCATAGAAATACAGATATACTATCTTTTTATATAGAGATGTAGTAGAAGCCATCCTGATTGTTTGCAGCATGCTATGGTGATAGAGAAGCATGCATGACTGTGCCATGCAAATGGTGAGGAGCACCAAAATGGGACATATGATTCACGTAGCCAGGGGCGTAATGTCCGCGGTCGCAGTGGCAGTCACTGCGACCGGGCCCAGGGGGGTTGGGGCTTGTAAACGGCAGCAGAAATTTCAACAGGATGTGTGTATCGCAGTGCACAGTCGCTTCGGGTCCGTGCGTGACAAATCAGGGGCTGGGGTGTCTGGGGCCCACCAGGGACATTGACTCCAGGGGCCCACCCACCCTTCAGCTATTTGCAAATACCTGTTAGCCGTTATACCCATTATACTGGCGGCTCCTGCCCATCACTGTGCCCTCACCAGAACTGCGATGTACAATTACTGTAGTTTGCATTAAAGGGTTTTTATTGGTGAAAAATGTATCTAATCCTCTCCTGAGCGATATTGTCTGCTGAGCTTTGTATCTAATCCTCTCCTGTGTGATACTGTCTGCTGAGCCGTGTATCTAATCCTATCCTGTGTGATACTGTCTGCTGAGCCGTGTATCTAATCCCTCCCTGTGCGATACTGTCTGCTGAGCCGTGGATCTAATCCACTCCTGTGTGATACTGTCTGCTGAGCTGTGTATCTAATCCCGCCCTGTGCGATACTGTCTGCTGAGCCGTGTATCTAATCCACTCCTGTGTGATACTGTCTGATGAACTGTGTATCTAATCCTATCCTGTGTGATACTGTCTGCTGAGCCGTGTATCTAATCCCGCCCTGTGCGATACTGTCTGCTGAGCCGTGTATCTAATCCACTCCTGTGTGATACTATCTGCTGAGCTTTGTATCTAATCCTGTGCTGTGTGATACTGTCAGCTGAGTTGTGTATCTAATCCTATCCTGTGTGATACCATCTGCTGAGCTGTGTATCTAATCCTTTCCTGTGTGATACTGTCTGCTGAGCTGTGTATCTAATCCTCTCCTGTGTGATACCGTCTGCTGAGCCGTGTATCTAATCCTCTCCTGTGTGATACTGTCTGCTGAGCTATGTATCTAATCCTCTCCTGTCTGATACTGTTTGCTGAGCTGTGTATCTAATCCTTTCCTGTGTGATACTGTCTGCTGAGCTGTGTATCAAATCCTCTCCTGTGTGATACTGACTGCTGTGCTGTGTATCTAATCCTATGCTGTGTGATACTGTCTGCTGAGCTGTGTATCTAATCCTATGCTGTGTGATACTGTCTGCTGAGCTGTATCTCTAATCCTACCCTGTGTAATACTGTCTGCTCAACCGTGTATCTAATCCTCTCCTGTGTGATACCGTCTGCTGAGCAGTGTATCTAATCCTCTCCTGTATGATACCGGCTGCTGAGCTGTGTATCTAATCCTCTCCTGTGCGATACTCTCTGCTGAGCTGTGTATCTAATCCTTTCCTGTGTGATACTGTGTGCTGAGCTGTGTATGTAATCCTCTGTGTGATACTGTCTGATGAGCTGTGTATCTAATCCTCTCCTGTGTGATACTGTCTGCTGAGCTGTGTATCTAATCCTCTCCTGTGTGATACTGTCTGATGAACTGTGTATCTAATCCTATCCTGTGTGATACTGTCTGCTGAGCCGTGTATCTAATCCACTCCTGTGTGATACTGTCTGATGAACTGTGTATCTAATCCTCTCCTGTGTGATACTGTCTGCTGAGCTGTGTATCTAATCCTCTCCTGTGTGATACTGTCTGCTGAGCCGTGTATCTAATCCTACCCTGTGTGATACCGTCTGCTGAGCAGTGTATCTAATCCTCTCCTGTGTGATACCGGCTGCTGAGCTGTGTATCTAATCCTCTCCTGTGCGATACTGTCTGCTGAGCTGTGTATCTAATCCTCTCCTGTGTGATACTGTCAGCTGAGCTGTGTATCTAATCCTCTCCTGTGTGATACTGTCTGCTGAGCTGTGTATCTAATCCTGTCCTGTGTGATACTGTCTGATGAGCTATGTATCTAATCCTCTCCTGTGCGATACTGTCTGCTGAGCTGTGTATCTAATCCTCTCCTGTGTGATACTGTCAGCTGAGCTGTGTATCTAATCCTCTCCTGTGTGATACTGTCTGCTGAGCCGTGTATCTAATCCTGTCCTGTGTGATACTGTCTGATGAGCTATGTATCTAATCCTCTCCTGTGTGATACTGTCTGCTGAGCTGTGTATCTAATCCTGTCCTGTGTGATACTGTCTGATGAGCTATGTATCTAATCCTCTCCTGTGCGATACTATCTGCTGAGCCGTGTATCTAATCCTCTCCTGTGTGATACTGTCTGCTGAGCCGTGTATCTAATCCTCTGCTGTGTGATACTGTCTGCTGAGCCGTGTATCTAATCCTACCCTGTGTGATACTGTCTGCTGAACCGTGCATCTAATCCTGCCCTGTGTGATACTGTCTGCTGAGCAGTGTATCTAATTCTATCCTGTGTGATACCATCTGCTGAGCTGTGGATCTAATCCTCTCCTGTGTGATACTGTCTGCTGAGCTGTGTATCAAATCCTCTCCTGTGTGATACTGTCTGCTGAGCCGTGTATCTAATCCTACCCTGTGTGATACTGTCTGCTGAACCGTGTATCTAATCCTGCCCTGTGTGATACTGTCTGCTGAGCTGTGTATCTAATCCTATCCTGTGTGATACCATCTGCTGAGCCGTGTAACTAATCCTCTCCTGTGTGATACTGTCTGCTGAGCTGTGTATCTAATCCTCTCCTGTGTGATACTGTCTGCTGAGCCGTGTATCTAATCATATCCTGTGTGATACCATCTGCTGAGCAGTGTATCTAAACCTGTCCTGTGTGATACCAGCTGCTGAGCTGTGTATCTAATCCTATCCTTTGTGATACTATCTGCTGAGCAGTGTATCTAATCCTCTCCTGTGTGATACTGTCTGCTGAGCCGTGTATCTAATCCTCTACTGTGTGATACTATCTGCTGAGCAGTGTATCTAATCCTATCTTGTGTGATACCATCTGCTGAGCTGTGTATCTAATCCTCTCCTGTGTGATAATGTCTGCTGAGCCGTGTATCTAATCCTCTCCTGTGTGATACTGTCTGCTGAGCTGTGTATCTAATCCTGTCCTGTGTGATACAGTCCGCTGAGCTATGTATCTAATCCTCTCCTGAGCGATATTGTCTGCTGAGCTGTGTATCTAATCCTCTCCTGTGTGATACTGTCTGCTGAGCTGTGCATCTAATCCTATCCTGTGTGATACTATCTGCTGAGCAGTGTATCTAATCCTATCCTGTGTGATACTGTCTGCTGAGCCGTGTATCTAATCCCGCCCTGTGCGATACTGTCTGCTGAGCCGTGTATCTAATCCACTCCTGTGTGATACTGTCTGATGAACTGTGTATCTAATCCTATCCTGTGTGATACTGTCTGCTGAGCCGTGTATCTAATCCCGCCCTGTGCGATACTGTCTGCTGAGCCGTGTATCTAATCCACTCCTGTGTGATACTATCTGCTGAGCTTTGTATCTAATCCTGTGCTGTGTGATACTGTCAGCTGAGTTGTGTATCTAATCCTATCCTGTGTGATACCATCTGCTGAGCTGTGTATCTAATCCTTTCCTGTGTGATACTGTCTGCTGAGCTGTGTATCTAATCCTCTCCTGTGTGATACCGTCTGCTGAGCCGTGTATCTAATCCTCTCCTGTGTGATACTGTCTGCTGAGCTATGTATCTAATCCTCTCCTGTCTGATACTGTTTGCTGAGCTGTGTATCTAATCCTTTCCTGTGTGATACTGTCTGCTGAGCTGTGTATCAAATCCTCTCCTGTGTGATACTGACTGCTGTGCTGTGTATCTAATCCTATGCTGTGTGATACTGTCTGCTGAGCTGTGTATCTAATCCTATGCTGTGTGATACTGTCTGCTGAGCTGTATCTCTAATCCTACCCTGTGTGATACTGTCTGCTCAACCGTGTATCTAATCCTCTCCTGTGTGATACCGTCTGCTGAGCAGTGTATCTAATCCTCTCCTGTGTGATACCGGCTGCTGAGCTGTGTATCTAATCCTCTCCTGTGCGATACTCTCTGCTGAGCTGTGTATCTAATCCTTTCCTGTGTGATACTGTGTGCTGAGCTGTGTATGTAATCCTCTGTGTGATACTGTCTGATGAGCTGTGTATCTAATCCTCTCCTGTGTGATACTGTCTGCTGAGCTGTGTATCTAATCCTCTCCTGTGTGATACTGTCTGATGAACTGTGTATCTAATCCTATCCTGTGTGATACTGTCTGCTGAGCTGTGTATCTAATCCACCCGTGTGATACAGTCCGCTGAGCTGTGTATCTAATCCTATGCTGTGTGATACTGTCTGCTGAGCTGTGTATCTAATCCTCCTGTGTGATACTGTCTGCTGAGCTGTGTATCTAATCCTCTCCTGTGTAATACTGTCTGCTGAGCTGTGTATCTAATCCTCTCCTGTGTGATACTGTCTGCTGAGCTATGTCTCTAATCCCCTCCTGTGTGATACTGTCTGCTGAGCTGTGTATCTAATCCTCTCCTGTGTGATACTGTCTGATGAACTGTGTATCTAATCCTCTCCTGTGTGACTCTGTCTGCTGAGCCGTGTATCTAATCCTCTCCTGTGTGATACTGTGTGCTGAGATGTGTATCTTATCCTATCCTGTGTGATACTGTCTGATGAACTGTGTATCTAATCCTCTCCTGTGTGATACTGTCTGCTGAGTCGTGTATCTAATCCCGCCCTGTGCGATACTGTCTGCTGAGCCGTGTATCTAATCCACTCCTGTGTGATAATGTCTGATGAACTGTGTATCTAATCCTCTCCTGTGTGATACTGTCTGCTGAGCTGTTTATCTAATCCTCTCCTTTGTGATACTGTCTGCTGAGCTGTGTATCTAATCTTGTCCTTTGTGATACCGTCTGCTGAGCTGTGCATCTAATCCTGTCCTGTGTGATACCGTCTGCTGAGCAGTGTATCTAATCTTATCCTGTGATACTGTCTGCTGAGCTGTGTATCTAATCCCCTCCTGTGTGATTCTGTCTGCTGAGAAGTGTATCTAATCCTATGCTGTGTGATACTGTCTGCTGAGCTGTGTATCTAATCCTATGCTGTGTATCTAATCATCTCCTGTGTGATAATGTCTGCTGAGCCATGTATCTAATCCTATCCTGTGTGATACTGTCAGCTGAGCTGTGTATCTAATCCTATCCTGTGTGATACTGTCTGCAGAGCTGTGTATCTAATCCTCTCCTGTGTGATACTGTCTGCTGAGCCGTGTATCTAATCCTCTCCTGTGTGATACTGTCTGCTGAGCAGTGAATCTAATACTATCCTGTGTGATACTGTCTGCTCAGCCGTGTATCTAATCCACTCCTGTGTGATACTGTCTGCTGAGCTGTGTATCTAATCCTACGCTGTATGATACTGTCTGCTGAGCTGTGTATCTAATCCTCTCCTGTGTGATACTGTCTGCTGAGCTGTGTATCTAATCCTGTCCTGTGTGATACTGTATGCTGAGCCGTGTATCTAATCCTATGCTGTGTGATACTGTCTGCTGAGCTGTGTATCTAATCCTCTCCTGTGTGATACTGTCTGCTGAGCTGTGTATCTAATCCTGTCCTGTGTGATACTGTCTGCTGAGCCGTGTATCTAATCCTATGCTGTGCGATACTGTCTGCTGAGCTGTGTATCTAATCCTATGCTGTGTGATACTGTCTGCTGAGCTGTGTATCTAATCCTATGCTGTGTGATACTGCCTGCTGAGCTGTGTATCTAATCCTATGCTGTGTGATACTGTCTCCTCAGCTGTGTATCTAATCCCCTCCTGTGTGATACTGTCTGCTGAGCCGTGTATCTAATCCTATGCTGTGTGATACTGTCTGCTGAGCCATGTATCTAATCCTCTCCTGTGAGATACTGTCTGCTGAGCTGCGTATCTAATCCTCTCCTGTGTGATACTGTCTGATGAACTGTGTATCTAATCCCCTCCTGTGTGATACTCTCTGCTGAGCTGTGTATCTAATCCCCTCCTGTGTGATACTGTCTGTTGAGCCGTGTATCTAATCCTATGCTGTGTGATACTGCCTGCTGAGCTGTGTATCTAATCCTGCCCTGTGTGATACTGTCTGCTGAGCAGTGTATCTAATCCTCTCCTGTGTGATACTGTCTGCTGAGCTATGTATCTAATCCTGTGTGATACTGTCTGCTGAGCTGTGTATCTAATCCTCTCCTGTGTGATACCGGCTGCTGAGCTGTGTATCTAATACTCTCCTGTGTGATACTGTCTGCTGAGCAGTGTATCTAATACTCTCCTGTGTGATACTGTCTGATGAACTGTGTATCTAATCCTATCCTGTGTGATACTGTCTGCTGAGCCGTGTATCTAATCCCGCCCTGTGCGATACTGTCTGCTGAGCCGTGTATCTAATCCACTCCTGTGTGATACTGTCTGCTGAGCTGTGTATCTAATCCTATGCTGTGTGATACTGTCAGCTGATCTGTGTATCTAATCCTCTCCTGTGTGATACTGTCTGCTGAGCCGTGTATCTAATCCTCTGTGTAATACTGTGTGTTGAGCCGTGTATCTAATCCTCTCCTGTGTGATACTGTCTGCTGAGCAGTGTATCTAATCTTATCCTGTGTGATACTGTCAGCTGAGCTGTGTATCTAATCCTCTCCTGTGTGATACTGTCTGCTGAGCCGTGTATCTAATCCTGTCCTGTGTGATACTGTCTGATGAGCTATGTATCTAATCCTCTCCTGTGTGATACTGTCTGCTGAGCTGTGTATCTAATCCTGTCCTGTGTGATACTGTCTGATGAGCTATGTATCTAATCCTCTCCTGTGCGATACTATCTGCTGAGCCGTGTATCTAATCCTCTCCTGTGTGATACTGTCTGCTGAGCCGTGTATCTAATCCTCTGCTGTGTGATACTGTCTGCTGAGCCGTGTATCTAATCCTACCCTGTGTGATACTGTCTGCTGAACCGTGCATCTAATCCTGCCCTGTGTGATACTGTCTGCTGAGCAGTGTATCTAATTCTATCCTGTGTGATACCATCTGCTGAGCTGTGTATCTAATCCTCTCCTGTGTGATACTGTCTGCTGAGCTGTGTATCAAATCCTCTCCTGTGTGATACTGTCTGCTGAGCCGTGTATCTAATCCTACCCTGTGTGATACTGTCTGCTGAACCGTGTATCTAATCCTGCCCTGTGTGATACTGTCTGCTGAGCTGTGTATCTAATCCTATCCTGTGTGATACCATCTGCTGAGCCGTGTAACTAATCCTCTCCTGTGTGATACTGTCTGCTGAGCTGTGTATCTAATCCTCTCCTGTGTGATACTGTCTGCTGAGCCGTGTATCTAATCATATCCTGTGTGATACCATCTGCTGAGCAGTGTATCTAAACCTGTCCTGTGTGATACCAGCTGCTGAGCTGTGTATCTAATCCTATCCTTTGTGATACTATCTGCTGAGCAGTGTATCTAATCCTCTCCTGTGTGATACTGTCTGCTGAGCCGTGTATCTAATCCTCTACTGTGTGATACTATCTGCTGAGCAGTGTATCTAATCCTATCTTGTGTGATACCATCTGCTGAGCTGTGTATCTAATCCTCTCCTGTGTGATAATGTCTGCTGAGCCGTGTATCTAATCCTCTCCTGTGTGATACTGTCTGCTGAGCTGTGTATCTAATCCTGTCCTGTGTGATACAGTCCGCTGAGCTATGTATCTAATCCTCTCCTGAGCGATATTGTCTGCTGAGCTGTGTATCTAATCCTCTCCTGTGTGATACTGTCTGCTGAGCTGTGCATCTAATCCTATCCTGTGTGATACTATCTGCTGAGCAGTGTATCTAATCCTATCCTGTGTGATACTGTCTGCTGAGCCGTGTATCTAATCCCGCCCTGTGCGATACTGTCTGCTGAGCCGTGGATCTAATCCACTCCTGTGTGATACTGTCTGCTGAGCTGTGTATCTAATCCCGCCCTGTGCGATACTGTCTGCTGAGCCGTGTATCTAATCCACTCCTGTGTGATACTGTCTGATGAACTGTGTATCTAATCCTATCCTGTGTGATACTGTCTGCTGAGCCGTGTATCTAATCCCGCCCTGTGCGATACTGTCTGCTGAGCCGTGTATCTAATCCACTCCTGTGTGATACTATCTGCTGAGCTTTGTATCTAATCCTGTGCTGTGTGATACTGTCAGCTGAGTTGTGTATCTAATCCTATCCTGTGTGATACCATCTGCTGAACTGTGTATCTAATCCTTTCCTGTGTGATACTGTCTGCTGAGCTGTGTATCTAATCCTCTCCTGTGTGATACCGTCTGTTGAGCCGTGTATCTAATCCTCTCCTGTGTGATACTGTCTGCTGAGCTATGTATCTAATCCTCTCCTGTCTGATACTGTTTGCTGAGCTGTGTATCTAATCCTTTCCTGTGTGATACTGTCTGCTGAGCTGTGTATCAAATCCTCTCCTGTGTGATACTGACTGCTGTGCTGTGTATCTAATCCTATGCTGTGTGATACTGTCTGCTGAGCTGTGTATCTAATCCTATGCTGTGTGATACTGTCTGCTGAGCTGTATCTCTAATCCTACCCTGTGTGATACTGTCTGCTCAACCGTGTATCTAATCCTCTCCTGTGTGATACCGGCTGCTGAGCTGTGTATCTAATCCTCTCCTGTGCGATACTCTCTGCTGAGCTGTGTATCTAATCCTTTCCTGTGTGATACTGTGTGCTGAGCTGTGTATGTAATCCTCTGTGTGATACTGTCTGATGAGCTGTGTATCTAATCCTCTCCTGTGTGATACTGTCTGCTGAGCTGTGTATCTAATCCTCTCCTGTGTGATACTGTCTGATGAACTGTGTATCTAATCCTATCCTGTGTGATACTGTCTGCTGAGCTGTGTATCTAATCCACCCGTGTGATACAGTCCGCTGAGCTGTGTATCTAATCCTATGCTGTGTGATACTGTCTGCTGAGCTGTGTATCTAATCCTCCTGTGTGATACTGTCTGCTGAGCTGTGTATCTAATCCTCTCCTGTGTAATACTGTCTGCTGAGCTGTGTATCTAATCCTCTCCTGTGTGATACTGTCTGCTGAGCTATGTCTCTAATCCCCTCCTGTGTGATACTGTCTGCTGAGCTGTGTATCTAATCCTCTCATGTGTGATACTGTCTGATGAACTGTGTATCTAATCCTCTCCTGTGTGATACTGTCTGCTGAGCTGTGTATCTAATCCTCTCCTGTGTGATACTGTCTGCTGAGCTGTGTATCTAATCCTCTCCTGTGTGATACTGTCTGATGAGCTGTGTATCTAATCCTCTCCTGTGTGACTCTGTCTGCTGAGCCGTGTATCTAATCCTCTCCTGTGTGATACTGTGTGCTGAGATGTGTATCTTATCCTATCCTGTGTGATACTGTCTGATGAACTGTGTATCTAATCCTCTCCTGTGTGATACTGTCTGCTGAGTCGTGTATCTAATCCCGCCCTGTGCGATACTGTCTGCTGAGCCGTGTATCTAATCCACTCCTGTGTGATAATGTCTGATGAACTGTGTATCTAATCCTCTCCTGTGTGATACTGTCTGCTGAGCTGTTTATCTAATCCTCTCCTTTGTGATACTGTCTGCTGAGCTGTGTATCTAATCTTGTCCTTTGTGATACCGTCTGCTGAGCTGTGCATCTAATCCTGTCCTGTGTGATACCGTCTGCTGAGCAGTGTATCTAATCTTATCCTGTGATACTGTCTGCTGAGCTGTGTATCTAATCCCCTCCTGTGTGATTCTGTCTGCTGAGAAGTGTATCTAATCCTATGCTGTGTGATACTGTCTGCTGAGCTGTGTATCTAATCCTATGCTGTGTATCTAATCATCTCCTGTGTGATAATGTCTGCTGAGCCATGTATCTAATCCTATCCTGTGTGATACTGTCAGCTGAGCTGTGTATCTAATCCTATCCTGTGTGATACTGTCTGCAGAGCTGTGTATCTAATCCTCTCCTGTGTGATACTGTCTGCTGAGCCGTGTATCTAATCCTCTCCTGTGTGATACTGTCTGCTGAGCAGTGAATCTAATACTATCCTGTGTGATACTGTCTGCTCAGCCGTGTATCTAATCCACTCCTGTGTGATACTGTCTGCTGAGCTGTGTATCTAATCCTACGCTGTATGATACTGTCTGCTGAGCTGTGTATCTAATCCTCTCCTGTGTGATACTGTCTGCTGAGCTGTGTATCTA
Organism: Phyllobates terribilis; assembly: GCF_046119375.1. NCBI lineage: Eukaryota > Metazoa > Chordata > Amphibia > Anura > Dendrobatidae > Phyllobates > Phyllobates terribilis. The sequence goes on from NW_027363737.1 coordinate 271,655, forward strand.
ATCCTGTCCTGTGTGATACTGTATGCTGAGCCGTGTATCTAATCCTATGCTGTGTGATACTGTCTGCTGAGCTGTGTATCTAATCCTCTCCTGTGTGATACTGTCTGCTGAGCTGTGTATCTAATCCTGTCCTGTGTGATACTGTCTGCTGAGCCGTGTATCTAATCCTATGCTGTGCGATACTGTCTGCTGAGCTGTGTATCTAATCCTATGCTGTGTGATACTGTCTGCTGAGCTGTGTATCTAATCCTATGCTGTGTGATACTGCCTGCTGAGCTGTGTATCTAATCCTATGCTGTGTGATACTGTCTCCTCAGCTGTGTATCTAATCCCCTCCTGTGTGATACTGTCTGCTGAGCCGTGTATCTAATCCTATGCTGTGTGATACTGTCTGCTGAGCCATGTATCTAATCCTCTCCTGTGAGATACTGTCTGCTGAGCTGCGTATCTAATCCTCTCCTGTGTGATACTGTCTGATGAACTGTGTATCTAATCCCCTCCTGTGTGATACTCTCTGCTGAGCTGTGTATCTAATCCCCTCCTGTGTGATACTGTCTGTTGAGCCGTGTATCTAATCCTATGCTGTGTGATACTGCCTGCTGAGCTGTGTATCTAATCCTGCCCTGTGTGATACTGTCTGCTGAGCAGTGTATCTAATCCTCTCCTGTGTGATACTGTCTGCTGAGCTATGTATCTAATCCTGTGTGATACTGTCTGCTGAGCTGTGTATCTAATCCTCTCCTGTGTGATACCGGCTGCTGAGCTGTGTATCTAATACTCTCCTGTGTGATACTGTCTGCTGAGCAGTGTATCTAATACTCTCCTGTGTGATACTGTCTGATGAACTGTGTATCTAATCCTATCCTGTGTGATACTGTCTGCTGAGCCGTGTATCTAATCCCGCCCTGTGCGATACTGTCTGCTGAGCCGTGTATCTAATCCACTCCTGTGTGATACTGTCTGCTGAGCTGTGTATCTAATCCTATGCTGTGTGATACTGTCAGCTGATCTGTGTATCTAATCCTCTCCTGTGTGATACTGTCTGCTGAGCCGTGTATCTAATCCTCTGTGTAATACTGTGTGTTGAGCCGTGTATCTAATCCTCTCCTGTGTGATACTGTCTGCTGAGCAGTGTATCTAATCTTATCCTGTGTGATACTGTCTGCTGAGCTGTGTATCTAATCCCCTCCTGTGTGATACTGTCTGCTGAGCTGTGTATCTAATCCTATGATGTGTATCTAATCCTCTCCTGTGTGATACTGTCTACTGAGCCGTGTATCTAATCCCCTCCTGTGATACTGTCTGCTGAGCCGTGTATCTAATCCTCTCCTGTGTGATACCGTCTGCTGAGCTGTGTATCTAATCCTCTCCTGTGTGATACCGTCTGCTGAGCTGTGTATCTAATTCTCTCCTGTGTGATACTGTCTGCTGAGCTGTGTATCTAATACTCTCCTGTGTGATACTGTCTGCTGAGCAGTGTATCTAATACTATCCTGTGTGATACTGTCTGCTCAGCCGTGTATCTAATCCACTCCTGTGTGATACTGTCTGCTGAGCTGTGTATCTAATCCTACGCTGTATGATACTGTCTGCTGAGCTGTGTATCTAATCCTCTCCTGTGTGATACTGTATGCTGAGCTGTGTATCTAATCCTGTCCTATGTGATACTGTATGCTGAGCCGTGTATCTAATCCTATGCTGTGTGATACTGTCTGCTGAGCTGTGTATCTAATCCTCTCCTGTGTGATACTGTCTGCTGAGCTGTGTATCTAATCCTGTCCTGTGTGATACTGTCTGCTGAGCTGTGTATCTAATCCTACGCTGTATGATACTGTCTGCTGAGCTGTGTATCTAATCCTCTCCTGTGTGATACTGTATGCTGAGCTGTGTATCTAATCCTGTCCTATGTGATACTGTATGCTGAGCCGTGTATCTAATCCTATGCTGTGTGATACTGTCTGCTGAGCTGTGTATCTAATCCTCTCCTGTGTGATACTGTCTGCTGAGCTGTGTATCTAATCCTGTCCTGTGTGATACTGTCTGCTGAGCCGTGTATCTAATCCTATGCTGTGCGATACTGTCTGCTGAGCTGTGTATCTAATCCTATGCTGTGTGATACTGTCTGCTGAGCTGTGTATCTAATCCTATGCTGTGTGATACTGCCTGCTGAGCTGTGTATCTAATCCTATGCTGTGTGATACTGTCTGCTGAGCCATGTATCTAATCCTCTCCTGTGAGATACTGTCTGCTGAGCTGCGTATCTAATCCTCTCCTGTGTGATACTGTCTGATGAACTGTGTATCTAATCCCCTCCTGTGTGATACTCTCTGCTGAGCTGTGTATCTAATCCCCTCCTGTGTGATACTGTCTGTTGAGCCGTGTATCTAATCCTATGCTGTGTGATACTGCCTGCTGAGCTGTGTATCAAAACCTATGCTGTGTATCTCATCCTCTCCTGTGTGATACTGTCTGCTGAGCTATGTATCTAATCCTGTGTGATACTGTCTGCTGAGCTGTGTATCTAATTCTCCCTGTGTGATACCGTCTGCTGAGCTGTGTATCTAATACTCTCCTGTGTGATACTGTCTGCTGAGCAGTGTATCTAATACTCTCCTGTGTGATACTGTCTGATGAACCGTGTATCTAATCCCGCCCTGTGCGATACTGTCTGCTGAGCCGTGTATCTAATCCACTCCTCTGTGATACTGTCTGCTGAGCTGTGTATCTAATCCTATGCTGTGTGATACTGTCTGCTGATCTGTGTATCTAATCCTCTCCTGTGTGATACTGTCTGCTGAGCTGTGTATCTAATCCTACGCTGTGTGATACTGTCTGCTGAGCTGTGTATCTAATCCTCTCCTGTGTGATACTGTCTGCTGAGCTGTGTATCTAATCCTGTCCTGTGTGATACTGTCTGCTGAGCCGTGTATCTAATCCTATGCTGTGTGATACTGTCTGCTGAGCTGTGTATCTAATCTTATACTGTGTGATACTGCCTGCTGAGCTGTGTATCTAATCCTATGCTGTGTGATACTGTATGCTGAGCAGTGTATCTAATCCTCTCCTGTGTGATACTGTCTCCTCAGCTGTGTATCTAATCCCCTCCTGTGTGATACTGTCTGCTGAGCCATGTATCTAATCCTCTCCTGTGAGATACTGTCTGCTGAGCTGCGTATCTAATCCCGCCCTGTGTGATACTGTCTGCTGAGCCGTGGATCTAATCCACTCCTGTGTGATACTGTCTGCTGAGCTGTGTATCTAATCCCGCCCTGTGCGATACTGTCTGCTGAGCCGTGTATCTAATCCACTCCTGTGTGATACTGTCTGATGAACTGTGTATCTAATCCTATCCTGTGTGATACTGTCTGCTGAGCCGTGTATCTAATCCCGCCCTGTGCGATACTGTCTGCTGAGCCGTGTATCTAATCCTCTCCTGTGTGATACTGTCAGCTGAGCTGTGTATCTAATCCTCCTGTGTGATACTGTCTGCTGAGCTGTGTATCTAATCCTCTCCTGTGTAATACTGTCTGCTGAGCTGTGTATCTAATCCTCTCCTGTGTGATACTGTCTGATGAACTGTGTATCTAATCCTCTCCTGTGTGATACTGTCTGCTGAGCTATGTCTCTAATCCCCTCCTGTGTGATACTGTCTGCTGAGCTGTGTATCTAATCCTCTCCTGTGTGATACTGTCTGCTGAGCTGTGTATCTAATCCTCTCCTGTGTGATACTGTCTGCTGAGCTGTGTATCTAATCCTCTCCTGTGTGATACTGTCTGCTGAGCTGTTTATCTAATCCTCTCCTTTGTGATACTGTCTGCTGAGCTGTGTATCTAATCTTGTCCTTTGTGATACCGTCTGCTGAGCTATGCATCTAATCCTGTCCTGTGTGATACCGTCTGCTGAGCAGTGTATCTAATCTTATCCTGTGATACTGTCTGCTGAGCTGTGTATCTAATCCCCTCCTGTGTGATTCTGTCTGCTGAGAAGTGTATCTAATCCTATACTGTGTGATACTGTCTGCTGAGCTGTGTATCTAATCCTATGCTGTGTATCTAATCATCTCCTGTGTGATAATGTCTGCTGAGCCGTGTATCTAATCCTATCCTGTGTGATACTGTCAGCTGAGCTGTGTATCTAATCCTATCCTGTGTGATACTGTCTGCTGAGCTGTGTATCTAATCCTCTCCTGTGTGATACTGTGTGCTGAGCTGTGTATGTAATCCTCTCCTGTGCGTTACTGTCTGCTGAGCTGTGTATCTAATCCTCTCCTGTGTGATACTGTCTGATGAACTGTGTATCTAATCCTGTCCTATGTGATACTGTCAGCTGAGCTGTGTATCTAATCCTCTCCTGTGTGATACTGTCAGCTGAGCTGTGTATCTAATCCTCTCCTGTGCGTTACTGTCTGCTGAGCTGTGTATCTAATCCTATCCTGTGTGATACCATCTGCTGAGCTGTGTATCTAATCCTCTCCTGTGTGATACTGTCTGCTGAGCCGTGTATCTAATCCTCTCCTGTGTGATACTGTCTGCTGAGCCGTGTATCTAATCCTACCCTGTGTGATACTGTCTGCTGAACCGTGTATCTAATCCTGCCCTGTGTGATACTGTCTGCTGAGCAGTGTATCTAATTCTATCCTGTGTGATACCATCTGCTGAGCTGTGTATCTAATCCTCTCCTGTGTGATACTGTCTGCTGAGCTGTGTATCAAATCCCCTTCTATGTGATACTGTCTGCTGAGCCGTGTATCTAATCCTACCCTGTGTGATACTGTCTGCTGAACCGTGTATCTAATCCTGCCCTGTGTGATACTGTCTGCTGAGCAGTGTATCTAATCCTATCCTGTGTGATACCATCTGCTGAGCTGTGTATCAAATCCTCTCCTGTGTGATACTGTCTGCTGAGCCGTGTATCTAATCCTACCCTGTGTGATACTGTCTGCTGAACCGTGTATCTAATCCTGCCCTGTGTGATACTGTCTGCTGAGCTGTGTATCTAATCCTTTCCTGTGTGATACCATCTGCTGAGCCGTGTAACTAATCCTCTCCTGTGTGATACTGTCTGCTGAGCCCTGTATCTAATCATATCCTGTGTGATACCATCTGCTGAGCAGTGTATCTAAACCTATCCTGTGTGATACCAGCTGCTGAGCTGTGTATCTAATCCTATCCTTTGTGATACTGTCTGCTGAGCTGTGTATCTAATCCTTTCCTGTGTGATACCATCTGCTGAGCTGTGTATCTAATCCTCTCCTGTGTGATAATGTCTGCTGAGCCGTGTATCTAATCCTCTCCTGTGTGATACTGTCTGCTGAGCTGTGTATCTAATCCTGTCCTGTGTGATACAGTCCGCTGAGCTATGAATCTAATCCTCTCCTGTGCGATATTCTCTGCTGAGCTGTGTATCTAATCCTCTCCTGTGTGATACTGTCTGCTGAGCTGTGCATCTAATCCTATCCTGTGTGATACTATCTGCTGAGCAGTGTATCTAATCCTATCCTGTGTGATACTGTTTGCTGAGCCGTGTATCTAATCCCGCCCTGTGCGATACTGTCTGCTGAGCCGTGGATCTAATCCACTCCTGTGTGATACTGTCTGCTGAGCTGTGTATCTAATCCCGCCCTGTGCGATACTGTCTGCTGAGCCGTGTATCTAATCCACTCCTGTGTGATACTGTCTGATGAACTGTGTATCTAATCCTCTCCTGTGTGATACTGTCTGCTGAGCTGTGTATCTAATCCTCTCCTGTGTGATACTGTCTGCTGAGCCGTGTATCTAATCCTACCCTGTGTGATACCGTCTGCTGAGCAGTGTATCTAATCCTCTCCTGTGTGATACCGGCTGCTGAGATGTGTATCTAATCCTCTCCTGTGCGATACTGTCTGCTGAGCTGTGTATCTAATCCTCTCCTGTGTGATACTGTCTGCTGAGCTGTGTATCTAATCCTGTCCTGTGTGATACTGTCTGATGAGCTATGTATCTAATCCTCTCCTGTGCGATACTGTCTGCTGAGCTGTGTATCTAATCCTCTCCTGTGTGATACTGTTAGCTGAGCTGTGTATCTAATCCTCTCCTGTGTGATACTGTCTGCTGAGCCGTGTATCTAATCCTGTCCTGTGTGATACTGTCTGATGAGCTATGTATCTAATCCTCTCCTGTGTGATACTGTCTGCTGAGCTGTGTATCTAATCCTGTCCTGTGTGATACTGTCTGATGAGCTATGTATCTAATCCTCTCCTGTGCGATACTATCTGCTGAGCCGTGTATCTAATCCTCTCCTGTGTGATACTGTCTGCTGAGCCGTGTATCTAATCCTCTCCTGTGTGATACTGTCTGCTGAACTGTGTATCTAATCCTCTCCTGTGTGATACTGTCTGCTGAGCCGTGTATCTAATCCTACCCTGTGTGATACTGTCTGCTGAACCGTGCATCTAATCCTGCCCTGTGTGATACTGTCTGCTGAGCAGTGTATCTAATTCTATCCTGTGTGATACCATCTGCTGAGCTGTGTATCTAATCCTCTCCTGTGTGATACTGTCTGCTGAGCTGTGTATCAAATCCTCTCCTGTGTGATACTGTCTGCTGAGCCGTGTATCTAATCCTACCCTGTGTGATACTGTCTGCTGAACCGTGTATCTAATCCTGCCCTGTGTGATACTGTCTGCTGAGCTGTGTATCTAATCCTATCCTGTGTGATACCATCTGCTGAGCCGTGTAACTAATCCTCTCCTGTGTGATACTGTCTGCTGAGCCCTGTATCTAATCATATCCTGTGTGATACCATCTGCTGAGCAGTGTATCTAAACCTGTCCTGTGTGATACCAGCTGCTGAGCTGTGTATCTAATCCTATCCTTTGTGATACTGTCTGCTGAGCTGTGTATCTAATCCTTTCCTGTGTGATACTATCTGCTGAGCAGTGTATCTAATCCTCTCCTGTGTGATACTGTCTGCTGAGCCGTGTATCTAATCCTCTACTGTGTGATACTATCTGCTGAGCAGTGTATCTAATCCTATCTTGTGTGATACCATCTGCTGAGCTGTGTATCTAATCCTCTCCTGTGTGATAATGTCTGCTGAGCCGTGTATCTAATCCTCTCCTGTGTGATACTGTCTGCTGAGCTGTGTATCTAATCCTGTCCTGTGTGATACAGTCCGCTGAGCTATGTATCTAATCCTCTCCTGAGCGATATTGTCTGCTGAGCTTTGTATCTAATCCTCTCCTGTGTGATACTGTCTGCTGAGCCGTGTATCTAATCCTATCCTGTGTGATACTGTCTGCTGAGCCGTGTATCTAATCCCGCCCTGTGCGATACTGTCTGCTGGGCCGTGGATCTAATCCACTCCTGTGTGATACTGTCTGCTGAGCTGTGTATCTAATCCCGCCCTGTGCGATACTGTCTGCTGAGCCGTGTATCTAATCCACTCCTGTGTGATACTGTCTGATGAACTGTGTATCTAATCCTATCCTGTGTGATACTGTCTGCTGAGCCGTGTATCTAATCCCGCCCTGTGCGATACTGTCTGCTGAGCCGTGTATCTAATCCACTCCTGTGTGATACTATCTGCTGAGCTTTGTATCTAATCCTGTGCTGTGTGATACTGTCAGCTGAGTTGTGTATCTAATCCTATCCTGTGTGATACCATCTGCTGAGCTGTGTATCTAATCCTTTCCTGTGTGATACTGTCTGCTGAGCTGTGTATCTAATCCTCTCCTGTGTGATACCGTCTGCTGAGCCGTGTATCTAATCCTCTCCTGTGTGATACTGTCTGCTGAGCTATGTATCTAATCCTCTCCTGTCTGATACTGTTTGCTGAGCTGTGTATCTAATCCTTTCCTGTGTGATACTGTCTGCTGAGCTGTGTATCAAATCCTCTCCTGTGTGATACTGACTGCTTTGCTGTGTATCTAATCCTATGCTGTGTGATACTGTCTGCTGAGCTGTGTATCTAATCCTATGCTGTGTGATACTGTCTGCTGAGCTGTATCTCTAATCCTACCCTGTGTAATACTGTCTGCTCAACCGTGTATCTAATCCTCTCCTGTGTGATACCGTCTGCTGAGCAGTGTATCTAATCCTCTCCTGTATGATACCGGCTGCTGAGCTGTGTATCTAATCCTCTCCTGTGCGATACTCTCTGCTGAGCTGTGTATCTAATCCTTTCCTGTGTGATACTGTGTGCTGAGCTGTGTATGTAATCCTCTGTGTGATACTGTCTGATGAGCTGTGTATCTAATCCTCTCCTGTGTGATACTGTCTGCTGAGCTGTGTATCTAATCCTCTCCTGTGTGATACTGTCTGATGAACTGTGTATCTAATCCTATCCTGTGTGATACTGTCTGCTGAGCCGTGTATCTAATCCACTCCTGTGTGATACTGTCTGATGAACTGTGTATCTAATCCTCTCCTGTGTGATACTGTCTGCTGAGCTGTGTATCTAATCCTCTCCTGTGTGATACTGTCTGCTGAGCCGTGTATCTAATCCTACCCTGTGTGATACCGTCTGCTGAGCAGTGTATCTAATCCTCTCCTGTGTGATACCGGCTGCTGAGCTGTGTATCTAATCCTCTCCTGTGCGATACTGTCTGCTGAGCTGTGTATCTAATCCTCTCCTGTGTGATACTGTCAGCTGAGCTGTGTATCTAATCCTCTCCTGTGTGATACTGTCTGCTGAGCTGTGTATCTAATCCTGTCCTGTGTGATACTGTCTGATGAGCTATGTATCTAATCCTCTCCTGTGCGATACTGTCTGCTGAGCTGTGTATCTAATCCTCTCCTGTGTGATACTGTCAGCTGAGCTGTGTATCTAATCCTCTCCTGTGTGATACTGTCTGCTGAGCCGTGTATCTAATCCTGTCCTGTGTGATACTGTCTGATGAGCTATGTATCTAATCCTCTCCTGTGTGATACTGTCTGCTGAGCTGTGTATCTAATCCTGTCCTGTGTGATACTGTCTGATGAGCTATGTATCTAATCCTCTCCTGTGCGATACTATCTGCTGAGCCGTGTATCTAATCCTCTCCTGTGTGATACTGTCTGCTGAGCCGTGTATCTAATCCTCTGCTGTGTGATACTGTCTGCTGAGCCGTGTATCTAATCCTACCCTGTGTGATACTGTCTGCTGAACCGTGCATCTAATCCTGCCCTGTGTGATACTGTCTGCTGAGCAGTGTATCTAATTCTATCCTGTGTGATACCATCTGCTGAGCTGTGTATCTAATCCTCTCCTGTGTGATACTGTCTGCTGAGCTGTGTATCAAATCCTCTCCTGTGTGATACTGTCTGCTGAGCCGTGTATCTAATCCTACCCTGTGTGATACTGTCTGCTGAACCGTGTATCTAATCCTGCCCTGTGTGATACTGTCTGCTGAGCTGTGTATCTAATCCTATCCTGTGTGATACCATCTGCTGAGCCGTGTAACTAATCCTCTCCTGTGTGATACTGTCTGCTGAGCTGTGTATCTAATCCTCTCCTGTGTGATACTGTCTGCTGAGCCGTGTATCTAATCATATCCTGTGTGATACCATCTGCTGAGCAGTGTATCTAAACCTGTCCTGTGTGATACCAGCTGCTGAGCTGTGTATCTAATCCTATCCTTTGTGATACTATCTGCTGAGCAGTGTATCTAATCCTCTCCTGTGTGATACTGTCTGCTGAGCCGTGTATCTAATCCTCTACTGTGTGATACTATCTGCTGAGCAGTGTATCTAATCCTATCTTGTGTGATACCATCTGCTGAGCTGTGTATCTAATCCTCTCCTGTGTGATAATGTCTGCTGAGCCGTGTATCTAATCCTCTCCTGTGTGATACTGTCTGCTGAGCTGTGTATCTAATCCTGTCCTGTGTGATACAGTCCGCTGAGCTATGTATCTAATCCTCTCCTGAGCGATATTGTCTGCTGAGCTGTGTATCTAATCCTCTCCTGTGTGATACTGTCTGCTGAGCTGTGCATCTAATCCTATCCTGTGTGATACTATCTGCTGAGCAGTGTATCTAATCCTATCCTGTGTGATACTGTCTGCTGAGCCGTGTATCTAATCCCGCCCTGTGCGATACTGTCTGCTGAGCCGTGTATCTAATCCACTCCTGTGTGATACTGTCTGATGAACTGTGTATCTAATCCTATCCTGTGTGATACTGTCTGCTGAGCCGTGTATCTAATCCACTCCTGTGTGATACTATCTGCTGAGCTTTGTATCTAATCCTGTGCTGTGTGATACTGTCAGCTGAGTTGTGTATCTAATCCTATCCTGTGTGATACCATCTGCTGAGCTGTGTATCTAATCCTTTCCTGTGTGATACTGTCTGCTGAGCTGTGTATCTAATCCTCTCCTGTGTGATACCGTCTGCTGAGCCGTGTATCTAATCCTCTCCTGTGTGATACTGTCTGCTGAGCTATGTATCTAATCCTCTCCTGTCTGATACTGTTTGCTGAGCTGTGTATCTAATCCTTTCCTGTGTGATACTGTCTGCTGAGCTGTGTATCAAATCCTCTCCTGTGTGATACTGACTGCTGTGCTGTGTATCTAATCCTATGCTGTGTGATACTGTCTGCTGAGCTGTGTATCTAATCCTATGCTGTGTGATACTGTCTGCTGAGCTGTATCTCTAATCCTACCCTGTGTGATACTGTCTGCTCAACCGTGTATCTAATCCTCTCCTGTGTGATACCGTCTGCTGAGCAGTGTATCTAATCCTCTCCTGTGTGATACCGGCTGCTGAGCTGTGTATCTAATCCTCTCCTGTGCGATACTCTCTGCTGAGCTGTGTATCTAATCCTTTCCTGTGTGATACTGTGTGCTGAGCTGTGTATGTAATCCTCTGTGTGATACTGTCTGATGAGCTGTGTATCTAATCCTCTCCTGTGTGATACTGTCTGCTGAGCTGTGTATCTAATCCTCTCCTGTGTGATACTGTCTGATGAACTGTGTATCTAATCCTATCCTGTGTGATACTGTCTGCTGAGCTGTGTATCTAATCCACCCGTGTGATACAGTCCGCTGAGCTGTGTATCTAATCCTATGCTGTGTGATACTGTCTGCTGAGCTGTGTATCTAATCCTCCTGTGTGATACTGTCTGCTGAGCTGTGTATCTAATCCTCTCCTGTGTAATACTGTCTGCTGAGCTGTGTATCTAATCCTCTCCTGTGTGATACTGTCTGCTGAGCTATGTCTCTAATCCCCTCCTGTGTGATACTGTCTGCTGAGCCGTGTATCTAATCCTCTCCTGTGTGATACTGTGTGCTGAGATGTGTATCTTATCCTATCCTGTGTGATACTGTCTGATGAACTGTGTATCTAATCCTCTCCTGTGTGATACTGTCTGCTGAGTCGTGTATCTAATCCCGCCCTGTGCGATACTGTCTGCTGAGCCGTGTATCTAATCCACTCCTGTGTGATAATGTCTGATGAACTGTGTATCGAATCCTCTCCTGTGTGATACTGTCTGCTGAGCTGTTTATCTAATCCTCTCCTTTGTGATACTGTCTGCTGAGCTGTGTATCTAATCTTGTCCTTTGTGATACCGTCTGCTGAGCTGTGCATCTAATCCTGTCCTGTGTGATACCGTCTGCTGAGCAGTGTATCTAATCTTATCCTGTGATACTGTCTGCTGAGCTGTGTATCTAATCCCCTCCTGTGTGATTCTGTCTGCTGAGAAGTGTATCTAATCCTATGCTGTGTGATACTGTCTGCTGAGCTGTGTATCTAATCCTATGCTGTGTATCTAATCATCTCCTGTGTGATAATGTCTGCTGAGCCATGTATCTAATCCTATCCTGTGTGATACTGTCAGCTGAGCTGTGTATCTAATCCTATCCTGTGTGATACTGTCTGCAGAGCTGTGTATCTAATCCTCTCCTGTGTGATACTGTCTGCTGAGCCGTGTATCTAATCCTCTCCTGTGTGATACTGTCTGCTGAGCAGTGAATCTAATACTATCCTGTGTGATACTGTCTGCTCAGCCGTGTATCTAATCCACTCCTGTGTGATACTGTCTGCTGAGCTGTGTATCTAATCCTACGCTGTATGATACTGTCTGCTGAGCTGTGTATCTAATCCTCTCCTGTGTGATACTGTCTGCTGAGCTGTGTATCTAATCCTGTCCTGTGTGATACTGTATGCTGAGCCGTGTATCTAATCCTATGCTGTGTGATACTGTCTGCTGAGCTGTGTATCTAATCCTCTCCTGTGTGATACTGTCTGCTGAGCTGTGTATCTAATCCTGTCCTGTGTGATACTGTCTGCTGAGCCGTGTATCTAATCCTATGCTGTGCGATACTGTCTGCTGAGCTGTGTATCTAATCCTATGCTGTGTGATACTGTCTGCTGAGCTGTGTATCTAATCCTATGCTGTGTGATACTGCCTGCTGAGCTGTGTATCTAATCCTATGCTGTGTGATACTGTCTCCTCAGCTGTGTATCTAATCCCCTCCTGTGTGATACTGTCTGCTGAGCCGTGTATCTAATCCTATGCTGTGTGATACTGTCTGCTGAGCCATGTATCTAATCCTCTCCTGTGAGATACTGTCTGCTGAGCTGCGTATCTAATCCTCTCCTGTGTGATACTGTCTGATGAACTGTGTATCTAATCCCCTCCTGTGTGATACTCTCTGCTGAGCTGTGTATCTAATCCCCTCCTGTGTGATACTGTCTGTTGAGCCGTGTATCTAATCCTATGCTGTGTGATACTGCCTGCTGAGCTGTGTATCTAATCCTGCCCTGTGTGATACTGTCTGCTGAGCAGTGTATCTAATCCTCTCCTGTGTGATACTGTCTGCTGAGCTATGTATCTAATCCTGTGTGATACTGTCTGCTGAGCTGTGTATCTAATCCTCTCCTGTGTGATACCGGCTGCTGAGCTGTGTATCTAATACTCTCCTGTGTGATACTGTCTGCTGAGCAGTGTATCTAATACTCTCCTGTGTGATACTGTCTGATGAACTGTGTATCTAATCCTATCCTGTGTGATACTGTCTGCTGAGCCGTGTATCTAATCCCGCCCTGTGCGATACTGTCTGCTGAGCCGTGTATCTAATCCACTCCTGTGTGATACTGTCTGCTGAGCTGTGTATCTAATCCTATGCTGTGTGATACTGTCAGCTGATCTGTGTATCTAATCCTCTCCTGTGTGATACTGTCTGCTGAGCCGTGTATCTAATCCTCTGTGTAATACTGTGTGTTGAGCCGTGTATCTAATCCTCTCCTGTGTGATACTGTCTGCTGAGCAGTGTATCTAATCTTATCCTGTGTGATACTGTCTGCTGAGCTGTGTATCTAATCCCCTCCTGTGTGATACTGTCTGCTGAGCTGTGTATCTAATCCTATGATGTGTATCTAATCCTCTCCTGTGTGATACTGTCTACTGAGCCGTGTATCTAATCCCCTCCTGTGATACTGTCTGCTGAGCCGTGTATCTAATCCTCTCCTGTGTGATACCGTCTGCTGAGCTGTGTATCTAATTCTCTCCTGTGTGATACTGTCTGCTGAGCTGTGTATCTAATACTCTCCTGTGTGATACTGTCTGCTGAGCAGTGTATCTAATACTATCCTGTGTGATACTGTCTGCTCAGCCGTGTATCTAATCCACTCCTGTGTGATACTGTCTGCTGAGCTGTGTATCTAATCCTACGCTGTATGATACTGTCTGCTGAGCTGTGTATCTAATACTCTCCTGTGTGATACTGTCTGCTGAGCAGTGTATCTAATACTCTCCTGTGTGATACTGTCTGATGAACCGTGTATCTAATCCCGCCCTGTGCGATACTGTCTGCTGAGCCGTGTACCTAATCCACTCCTCTGTGATACTGTCTGCTGAGCTGTGTATCTAATCCTATGCTGTGTGATACTGTCTGCTGATCTGTGTATCTAATCCTCTCCTGTGTGATACTGTCTGCTGAGCTGTGTATCTAATCCTACGCTGTGTGATACTGTCTGCTGAGCTGTGTATCTAATCCTCTCCTGTGTGATACTGTCTGCTGAGCTGTGTATCTAATCCTGTCCTGTGTGATACTGTCTGCTGAGCCGTGTATCTAATCCTATGCTGTGTGATACTGTCTGCTGAGCTGTGTATCTAATCTTATACTGTGTGATACTGCCTGCTGAGCTGTGTATCTAATCCTATGCTGTGTGATACTGTATGCTGAGCAGTGTATCTAATCCTCTCCTGTGTGATACTGTCTCCTCAGCTGTGTATCTAATCCCCTCCTGTGTGATACTGTCTGCTGAGCCATGTATCTAATCCTCTCCTGTGAGATACTGTCTGCTGAGCTGCGTATCTAATCCCGCCCTGTGTGATACTGTCTGCTGAGCCGTGGATCTAATCCACTCCTGTGTGATACTGTCTGCTGAGCTGTGTATCTAATCCCGCCCTGTGCGATACTGTCTGCTGAGCCGTGTATCTAATCCACTCCTGTGTGATACTGTCTGATGAACTGTGTATCTAATCCTATCCTGTGTGATACTGTCTGCTGAGCCGTGTATCTAATCCCGCCCTGTGCGATACTGTCTGCTGAGCCGTGTATCTAATCCTCTCCTGTGTGATACTGTCAGCTGAGCTGTGTATCTAATCCTCCTGTGTGATACTGTCTGCTGAGCTGTGTATCTAATCCTCTCCTGTGTAATACTGTCTGCTGAGCTGTGTATCTAATCCTCTCCTGTGTGATACTGTCTGATGAACTGTGTATCTAATCCTCTCCTGTGTGATACTGTCTGCTGAGCTATGTCTCTAATCCCCTCCTGTGTGATACTGTCTGCTGAGCTGTGTATCTAATCCTCTCCTGTGTGATACTGTCTGCTGAGCTGTGTATCTAATCCTCTCCTGTGTGATACTGTCTGCTGAGCTGTGTATCTAATCCTCTCCTGTGTGATACTGTCTGCTGAGCTGTTTATCTAATCCTCTCCTTTGTGATACTGTCTGCTGAGCTGTGTATCTAATCTTGTCCTTTGTGATACCGTCTGCTGAGCTATGCATCTAATCCTGTCCTGTGTGATACCGTCTGCTGAGCAGTGTATCTAATCTTATCCTGTGATACTGTCTGCTGAGCTGTGTATCTAATCCCCTCCTGTGTGATTCTGTCTGCTGAGAAGTGTATCTAATCCTATGCTGTGTGATACTGTCTGCTGAGCTGTGTATCTAATCCTATGCTGTGTATCTAATCATCTCCTGTGTGATAATGTCTGCTGAGCCGTGTATCTAATCCTATCCTGTGTGATACTGTCAGCTGAGCTGTGTATCTAATCCTATCCTGTGTGATACTGTCTGCTGAGCTGTGTATCTAATCCTCTCCTGTGTGATACTGTCTGCTGAGCCGTGTATCTAATCCTCTCCTGTGTGATAATGTGTGCTGAGCTGTGTATGTAATCCTCTCCTGTGCGTTACTGTCTGCTGAGCTGTGTATCTAATCCTCTCCTGTGTGATACTGTCTGATGAACTGTGTATCTAATCCTGTCCTATGTGATACTGTCAGCTGAGCTGTGTATCTAATCCTCTCCTGTGTGATACTGTCAGCTGAGCTGTGTATCTAATCCTCTCCTGTGCGTTACTGTCTGCTGAGCTGTGTATCTAATCCTATCCTGTGTGATACCATCTGCTGAGCTGTGTATCTAATCCTCTCCTGTGTGATACTGTCTGCTGAGCCGTGTATCTAATCCTCTCCTGTGTGATACTGTCTGCTGAGCCGTGTATCTAATCCTACCCTGTGTGATACTGTCTGCTGAACCGTGTATCTAATCCTGCCCTGTGTGATACTGTCTGCTGAGCAGTGTATCTAATTCTATCCTGTGTGATACCATCTGCTGAGCTGTGTATCTAATCCTCTCCTGTGTGATACTGTCTGCTGAGCTGTGTATCAAATCCCCTTCTATGTGATACTGTCTGCTGAGCCGTGTATCTAATCCTACCCTGTGTGATACTGTCTGCTGAACCGTGTATCTAATCCTGCCCTGTGTGATACTGTCTGCTGAGCTGTGTATCAAATCCTCTCCTGTGTGATACTGTCTGCTGAGCCGTGTATCTAATCCTACCCTGTGTGATACTGTCTGCTGAACCGTGTATCTAATCCTGCCCTGTGTGATACTGTCTGCTGAGCTGTGTATCTAATCCTTTCCTGTGTGATACCATCTGCTGAGCCGTGTAACTAATCCTCTCCTGTGTGATACTGTCTGCTGAGCCCTGTATCTAATCATATCCTGTGTGATACCATCTGCTGAGCAGTGTATCTAATCCTCTCCTGTGTGATACTGTCAGCTGAGCTGTGTATCTAATCCTCTCCTGTGTGATACTGTCTGCTGAGCCGTGTATCTAATCCTGTCCTGTGTGATACTGTCTGATGAGCTATGTATCTAATCCTCTCCTGTGTGATACTGTCTGCTGAGCTGTGTATCTAATCCTGTCCTGTGTGATACTGTCTGATGAGCTATGTATCTAATCCTCTCCTGTGCGATACTATCTGCTGAGCCGTGTATCTAATCCTCTCCTGTGTGATACTGTCTGCTGAGCCGTGTATCTAATCCTCTCCTGTGTGATACTGTCTGCTGAGCTGTGTATCTAATCCTCTCCTGTGTGATACTGTCTGCTGAGCCGTGTATCTAATCCTACCCTGTGTGATACTGTCTGCTGAACCGTGCATCTAATCCTGCCCTGTGTGATACTGTCTGCTGAGCAGTGTATCTAATTCTATCCTGTGTGATACCATCTGCTGAGCTGTGTATCTAATCCTCTCCTGTGTGATACTGTCTGCTGAGCTGTGTATCAAATCCTCTCCTGTGTGATACTGTCTGCTGAGCCGTGTATCTAATCCTACCTGTGTGATACTGTCTGCTGAACCGTGTATCTAATCCTGCCCTGTGTGATACTGTCTGCTGAGCTGTGTATCTAATCCTATCCTGTGTGATACCATCTGCTGAGCCGTGTAACTAATCCTCTCCTGTGTGATACTGTCTGCTGAGCCCTGTATCTAATCATATCCTGTGTGATACCATCTGCTGAGCAGTGTATCTAAACCTGTCCTGTGTGATACCAGCTGCTGAGCTGTGTATCTAATCCTATCCTTTGTGATACTGTCTGCTGAGCTGTGTATCTAATCCTTTCCTGTGTGATACTATCTGCTGAGCAGTGTATCTAATCCTCTCCTGTGTGATACTGTCTGCTGAGCCGTGTATCTAATCCTCTACTGTGTGATACTATCTGCTGAGCAGTGTATCTAATCCTATCTTGTGTGATACCATCTGCTGAGCTGTGTATCTAATCCTCTCCTGTGTGATAATGTCTGCTGAGCCGTGTATCTAATCCTCTCCTGTGTGATACTGTCTGCTGAGCTGTGTATCTAATCCTGTCCTGTGTGATACAGTCCGCTGAGCTATGTATCTAATCCTCTCCTGAGCGATATTGTCTGCTGAGCTGTGTATCTAATCCTCTCCTGTGTGATACTGTCTGCTGAGCCGTGTATCTAATCCTATCCTGTGTGATACTGTCTGCTGAGCCGTGTATCTAATCCCGCCCTGTGCGATACTGTCTGCTGAGCCGTGGATCTAATCCACTCCTGTGTGATACTGTCTGCTGAGCTGTGTATCTAATCCCGCCCTGTGCGATACTGTCTGCTGAGCCGTGTATCTAATCCACTCCTGTGTGATACTGTCTGATGAACTGTGTATCTAATCCTATCCTGTGTGATACTGTCTGCTGAGCCGTGTATCTAATCCCGCCCTGTGCGATACTGTCTGCTGAGCCGTGTATCTAATCCACTCCTGTGTGATACTATCTGCTGAGCTTTGTATCTAATCCTGTGCTGTGTGATACTGTCAGCTGAGTTGTGTATCTAATCCTATCCTGTGTGATACCATCTGCTGAGCTGTGTATCTAATCCTTTCCTGTGTGATACTGTCTGCTGAGCTGTGTATCTAATCCTCTCCTGTGTGATACCGTCTGCTGAGCCGTGTATCTAATCCTCTCCTGTGTGATACTGTCTGCTGAGCTATGTATCTAATCCTCTCCTGTGTGATACTGTTTGCTGAGCTGTGTATCTAATCCTTTCCTGTGTGATACTGTCTGCTGAGCTGTGTATCAAATCCTCTCCTGTGTGATACTGACTGCTGTGCTGTGTATCTAATCCTATGCTGTGTGATACTGTCTGCTGAGCTGTGTATCTAATCCTATGCTGTGTGATACTGTCTGCTGAGCTGTATCTCTAATCCTACCCTGTGTAATACTGTCTGCTCAACCGTGTATCTAATCCTCTCCTGTGTGATACCGTCTGCTGAGCAGTGTATCTAATCCTCTCCTGTATGATACCGGCTGCTGAGCTGTGTATCTAATCCTCTCCTGTGCGATACTCTCTGCTGAGCTGTGTATCTAATCCTTTCCTGTGTGATACTGTGTGCTGAGCTGTGTATGTAATCCTCTGTGTGATACTGTCTGATGAGCTGTGTATCTAATCCTCTCCTGTGTGATACTGTCTGCTGAGCTGTGTATCTAATCCTCTCCTGTGTGATACTGTCTGATGAACTGTGTATCTAATCCTATCCTGTGTGATACTGTCTGCTGAGCTGTGTATCTAATCCACCCGTGTGATACAGTCCGCTGAGCTGTGTATCTAATCCTATGCTGTGTGATACTGTCTGCTGAGCTGTGTATCTAATCCTCTCCTGTGTGATACTGTCTGCTGAGCTATGTCTCTAATCCCCTCCTGTGTGATACTGTCTGCTGAGCTGTGTATCTAATCCTCTCCTGTGTGATACTGTCTGATGTACTGTGTATCTAATCCTCTCCTGTGTGATACTGTCTGCTGAGCTGTGTATCTAATCCTCTCCTGTGTGATACTGTCTGCTGAGCTGTGTATCTAATCCTCTCCTGTGTGATACTGTCTGATGAGCTGTGTATCTAATCCTCTCCTGTGTGACTCTGTCTGCTGAGCCGTGTATCTAATCCTCTCCTGTGTGATACTGTGTGCTGAGATGTGTATCTTATCCTATCCTGTGTGATACTGTCTGATGAACTGTGTATCTAATCCTATCTTGTGTGATACCATCTGCTGAGTCGTGTATCTAATCCCGCCCTGTGCGATACTGTCTGCTGAGCCGTGTATCTAATCCACTCCTGTGTGATAATGTCTGATGAACTGTGTATCTAATCCTCTCCTGTGTGATACTGTCTGCTGAGCTGTTTATCTAATCCTCTCCTTTGTGATACTGTCTGCTGAGCTGTGTATCTAATCTTGTCCTTTGTGATACCGTCTGCTGAGCTATGCATCTAATCCTGTCCTGTGTGATACCGTCTGCTGAGCAGTGTATCTAATCTTATCCTGTGATACTGTCTGCTGAGCTGTGTATCTAATCCCCTCCTGTGTGATTCTGTCTGCTGAGAAGTGTATCTAATCCTATGCTGTGTGATACTGTCTGCTGAGCTGTGTATCTAATCCTATGCTGTGTATCTAATCATCTCCTGTGTGATAATGTCTGCTGAGCCATGTATCTAATCCTATCCTGTGTGATACTGTCAGCTGAGCTGTGTATCTAATCCTATCCTGTGTGATACTGTCTGCAGAGCTGTGTATCTAATCCTCTCCTGTGTGATACTGTCTGCTGAGCCGTGTATCTAATCCTCTCCTGTGTGATACTGTGTGCTGAGCTGTGTATCTAATCCTCTCCTGTGCGTTACTGTCTGCTGAGCTGTGTATCTAATCCTCTCCTGTGTGATACTGTCTGATGAACTGTGTATCTAATCCTGTCCTATGTGATACTGTCAGCTGAGCTGTGTATCTAATCCTCTCCTGTGTGATACTGTCTGCTGTGTCATATATCTAATCCCGCCCTGTGCGATACTGTCTGCTGAGCTGTGTATCTAATCCACTCCTGTGTGATACTGTCTGATGAACTGTGTATCTAATCCTGTCCTATGTGATACTGTCAGCTGAGCTGTGTATCTAATCCTCTCCTGTGTGATACTGTCTGCTGAGCTGTGCATCTAATCCTGTCCTGTGTGATACCGTCTGCTGAGCTATGTATCTAATCCTTTCCTGTGTGATACTGTCTGCTGAGCTGTGTATCTAATCCTCTCTTGTGTGATACTGTCTGCTGAGCTGTGTATCTAATCCTCTCCTGTGTGATACTGTCTGTGGAGCCGTGTATCTAATCCTCTCCTGTGCGATACCGTCTGCTGAGCTGTGTATCTAATCCTCTCCTGTGCGATACTGTCTGCTGAGCTGTGTATCTAATCCTCTCCTGTGTGATACTGTCTGCTGAGCAGTGTATCTAATCTTATACTGTGTGATACTGTCTGCTGAGCTGTGTATCTAATCCTCTCCTGTGTGATACTGTCTGTTGAGCAGTGTATCTAATCTTATACTGTGTGGTACTGTCTGCTGAGCTGTGTATCTAATCCCCTCCTGTGTGATACTGTCTGCTGAGCCGTGTATCTAATCCTCTCCTGTGTGATACTGTCTGCTGAGCTATGTATCTAATCCTGTCCTGTGTGATACTGTCTGCTGAGCTGTGTATGTATCTAATCCCCTCCTGTGTGATAATGTCTGCTGAGCTGTGTATCTAATCCTCTCCTGTGTGATAATGTCTGCTGAGCTGTGTATCTAATCCTGTCCTGTGTGATACCGTCTGCTGAGCTGTGTATCTAATCCTATCCTGTGTGATACTATCTGCTGAGCCGTGTATCTAATCCTCTCCTGTGTGATACTGTCTGCTGAGCTGTGTATCTAATCCTACCCTGTATGATACTGTCTGCTGAGCCGTGTATCTAATCCTCTCCTGTGTGATACTGTCTGCTGAGCCGTGTATCTAATCCTCTCCTGTGTGATACTGTCTGCTGAGCCGTGTATCTAATCCTCTCCTGTGTCATACTGTCTGCTGAGCCGTGTATCTAATCCTCTCCTGTGTGATACTGTCTGCTGAGCTGTATCTCTAATCCTCTCCTGTGTGATACCATCTGCTGAGCCGTGTATCTAATCCTCTCCTGTGTGATACTGTCTGCTGAGCCGTGTATCTAATCCTCTCCTGTGTGATACTGTCTGCTGAGCTATGTCTCTAATCCTCTCCTGTGTGATACTGTCTACTGAGCTGTGTATCTAATCCTCTCCTGTGTGATACTGTCTGCTGAGCTGTGTATCTAATCCTCTCCTGTGTGATACTGTCTGATGAACTGTGTATCTAATCCTCTCCTGTGTGATACTGTCTGCTGAGCTGTGTATCTAATCCTCTCCTGTGTGATACTGTCTGCTGAGCTGTGTATCTAATCCTCTCCTGTGTGATACTGTCTGATGAGCTGTGTATCTAATCCTCTCCTGTGTGACTCTGTCTGCTGAGCCGTGTATCTAATCCTCTCCTGTGTGATACTGTGTGCTGAGATGTGTATCTTATCCAATCCTGTGTGATACTGTCTGATGAACTGTGTATCTAATCCTATCTTGTGTGATACCATCTGCTGAGTCGTGTATCTAATCCCGCCCTGTGCGATACTGTCTGCTGAGCCGTGTATCTAATCCACTCCTGTGTGATACTGTCTGATGAACTGTGTATCTAATCCTCTCCTGTGTGATACTGTCTGCTGAGCTGTGTATCTAATCCTTTCCTGTGTGATACTGTCTGCTGAGCTGTTTATCTAATCCTCTCCTTTGTGATACTGTCTGCTGAGCTGTGTATCTAATCTTATCCTGTGATACTGTCTGCTGAGCTGTGTATCTTATCCCCTCCTGTGTGATTCTGTCTGCTGAGAAGTGTATCTAATCCTATGCTGTGTGATACTGTCTGCTGAGCTGTGTATCTAATCCTATGCTGTGTATCTAATCATCTACTGTGTGATAATGTCTGCTGAGCCGTGTATCTAATCCTATCCTGTGTGATACTGTCAGCTGAGCTGTGTATCTAATCCTATCCTGTGTGATACTGTCTGCTGAGCTGTGTATCTAATCCTCTCCTGTGTGATACTGTCTGCTGAGCCGTGTATCTAATCCTCTCCTGTGCGTTACTGTCTGCTGAGCTGTGTATCTAATCCTCTCCTGTGTGATACTGTCTGATGAACTGTGTATCTAATCCTCTCCTGTGTGATACTGTCTGATGAACTGTGTATCTAATCCTGTCCTATGTGATACTGTCAGCTGAGCTGTGTATCTAATCCTCTCCTGTGTGATACTGTCTGCTGTGTCATATATCTAATCCCGCCCTGTGCGATACTGTCTGCTGAGCTGTGTATCTAATCCACTCCTGTGTGATACTGTCAGCTGAGCTGTGTATCTAATCCTCTCCTGTGTGATACTGTCTGCTGAGCTGTGCATCTAATCCTGTCCTATGTGATACTGTCAGCTGAGCTGTGTATCTAATCCTCTCCTGTGTGATACTGTCTGCTGAGCTGTGCATCTAATCCTGTCCTGTGTGATACCGTCTGCTGAGCTATGTATCTAATCCTTTCCTGTGTGATACTGTCTGCTGAGCTGTGTATCTAATCCTCTCCTGTGCGATACTGTCTGCTGAGCCGTGTATCTAATCCTCTCCTGTGCGATACCGTCTGCTGAGCAGTGTGTCTAATCCTTTCCTGTGCGATACTGTCTGCTGAGCTGTGTATCTAATCCTCTCTTGTGTGATACTGTCTGCTGAGCAGTGTATCTAATCTTATACTGTGTGATACTGTCTCCTGAGCTGTGTATCTAATCCCCTCCTGTGCGATACTGTCTGCTGAGCCGTGTATCTAATCCTCTCCTGTGCGATACTGTCTGCTGAGCCGTGTATCTAATCCTCCACTGTGCGATACTGTCTGCTGAGCCGTGTATCTAATCCTCCCCTGTGTGATACTGTCTGCTGAGCCGTGTATCTAATCCTCTCCTGTGTGATACTGTCTGCTGAGCTGTGTATCTAATCCTCTCCTGTGTGATACTGTCTGCTGAGCCGTGTATCTAATCCTCTCCTGTGTCATACTGTCTGCTGAGCTGTATCTCTAATCCTCTCCTGTGTGATACCATCTGCTGAGCCGTGTATCTAATCCTCTCCTGTGTGATACTGTCTGCTGAGCTGTGTATCTAATCCTCTCCTGTGTGATACTGTCTGCTGAGCTATGTATCTAATCCTCTCCTGTGTGATACTGTCTGCTGAGCTGTGTATCTAATCCTCTCCTGTGTGATACTGTCTGCTGAGCTGTGTATCTAATCCTCTCCTGTGTGATACTGTCTGCTGAGCTGTGTATCTAATCCTCTCCTGTGTGATACTGTCTGCTGAGCTATGTATCTAATCCTCTCCTGTGTGATACTGTCTGCTGAGCTGTGTATCTAATCCTCTCCTGTGTGATACTGTCTGCTGAGCATTGTATCTAATCCTCTCCTGTGTGATACTGTCTGCTGAGCAGTGTTTCTAATCCTCTCCTGTGTGATACTGTCTGCTGAGCTGTGTATCTAATCCTCTCCTGTGTGATACTGTCTGCTGAGCTGTGTATCTAATCCTATTCGGTGTGATACTGTCTGCTGAGCTGTGTATCTAATCCTATTCGGTGTGATACTGTCTGCTGAGCTGTGTATCTAATCCTATCCGGTGTGATACTGTCTGCTGAGCTGTGTATCTAATCCTATCCGGTGTGATACTGTCTGCTGAGCTGTGTATCTAATCCTATCCGGTGTGATACTGTCTGCTGAGCTGTGTATCTAATCCTATCCGTTGTGATACTGTCTGCTGAGCTGTGTATCTAATCCTATCCTGTGTGATACTGTCTGCTGAGCTGTGTATCTAATCCTGTCCTATGTGATACTGTCTGCTGAGCTGTGTATCTAATCCTATCCGGTGTGATACTGTCTGCTGAGCTGTGTATCTAATCCTATCCTGTGTGATACTGTCTGCTGAGCTGTGTATCTAATCCTGTCCTGTGTGATACTGTCAGCTGAGCTGTGTATCTAATCCTCTCCTGTGTGATACTGTCTGCTGAGCTGTGCATCTAATCCTGTCCTGTGTGATACCGTCTGCTGAGCTATGTATCTAATCCTTTCCTGTGTGATACTGTCTGCTGAGCTGTGTATCTAATCCTCTCCTGTGCGATACTGTCTGCTGAGCCGTGTATCTAATCCTCTCCTGTGCGATACCGTCTGCTGAGCAGTGTGTCTAATCCTTTCCTGTGCGATACTGTCTGCTGAGCTGTGTATCTAATCCTCTCTTGTGTGATACTGTCTGCTGAGCAGTGTATCTAATCTTATACTGTGTGATACTGTCTCCTGAGCTGTGTATCTAATCCCCTCCTGTGTGATACTGTCTGCTGAGCTGTGTATCTAATCCTCTACTGTGTGATACTGTCTGCTGAGCCGTGTATCTAATCCTATGCTGTGTGATAGTCTGCTGAGCAGTGTATCTAATCTTATACTGTGTGATACTGTCTGCTGAGCTGTGTATCTAATCCCCTCCTGTGTGATACTGTCTGCTGAGCAGTGTATCTAATCCTCTCCTGTGTGATACTGTCTGCTGAGCAGTGTATCTAATCTTATACTGTGTGGTACTGTCTGCTGAGCTGTGTATCTAATCCCATCCTGTGTGATACTGTCTGCTGAGCTGTGTATCTAATCGTCTCCTGTGTGATACTGTCTGATGAACTGTGTATCTAATCCTATCTTTCGTGATACTGTCTGCTGAGCCGTGTATCTAATCCACTCCTGTGTGATACTGTCTGATGAACTGTGTATCTAATCCTGTCCTATGTGATACTGTCAGCTGAGCTGTGTATCTAATCCTCTCCTGTGTGATACTGTCTGCTGAGCTGTGCATCTAATCCTGTCCTGTGTGATACCGTCTGCTGAGCTATGTATCTAATCCTTTCCTGTGTGATACCATCTGCTGAGCTGTGTATCTAATCCTCTCCTGTGTGATACTGTCTGTGGAGCCGTGTATCTAATCCTCTTCTGTGCGATACCGTCTGCTGAGCTGTGTATCTAATTCTCTCCTGTGCGATACTGTCTGCTGAGCTGTGTATCTAATCCTCTCCTGTGTGATACTGTCTGCTGAGCAGTGTATCTAATCTTATACTGTGTGATACTGTCTGCTGAGCTGTGTATCTAATCCTCTCCTGTGTGATACTGTCTGCTGAGCAGTGTATCTAATCTTATACTGTGTGGTACTGTCTGCTGAGCTGTGTATCTAATCCCCTCCTGTGTGATACTGTCTGCTGAGCCGTGTATCTAATCCTCTCCTGTGTGATACTGTCTGCTGAGCTATGTATCTAATCCTGTCCTGTGTGATACTGTCTGCTGAGCTGTGTATGTATCTAATCCCCTCCTGTGTGATAATGTCTGCTGAGCTGTGTATCTAATCCTCTCCTGTGTGATAATGTCTGCTGAGCTGTGTATCTAATCCTGTCCTGTGTGATACTGTCTGCCGAGCTGTGTATCTAATCCTATCCTGTGTGATACTATCTGCTGAGCCGTGTATCTAATCCTCTCCTGTGTGATACTGTCTGCTGAGCTGTGTATCTAATCCTACCCTGTATGATACTGTCTGCTGAGCCGTGTATCTAATCCTCTCCTGTGTGATACTGTCTGCTGAGCCGTGTATCTAATCCTCTCCTGTGTGATACTGTCTGCTGAGCCGTGTATCTAATCCTCTCCTGTGTCATACTGTCTGCTGAGCCGTGTATCTAATCCTCTCCTGTGTGATACTGTCTGCTGAGCTGTATCTCTAATCCTCTCCTGTGTGATACCATCTGCTGAGCCGTGTATCTAATCCTCTCCTGTGTGATACTGTCTGCTGAGCCGTGTATCTAATCCTCTCCTGTGTGATACTGTCTGCTGAGCCGTGTATCTAATCCTATCCTGTGTGATACTGTCTACTGAGCATTGTATCTAATCCTCTCCTGTGTGATACTGTCTGCTGAGCAGTGTTTCTAATCCTCTCCTGTGTGATACTGTGTGCTGAGCCGTGTATCTAATCCTCTCCTGTGTGATACTGTCTGCTGAGCTGTGTATCTAATCTTCTCCTGTGTGATACTGTCTGCTGAGCTGTGTATCTAATCTTCTCCTGTGTGATACTGTCTGCTGAGCTGTGTATCTAATCCTATTCGGTGTGATACTGTCTGCTGAGCTGTGTATCTAATCCTATTCGGTGTGATACTGTCTGCTGAGCTGTGTATCTAATCCTATCCGGTGTGATACTGTCTGCTGAGCTGTGTATCTAATCCTATCCGGTGTGATACTGTCTGCTGAGCTGTGTATCTAATCCTACCCTGTATGATACTGTCTGCTGAGCCGTGTATCTAATCCTCTCCTGTGTCATACTGTCTGCTGAGCCGTGTATCTAATCCTCTCCTGTGTGATACTGTCTGCTGAGCTGTGTATCTAATCCTCTCCTGTGTGATACTGTCTGCTGAGCCGTGTATCTAATATTCTCCTGTGTGATACTGTCTGCTGAGCTGTGTATCTAATCCTATTCGGTGTGATACTGTCTGCTGAGCTGTGTATCTAATCCTATTCGGTGTGATACTGTCTGCTGAGCTGTGTATCTAATCCTATCCGGTGTGATACTGTCTGCTGAGCTGTGTATCTAATCCTACCCTGTATGATACTGTCTGCTGAGCTGTGTATCTAATCCTCTCCTGTGTGATACTGTCTGCTGAGCCGTGTATCTAATCCTCCCCTGTGCGATACTGTCTGCTGAGCCGTTTATCTAATCCTCTCCTGTGTCATACTGTCTGCTGAGCCGTGTATCTAATCCTCTCCTGTGTGATACTGTCTGCTGAGCTGTGTATCTAATCCTCTCCTGTGTGATACTGTCTGCTGAGCCGTGTATCTAATCCTGTCCTGTGTGATACTGTCTGCTGAGCTGTGTATCTAATCCTCTCCTGTGCGATACTGTCTGCTGAGCCGTGTATCTAATCCTCCCCTGTGCGATACTGTCTGCTGAGCCGTGTATCTAATCCTCCCCTGTGTGATACTGTCTGCTGAGCCGTGTATCTAATCCTCTCCTGTGTGATACTGTCTGCTGAGCTGTGTATCTAATCCTCTCCTGTGTGATAATGTCTGCTGAGCCATGTATCTAATCCTCTCCTGTGTCATACTGTCTGCTGAGCTGTATCTCTAATCCTCTCCTGTGTGATACCATCTGCTGAGCCGTGTATCTAATCCTCTCCTGTGTGATACTGTCTGCTGAGCTGTGTATCTAATCCTCTCCTGTGTGATACTGTCTGCTGAGCATTGTATCTAATCCTCTCCTGTGTGATACTGTCTGCTGAGCAGTGTTTCTAATCCTCTCCTGTGTGATACTGTCTGCTGAGCTGTGTATCTAATCCTCTCCTGTGTGATACTGTCTGCTGAGCTGTGTATCTAATCCTATTCGGTGTGATACTGTCTGCTGAGCTGTGTATCTAATCCTATTCGGTGTGATACTGTCTGCTGAGCTGTGTATCTAATCCTATCCGGTGTGATACTGTCTGCTGAGCTGTGTATCTAATCCTATCCGGTGTGATACTGTCTGCTGAGCTGTGTATCTAATCCTATCCGGTGTGATACTGTCTGCTGAGCTGTGTATCTAATCCTATCCGGTGTGATACTGTCTGCTGAGCTGTGTATCTAATCCTATCCTGTGTGATACTGTCTGCTGAGCTGTGTATCTAATCCTATCCTGTGTGATACTGTCTGCTGAGCTGTGTATCTAATCCTATCCGGTGTGATACTGTCTGCTGAGCTGTGTATCTAATCCTATCCGGTGTGATACTGTCTGCTGAGCTGTGTATCTAATCCTATCCGGTGTGATACTGTCTGCTGAGCCGTGTATCTAATCTTCTCCTGTGTGATACTGTCTGCTGAGCTGTGTATCTAATCTTCTCCTGTGTGATACTGTCTGCTGAGCTGTGTATCTAATCTTCTCCTGTGTGATACTGTCTGCTGAGCTGTGTATCTAATCATCTGTGTGATACTGTCTGCTGAGCTGTGTATCTAATCCTCTCCTGTGTGATACTGTCTGCTGAGCTGTGTATCTAATCCTCTCCTGTGTGATACTGTCTGCTGAGCAGTGTTTCTAATCCTATCCGGTGTGATACTGTCTGCTGAGCTATGTATCTAATCCTATCCTGTGTGATACTGTCTGCTGAGCTGTGTATCTAATCCTGTCCTATGTGATACTGTCAGCTGAGCTGTGTATCTAATCCTCTCCTGTGTGATACTGTCTGCTGAGCTGTGCATCTAATCCTGTCCTGTGTGATACCGTCTGCTGAGCTATGTATCTAATCCTCTCCTGTGTGATACTGTCTGCTGAGCTGTGTATCTAATCCTCTCCTGTGTGATACTGTCTGCTGAGCATTGTATCTAATCCTCTCCTGTGTGATACTGTCTGCTGAGCAGTGTTTCTAATCCTCTCCTGTGTGATACTGTCTGCTGAGCTGTGTATCTAATCCTCTCCTGTGTGATACTGTCTGCTGAGCTGTGTATCTAATCCTATTCGGTGTGATACTGTCTGCTGAGCTGTGTATCTAATCCTATTCGGTGTGATACTGTCTGCTGAGCTGTGTATCTAATCCTATCCGGTGTGATACTGTCTGCTGAGCTGTGTATCTAATCCTATCCGGTGTGATACTGTCTGCTGAGCTGTGTATCTAATCCTATCCGGTGTGATACTGTCTGCTGAGCTGTGTATCTAATCCTATCCGGTGTGATACTGTCTGCTGAGCTGTGTATCTAATCCTATCCTGTGTGATACTGTCTGCTGAGCTGTGTATCTAATCCTGTCCTATGTGATACTGTCAGCTGAGCTGTGTATCTAATCCTCTCCTGTGTGATACTGTCTGCTGAGCTGTGCATCTAATCCTGTCCTGTGTGATACCGTCTGCTGAGCTATGTATCTAATCCTTTCCTGTGTGATACTGTCTGCTGAGCTGTGTATCTAATCCTCTCCTGTGCGATACTGTCTGCTGAGCCGTGTATCTAATCCTCTCCTGTGCGATACCGTCTGCTGAGCAGTGTGTCTAATCCTTTCCTGTGCGATACTGTCTGCTGAGCTGTGTATCTAATCCTCTCTTGTGTGATACTGTCTGCTGAGCAGTGTATCTAATCTTATACTGTGTGATACTGTCTCCTGAGCTGTGTATCTAATCCCCTCCTGTGTGATACTGTCTGCTGAGCTGTGTATCTAATCCTCTACTGTGTGATACTGTCTGCTGAGCCGTGTATCTAATCCTATGCTGTGTGATAGTCTGCTGAGCAGTGTATCTAATCTTATACTGTGTGATACTGTCTGCTGAGCTGTGTATCTAATCCCCTCCTGTGTGATACTGTCTGCTGAGCAGTGTATCTAATCCTCTCCTGTGTGATACTGTCTGCTGAGCAGTGTATCTAATCTTATACTGTGTGGTACTGTCTGCTGAGCTGTGTATCTAATCCCATCCTGTGTGATACTGTCTGCTGAGCTGTGTATCTAATCGTCTCCTGTGTGATACTGTCTGATGAACTGTGTATCTAATCCTATCTTTCGTGATACTGTCTGCTGAGCCGTGTATCTAATCCACTCCTGTGTGATACTGTCTGATGAACTGTGTATCTAATCCTGTCCTATGTGATACTGTCAGCTGAGCTGTGTATCTAATCCTCTCCTGTGTGAAACTGTCTGCTGAGCTGTGCATCTAATCCTGTCCTGTGTGATACCGTCTGCTGAGCTATGTATCTAATCCT
Organism: Phyllobates terribilis; assembly: GCF_046119375.1. Classification (NCBI taxonomy): domain Eukaryota; kingdom Metazoa; phylum Chordata; class Amphibia; order Anura; family Dendrobatidae; genus Phyllobates; species Phyllobates terribilis. The sequence continues at coordinate 301,277 of NW_027363737.1, forward strand.
TTCCTGTGTGATACCATCTGCTGAGCTGTGTATCTAATCCTCTCCTGTGTGATACTGTCTGTGGAGCCGTGTATCTAATCCTCTTCTGTGCGATACCATCTGCTGAGCTGTGTATCTAATCCTCTCCTGTGCGATACTGTCTGCTGAGCTGTGTATCTAATCCTCTCCTGTGTGATACTGTCTGCTGAGCAGTGTATCTAATCTTATACTGTGTGATACTGTCTGCTGAGCTGTGTATCTAATCCTCTCCTGTGTGATACTGTCTGCTGAGCAGTGTATCTAATCTTATACTGTGTGGTACTGTCTGCTGAGCTGTGTATCTAATCCCCTCCTGTGTGATACTGTCTGCTGAGCCGTGTATCTAATCCTCTCCTGTGTGATACTGTCTGCTGAGCTATGTATCTAATCATGTCCTGTGTGATACTGTCTGCTGAGCTGTGTATGTATCTAATCCCCTCCTGTGTGATAATGTCTGCTGAGCTGTGTATCTAATCCTCTCCTGTGTGATAATGTCTGCTGAGCTGTGTATCTAATCCTGTCCTGTGTGATACTGTCTGCCGAGCTGTGTATCTAATCCTATCCTGTGTGATACTATCTGCTGAGCCGTGTATCTAATCCTCTCCTGTGTGATACTGTCTGCTGAGCTGTGTATCTAATCCTACCCTGTATGATACTGTCTGCTGAGCCGTGTATCTAATCCTCTCCTGTGTGATACTGTCTGCTGAGCCGTGTATCTAATCCTCTCCTGTGTGATACTGTCTGCTGAGCCGTGTATCTAATCCTATCCTGTGTGATACTGTCTACTGAGCATTGTATCTAATCCTCTCCTGTGTGATACTGTCTGCTGAGCTGTGTTTCTAATCCTCTCCTGTGTGATACTGTGTGCTGAGCCGTGTATCTAATCCTCTCCTGTGTGATACTGTCTGCTGAGCTGTGTATCTAATCTTCTCCTGTGTGATACTGTCTGCTGAGCTGTGTATCTAATCTTCTCCTGTGTGATACTGTCTGCTGAGCTGTGTATCTAATCCTATTCGGTGTGATACTGTCTGCTGAGCTGTGTATCTAATCCTATTCGGTGTGATACTGTCTGCTGAGCTGTGTATCTAATCCTATCCGGTGTGATACTGTCTGCTGAGCTGTGTATCTAATCCTATCCGGTGTGATACTGTCTGCTGAGCTGTGTATCTAATCCTACCCTGTATGATACTGTCTGCTGAGCCGTGTATCTAATCCTCTCCTGTGTCATACTGTCTGCTGAGCCGTGTATCTAATCCTCTCCTGTGTGATACTGTCTGCTGAGCTGTGTATCTAATCCTCTCCTGTGTGATACTGTCTGCTGAGCCGTGTATCTAATATTCTCCTGTGTGATACTGTCTGCTGAGCTGTGTATCTAATCCTATTCGGTGTGATACTGTCTGCTGAGCTGTGTATCTAATCCTATTCGGTGTGATACTGTCTGCTGAGCTGTGTATCTAATCCTATCCGGTGTGATACTGTCTGCTGAGCTGTGTATCTAATCCTACCCTGTATGATACTGTCTGCTGAGCTGTGTATCTAATCCTCTCCTGTGTGATACTGTCTGCTGAGCCGTGTATCTAATCCTCCCCTGTGCGATACTGTCTGCTGAGCCGTTTATCTAATCCTCTCCTGTGTCATACTGTCTGCTGAGCCGTGTATCTAATCCTCTCCTGTGTGATACTGTCTGCTGAGCTGTGTATCTAATCCTCTCCTGTGTGATACTGTCTGCTGAGCCGTGTATCTAATCCTGTCCTGTGTGATACTGTCTGCTGAGCTGTGTATCTAATCCTCTCCTGTGTGATACTGTCTGCTGAGCCGTGTATCTAATCCTCCCCTGTGCGATACTGTCTGCTGAGCTTTGTATCTAATCCTCTCCTGTGTGATACTGTCTGCTGAGCCGTGTATCTAATCCTACCCTGTGTGATACTGTCTGCTGAGCTGTGTATCTAATCCTCTCCTGTGTGATACTGTCTGCTGAGCAGTGTATCTAATTATATCCTGTGTGATACCATCTGCTGAGCTGTGTATCTAATCCTCTCCTGTGTGATACTGTCTGCTGAGCTGTGTATCAAATCCTCTCCTGTGTGATACTGTCTGCTGAGCTGTGTATCTAATCCTACCTGTGTGATACTGTCTGCTGAACCGTGTATCTAATCCTGCCCTGTGTGATACTGTCTGCTGAGCTGTGTATCTAATCCTATCCTGTGTGATACCATCTGCTGAGCCGTGTAACTAATCCTCTCCTGTGTGATACTGTCTGCTGAGCCCTGTATCTAATCATATCCTGTGTGATACCATCTGCTGAGCAGTGTATCTAAACCTGTCCTGTGTGATACCAGCTGCTGAGCTGTGTATCTAATCCTATCCTTTGTGATACTGTCTGCTGAGCTGTGTATCTAATCCTTTCCTGTGTGATACTATCTGCTGAGCAGTGTATCTAATCCTCTCCTGTGTGATACTGTCTGCTGAGCCGTGTATCTAATCCTCTACTGTGTGATACTATCTGCTGAGCAGTGTATCTAATCCTATCTTGTGTGATACCATCTGCTGAGCTGTGTATCTAATCCTCTCCTGTGTGATAATGTCTGCTGAGCCGTGTATCTAATCCTCTCCTGTGTGATACTGTCTGCTGAGCTGTGTATCTAATCCTGTCCTGTGTGATACAGTCCGCTGAGCTATGTATCTAATCCTCTCCTGAGCGATATTGTCTGCTGAGCTGTGTATCTAATCCTCTCCTGTGTGATACTGTCTGCTGAGCCGTGTATCTAATCCTATCCTGTGTGATACTGTCTGCTGAGCCGTGTATCTAATCCCGCCCTGTGCGATACTGTCTGCTGAGCCGTGGATCTAATCCACTCCTGTGTGATACTGTCTGCTGAGCTGTGTATCTAATCCCGCCCTGTGCGATACTGTCTGCTGAGCCGTGTATCTAATCCACTCCTGTGTGATACTGTCTGATGAACTGTGTATCTAATCCTATCCTGTGTGATACTGTCTGCTGAGCCGTGTATCTAATCCCGCCCTGTGCGATACTGTCTGCTGAGCCGTGTATCTAATCCACTCCTGTGTGATACTATCTGCTGAGCTTTGTATCTAATCCTGTGCTGTGTGATACTGTCAGCTGAGTTGTGTATCTAATCCTATCCTGTGTGATACCATCTGCTGAGCTGTGTATCTAATCCTTTCCTGTGTGATACTGTCTGCTGAGCTGTGTATCTAATCCTCTCCTGTGTGATACCGTCTGCTGAGCCGTGTATCTAATCCTCTCCTGTGTGATACTGTCTGCTGAGCTATGTATCTAATCCTCTCCTGTGTGATACTGTTTGCTGAGCTGTGTATCTAATCCTTTCCTGTGTGATACTGTCTGCTGAGCTGTGTATCAAATCCTCTCCTGTGTGATACTGACTGCTGTGCTGTGTATCTAATCCTATGCTGTGTGATACTGTCTGCTGAGCTGTGTATCTAATCCTATGCTGTGTGATACTGTCTGCTGAGCTGTGTATCTAATCCTCTGCTGTGTGATACTGTCTGCTGAGCTGTGTATCTAATCCTCTCCTGTGTAATACTGTCTGCTCAACCGTGTATCTAATCCTCTCCTGTGTGATACCGTCTGCTGAGCAGTGTATCTAATCCTCTCCTGTATGATACCGGCTGCTGAGCTGTGTATCTAATCCTCTCCTGTGCGATACTCTCTGCTGAGCTGTGTATCTAATCCTTTCCTGTGTGATACTGTGTGCTGAGCTGTGTATGTAATCCTCTGTGTGATACTGTCTGATGAGCTGTGTATCTAATCCTCTCCTGTGTGATACTGTCTGCTGAGCTGTGTATCTAATCCTCTCCTGTGTGATACTGTCTGATGAACTGTGTATCTAATCCTATCCTGTGTGATACTGTCTGCTGAGCTGTGTATCTAATCCACCCGTGTGATACAGTCCGCTGAGCTGTGTATCTAATCCTATGCTGTGTGATACTGTCTGCTGAGCTGTGTATCTAATCCTCTCCTGTGTGATACTGTCTGCTGAGCTATGTCTCTAATCCCCTCCTGTGTGATACTGTCTGCTGAGCTGTGTATCTAATCCTCTCCTGTGTGATACTGTCTGATGTACTGTGTATCTAATCCTCTCCTGTGTGATACTGTCTGCTGAGCTGTGTATCTAATCCTCTCCTGTGTGATACTGTCTGCTGAGCTGTGTATCTAATCCTCTCCTGTGTGATACTGTCTGATGAGCTGTGTATCTAATCCTCTCCTGTGTGACTCTGTCTGCTGAGCCGTGTATCTAATCCTCTCCTGTGTGATACTGTGTGCTGAGATGTGTATCTTATCCTATCCTGTGTGATACTGTCTGATGAACTGTGTATCTAATCCTATCTTGTGTGATACCATCTGCTGAGTCGTGTATCTAATCCCGCCCTGTGCGATACTGTCTGCTGAGCCGTGTATCTAATCCACTCCTGTGTGATAATGTCTGATGAACTGTGTATCTAATCCTCTCCTGTGTGATACTGTCTGCTGAGCTGTTTATCTAATCCTCTCCTTTGTGATACTGTCTGCTGAGCTGTGTATCTAATCTTGTCCTTTGTGATACCGTCTGCTGAGCTATGCATCTAATCCTGTCCTGTGTGATACCGTCTGCTGAGCAGTGTATCTAATCTTATCCTGTGATACTGTCTGCTGAGCTGTGTATCTAATCCCCTCCTGTGTGATTCTGTCTGCTGAGAAGTGTATCTAATCCTATGCTGTGTGATACTGTCTGCTGAGCTGTGTATCTAATCCTATGCTGTGTATCTAATCATCTCCTGTGTGATAATGTCCGCTGAGCCATGTATCTAATCCTATCCTGTGTGATACTGTCAGCTGAGCTGTGTATCTAATCCTATCCTGTGTGATACTGTCTGCAGAGCTGTGTATCTAATCCTCTCCTGTGTGATACTGTCTGCTGAGCCGTGTATCTAATCCTCTCCTGTGTGATACTGTGTGCTGAGCTGTGTATCTAATCCTCTCCTGTGCGTTACTGTCTGCTGAGCCGTGTATCTAATCCTCTCCTGTGTGATACTGTGTGCTGAGCTGTGTATCTAATCCACTCCTGTGTGATACTGTCAGCTGAGCTGTGTATCTAATCCTCTCCTGTGTGATACTGTCTGATGAACTGTGTATCTAATCCTGTCCTATGTGATACTGTCAGCTGAGCTGTGTATCTAATCCTCTCCTGTGTGATACTGTCTGCTGTGTCATATATCTAATCCCGCCCTGTGCGATACTGTCTGCTGAGCTGTGTATCTAATCCACTCCTGTGTGATACTGTCTGATGAACTGTGTATCTAATCCTGTCCTATGTGATACTGTCAGCTGAGCTGTGTATCTAATCCTCTCCTGTGTGATACTGTCTGCTGAGCTGTGCATCTAATCCTGTCCTGTGTGATACCGTCTGCTGAGCTATGTATCTAATCCTTTCCTGTGTGATACTGTCTGCTGAGCTGTGTATCTAATCCTCTCTTGTGTGATACTGTCTGCTGAGCTGTGTATCTAATCCTCTCCTATGTGATACTGTCTGTGGAGCCGTGTATCTAATCCTCTCCTGTGCGATACCGTCTGCTGAGCTGTGTATCTAATCCTCTCCTGTGCGATACTGTCTGCTGAGCTGTGTATCTAATCCTCTCCTGTGTGATACTGTCTGCTGAGCAGTGTATCTAATCTTATACTGTGTGATACTGTCTGCTGAGCTGTGTATCTAATCCTCTCCTGTGTGATACTGTCTGTTGAGCAGTGTATCTAATCTTATACTGTGTGGTACTGTCTGCTGAGCTGTGTATCTAATCCCCTCCTGTGTGATACTGTCTGCTGAGCCGTGTATCTAATCCTCTCCTGTGTGATACTGTCTGCTGAGCTATGTATCTAATCCTGTCCTGTGTGATACTGTCTGCTGAGCTGTGTATGTATCTAATCCCCTCCTGTGTGATAATGTCTGCTGAGCTGTGTATCTAATCCTCTCCTGTGTGATAATGTCTGCTGAGCTGTGTATCTAATCCTGTCCTGTGTGATACCGTCTGCTGAGCTGTGTATCTAATCCTATCCTGTGTGATACTATCTGCTGAGCCGTGTATCTAATCCTCTCCTGTGTGATACTGTCTGCTGAGCTGTGTATCTAATCCTACCCTGTATGATACTGTCTGCTGAGCCGTGTATCTAATCCTCTCCTGTGTGATACTGTCTGCTGAGCCGTGTATCTAATCCTCTCCTGTGTGATACTGTCTGCTGAGCCGTGTATCTAATCCTCTCCTGTGTCATACTGTCTGCTGAGCCGTGTATCTAATCCTCTCCTGTGTGATACTGTCTGCTGAGCTGTATCTCTAATCCTCTCCTGTGTGATACCATCTGCTGAGCCGTGTATCTAATCCTCTCCTGTGTGATACTGTCTGCTGAGCCGTGTATCTAATCCTCTCCTGTGTGATACTGTCTGCTGAGCTATGTCTCTAATCCTCTCCTGTGTGATACTGTCTACTGAGCTGTGTATCTAATCCTCTCCTGTGTGATACTGTCTGCTGAGCTGTGTATCTAATCCTCTCCTGTGTGATACTGTCTGATGAACTGTGTATCTAATCCTCTCCTGTGTGATACTGTCTGCTGAGCTGTGTATCTAATCCTCTCCTGTGTGATACTGTCTGCTGAGCTGTGTATCTAATCCTCTCCTGTGTGATACTGTCTGATGAGCTGTGTATCTAATCCTCTCCTGTGTGACTCTGTCTGCTGAGCCGTGTATCTAATCCTCTCCTGTGTGATACTGTGTGCTGAGATGTGTATCTTATCCTATCCTGTGTGATACTGTCTGATGAACTGTGTATCTAATCCTATCTTGTGTGATACCATCTGCTGAGTCGTGTATCTAATCCCGCCCTGTGCGATACTGTCTGCTGAGCCGTGTATCTAATCCACTCCTGTGTGATACTGTCTGATGAACTGTGTATCTAATCCTCTCCTGTGTGATACTGTCTGCTGAGCTGTGTATCTAATCCTTTCCTGTGTGATACTGTCTGCTGAGCTGTGTATCTAATCTTATCCTGTGATACTGTCTGCTGAGCTGTGTATCTTATCCCCTCCTGTGTGATTCTGTCTGCTGAGAAGTGTATCTAATCCTATGCTGTGTGATACTGTCTGCTGAGCTGTGTATCTAATCCTATGCTGTGTATCTAATCATCTACTGTGTGATAATGTCTGCTGAGCCGTGTATCTAATCCTATCCTGTGTGATACTGTCAGCTGAGCTGTGTATCTAATCCTATCCTGTGTGATACTGTCTGCTGAGCTGTGTATCTAATCCTCTCCTGTGTGATACTGTCTGCTGAGCCGTGTATCTAATCCTCTCCTGTGCGTTACTGTCTGCTGAGCTGTGTATCTAATCCTCTCCTGTGTGATACTGTCTGATGAACTGTGTATCTAATCCTCTCCTGTGTGATACTGTCTGATGAACTGTGTATCTAATCCTGTCCTATGTGATACTGTCAGCTGAGCTGTGTATCTAATCCTCTCCTGTGTGATACTGTCTGCTGTGTCATATATCTAATCCCGCCCTGTGCGATACTGTCTGCTGAGCTGTGTATCTAATCCACTCCTGTGTGATACTGTCAGCTGAGCTGTGTATCTAATCCTCTCCTGTGTGATACTGTCTGCTGAGCTGTGCATCTAATCCTGTCCTATGTGATACTGTCAGCTGAGCTGTGTATCTAATCCTCTCCTGTGTGATACTGTCTGCTGAGCTGTGCATCTAATCCTGTCCTGTGTGATACCGTCTGCTGAGCTATGTATCTAATCCTTTCCTGTGTGATACTGTCTGCTGAGCTGTGTATCTAATCCTCTCCTGTGCGATACTGTCTGCTGAGCCGTGTATCTAATCCTCTCCTGTGCGATACCGTCTGCTGAGCAGTGTGTCTAATCCTTTCCTGTGCGATACTGTCTGCTGAGCTGTGTATCTAATCCTCTCTTGTGTGATACTGTCTGCTGAGCAGTGTATCTAATCTTATACTGTGTGATACTGTCTCCTGAGCTGTGTATCTAATCCCCTCCTGTGTGATACTGTCTGCTGAGCTGTGTATCTAATCCTCTCCTGTGTGATACTGTCTGCTGAGCCGTGTATCTAATCCTATGCTGTGTGATAGTCTGCTGAGCAGTGTATCTAATCTTATACTGTGTGATACTGTCTGCTGAGCTGTGTATCTAATCCCCTCCTGTGTGATACTGTCTGCTGAGCAGTGTATCTAATCCTCTCCTGTGTGATACTGTCTGCTGAGCAGTGTATCTAATCTTATACTGTGTGGTACTGTCTGCTGAGCTGTGTATCTAATCCCATCCTGTGTGATACTGTCTGCTGAGCTGTGTATCTAATCGTCTCCTGTGTGATACTGTCTGATGAACTGTGTATCTAATCCTATCTTTCGTGATACTGTCTGCTGAGCCGTGTATCTAATCCACTCCTGTGTGATACTGTCTGATGAACTGTGTATCTAATCCTGTCCTATGTGATACTGTCAGCTGAGCTGTGTATCTAATCCTCTCCTGTGTGATACTGTCTGCTGAGCTGTGCATCTAATCCTGTCCCGTGTGATACCGTCTGCTGAGCTATGTATCTAATCCTTTCCTGTGTGATACCATCTGCTGAGCTGTGTATCTAATCCTCGCCTGTGTGATACTGTCTGTGGAGCCGTGTATCTAATCCTCTTCTGTGCGATACCGTCTGCTGAGCTGTGTATCTAATCCTCTCCTGTGCGATACTGTCTGCTGAGCTGTGTATCTAATCCTCTCCTGTGTGATACTGTCTGCTGAGCAGTGTATCTAATCTTATACTGTGTGATACTGTCTGCTGAGCTGTGTATCTAATCCTCTCCTGTGTGATACTGTCTGCTGAGCAGTGTATCTAATCTTATACTGTGTGGTACTGTCTGCTGAGCTGTGTATCTAATCCCCTCCTGTGTGATACTGTCTGCTGAGCCGTGTATCTAATCCTCTCCTGTGTGATACTGTCTGCTGAGCTATGTATCTAATCCTGTCCTGTGTGATACTGTCTGCTGAGCTGTGTATGTATCTAATCCCCTCCTGTGTGATAATGTCTGCTGAGCTGTGTATCTAATCCTCTCCTGTGTGATAATGTCTGCTGAGCTGTGTATCTAATCCTGTCCTGTGTGATACTGTCTGCCGAGCTGTGTATCTAATCCTATCCTGTGTGATACTATCTGCTGAGCCGTGTATCTAATCCTCTCCTGTGTGATACTGTCTGCTGAGCTGTGTATCTAATCCTACCCTGTATGATACTGTCTGCTGAGCCGTGTATCTAATCCTCTCCTGTGTGATACTGTCTGCTGAGCCGTGTATCTAATCCTCTCCTGTGTGATACTGTCTGCTGAGCCGTGTATCTAATCCTCTCCTGTGTCATACTGTCTGCTGAGCCGTGTATCTAATCCTCTCCTGTGTGATACTGTCTGCTGAGCTGTATCTCTAATCCTCTCCTGTGTGATACCATCTGCTGAGCCGTGTATCTAATCCTCTCCTGTGTGATACTGTCTGCTGAGCTGTATCTCTAATCCTCTCCTGTGTGATACCATCTGCTGAGCCGTGTATCTAATCCTCTCCTGTGTGATACTGTCTGCTGAGCCGTGTATCTAATCCTCTCCTGTGTGATACTGTCTGCTGAGCCGTGTATCTAATCCTATCCTGTGTGATACTGTCTGCTGAGCATTGTATCTAATCCTCTCCTGTGTGATACTGTCTGCTGAGCAGTGTTTCTAATCCTCTCCTGTGTGATACTGTGTGCTGAGCCGTGTATCTAATCCTCTCCTGTGTGATACTGTCTGCTGAGCTGTGTATCTAATCTTCTCCTGTGTGATACTGTCTGCTGAGCTGTGTATCTAATCTTCTCCTGTGTGATACTGTCTGCTGAGCTGTGTATCTAATCCTGTTCGGTGTGATACTGTCTGCTGAGCTGTGTATCTAATCCTATTCGGTGTGATACTGTCTGCTGAGCTGTGTATCTAATCCTATCCGGTGTGATACTGTCTGCTGAGCTGTGTATCTAATCCTATCCGGTGTGATACTGTCTGCTGAGCTGTGTATCTAATCCTACCCTGTATGATACTGTCTGCTGAGCCGTGTATCTAATCCTCTCCTGTGTCATACTGTCTGCTGAGCCGTGTATCTAATCCTCTCCTGTGTGATACTGTCTGCTGAGCCGTGTATCTAATCTTCTCCTGTGTGATACTGTCTGCTGAGCTGTGTATCTAATCCTATTCGGTGTGATACTGTCTGCTGAGCTGTGTATCTAATCCTATTCGGTGTGATACTGTCTGCTGAGCTGTGTATCTAATCCTATCCGGTGTGATACTGTCTGCTGAGCTGTGTATCTAATCCTATCCAGTGTGATACTGTCTGCTGAGCTGTGTATCTAATCCTACCCTGTATGATACTGTCTGCTGAGCTGTGTATCTAATCCTCTCCTGTGTGATACTGTCTGCTGAGCCGTGTATCTAATCCTCCCCTGTGCGATACTGTCTGCTGAGCCGTTTATCTAATCCTCTCCTGTGTCATACTGTCTGCTGAGCCGTGTATCTAATCCTCTCCTGTGTGATACTGTCTGCTGAGCTGTGTATCTAATCCTCTCCTGTGTGATACTGTCTGCTGAGCCGTGTATCTAATCCTGTCCTGTGTGATACTGTCTGCTGAGCTGTGTATCTAATCCTCTCCTGTGCGATACTGTCTGCTGAGCCGTGTATCTAATCCTCCACTGTGCGATACTGTCTGCTGAGCCGTGTATCTAATCCTCCCCTGTGTGATACTGTCTGCTGAGCCGTGTATCTAATCCTCTCCTGTGTGATACTGTCTGCTGAGCTGTGTATCTAATCCTCTCCTGTGTGATACTGTCTGCTGAGCCGTGTATCTAATCCTCTCCTGTGTCATACTGTCTGCTGAGCTGTATCTCTAATCCTCTCCTGTGTGATACCATCTGCTGAGCCGTGTATCTAATCCTCTCCTGTGTGATACTGTCTGCTGAGCTGTGTATCTAATCCTCTCCTGTGTGATACTGTCTGCTGAGCTATGTATCTAATCCTCTCCTGTGTGATACTGTCTGCTGAGCTGTGTATCTAATCCTCTCCTGTGTGATACTGTCTGCTGAGCTGTGTATCTAATCCTCTCCTGTGTGATACTGTCTGCTGAGCTGTGTATCTAATCCTCTCCTGTGTGATACTGTCTGCTGAGCTATGTATCTAATCCTCTCCTGTGTGATACTGTCTGCTGAGCTGTGTATCTAATCCTCTCCTGTGTGATACTGTCTGCTGAGCATTGTATCTAATCCTCTCCTGTGTGATACTGTCTGCTGAGCAGTGTTTCTAATCCTCTCCTGTGTGATACTGTCTGCTGAGCTGTGTATCTAATCCTCTCCTGTGTGATACTGTCTGCTGAGCTGTGTATCTAATCCTATTCGGTGTGATACTGTCTGCTGAGCTGTGTATCTAATCCTATTCGGTGTGATACTGTCTGCTGAGCTGTGTATCTAATCCTATCCGGTGTGATACTGTCTGCTGAGCTGTGTATCTAATCCTATCCGGTGTGATACTGTCTGCTGAGCTGTGTATCTAATCCTATCCGGTGTGATACTGTCTGCTGAGCTGTGTATCTAATCCTATCCGTTGTGATACTGTCTGCTGAGCTGTGTATCTAATCCTATCCTGTGTGATACTGTCTGCTGAGCTGTGTATCTAATCCTGTCCTATGTGATACTGTCTGCTGAGCTGTGTATCTAATCCTATCCGGTGTGATACTGTCTGCTGAGCTGTGTATCTAATCCTATCCTGTGTGATACTGTCTGCTGAGCTGTGTATCTAATCCTGTCCTGTGTGATACTGTCAGCTGAGCTGTGTATCTAATCCTCTCCTGTGTGATACTGTCTGCTGAGCTGTGCATCTAATCCTGTCCTGTGTGATACCGTCTGCTGAGCTATGTATCTAATCCTTTCCTGTGTGATACCGTCTGCTGAGCTGTGTATCTAATCCTCTCCTGTGCGATACTGTCTGCTGAGCCGTGTATCTAATCCTCTCCTGTGCGATACCGTCTGCTGAGCAGTGTGTCTAATCCTTTCCTGTGCGATACTGTCTGCTGAGCTGTGTATCTAATCCTCTCTTGTGTGATACTGTCTGCTGAGCAGTGTATCTAATCTTATACTGTGTGATACTGTCTCCTGAGCTGTGTATCTAATCCCCTCCTGTGTGATACTGTCTGCTGAGCTGTGTATCTAATCCTCTACTGTGTGATACTGTCTGCTGAGCCGTGTATCTAATCCTATGCTGTGTGATAGTCTGCTGAGCAGTGTATCTAATCTTATACTGTGTGATACTGTCTGCTGAGCTGTGTATCTAATCCCCTCCTGTGTGATACTGTCTGCTGAGCAGTGTATCTAATCCTCTCCTGTGTGATACTGTCTGCTGAGCAGTGTATCTAATCTTATACTGTGTGGTACTGTCTGCTGAGCTGTGTATCTAATCCCATCCTGTGTGATACTGTCTGCTGAGCTGTGTATCTAATCGTCTCCTGTGTGATACTGTCTGATGAACTGTGTATCTAATCCTATCTTTCGTGATACTGTCTGCTGAGCCGTGTATCTAATCCACTCCTGTGTGATACTGTCTGATGAACTGTGTATCTAATCCTGTCCTATGTGATACTGTCAGCTGAGCTGTGTATCTAATCCTCTCCTGTGTGATACTGTCTGCTGAGCTGTGCATCTAATCCTGTCCTGTGTGATACCGTCTGCTGAGCTATGTATCTAATCCTTTCCTGTGTGATACCATCTGCTGAGCTGTGTATCTAATCCTCTCCTGTGTGATACTGTCTGTGGAGCCGTGTATCTAATCCTCTTCTGTGCGATACCGTCTGCTGAGCTGTGTATCTAATTCTCTCCTGTGCGATACTGTCTGCTGAGCTGTGTATCTAATCCTCTCCTGTGTGATACTGTCTGCTGAGCAGTGTATCTAATCTTATACTGTGTGATACTGTCTGCTGAGCTGTGTATCTAATCCTCTCCTGTGTGATACTGTCTGCTGAGCAGTGTATCTAATCTTATACTGTGTGGTACTGTCTGCTGAGCTGTGTATCTAATCCCCTCCTGTGTGATACTGTCTGCTGAGCCGTGTATCTAATCCTCTCCTGTGTGATACTGTCTGCTGAGCTATGTATCTAATCCTGTCCTGTGTGATACTGTCTGCTGAGCTGTGTATGTATCTAATCCCCTCCTGTGTGATAATGTCTGCTGAGCTGTGTATCTAATCCTCTCCTGTGTGATAATGTCTGCTGAGCTGTGTATCTAATCCTGTCCTGTGTGATACTGTCTGCCGAGCTGTGTATCTAATCCTATCCTGTGTGATACTATCTGCTGAGCCGTGTATCTAATCCTCTCCTGTGTGATACTGTCTGCTGAGCTGTGTATCTAATCCTACCCTGTATGATACTGTCTGCTGAGCCGTGTATCTAATCCTCTCCTGTGTGATACTGTCTGCTGAGCCGTGTATCTAATCCTCTCCTGTGTGATACTGTCTGCTGAGCCGTGTATCTAATCCTCTCCTGTGTCATACTGTCTGCTGAGCCGTGTATCTAATCCTCTCCTGTGTGATACTGTCTGCTGAGCTGTATCTCTAATCCTCTCCTGTGTGATACCATCTGCTGAGCCGTGTATCTAATCCTCTCCTGTGTGATACTGTCTGCTGAGCCGTGTATCTAATCCTCTCCTGTGTGATACTGTCTGCTGAGCCGTGTATCTAATCCTATCCTGTGTGATACTGTCTACTGAGCATTGTATCTAATCCTCTCCTGTGTGATACTGTCTGCTGAGCAGTGTTTCTAATCCTGCCCTGTGTGATACTGTCTGCTGAGCCGTGTATCTAATCCTCTCCTGTGTGATACTGTCTGCTGAGCTGTGTATCTAATCTTCTCCTGTGTGATACTGTCTGCTGAGCTGTGTATCTAATCTTCTCCTGTGTGATACTGTCTGCTGAGCTGTGTATCTAATCCTATTCGGTGTGATACTGTCTGCTGAGCTGTGTATCTAATCCTATTCGGTGTGATACTGTCTACTGAGCTGTGTATCTAATCCTATCCGGTGTGATACTGTCTGCTGAGCTGTGTATCTAATCCTATCCGGTGTGATACTGTCTGCTGAGCTGTGTATCTAATCCTACCCTGTATGATACTGTCTGCTGAGCCGTGTATCTAATCCTCTCCTGTGTCATACTGTCTGCTGAGCCGTGTATCTAATCCTCTCCTGTGTGATACTGTCTGCTGAGCTGTGTATCTAATCCTCTCCAGTGTGATACTGTCTGCTGAGCCGTGTATCTAATATTCTCCTGTGTGATACTGTCTGCTGAGCTGTGTATCTAATCCTATTCGGTGTGATACTGTCTGCTGAGCTGTGTATCTAATCCTATTCGGTGTGATACTGTCTGCTGAGCTGTGTATCTAATCCTATCCGGTGTGATACTGTCTGCTGAGCTGTGTATCTAATCCTACCCTGTATGATACTGTCTGCTGAGCTGTGTATCTAATCCTCTCCTGTGTGATACTGTCTGCTGAGCCGTGTATCTAATCCTCCCCTGTGCGATACTGTCTGCTGAGCCGTTTATCTAATCCTCTCCTGTGTCATACTGTCTGCTGAGCCGTGTATCTAATCCTCTCCTGTGTGATACTGTCTGCTGAGCTGTGTATCTAATCCTCTCCTGTGTGATACTGTCTGCTGAGCCGTGTATCTAATCCTGTCCTGTGTGATACTGTCTGCTGAGCTGTGTATCTAATCCTCTCCTGTGCGATACTGTCTGCTGAGCCGTGTATCTAATCCTCCCCTGTGCGATACTGTCTGCTGAGCCGTGTATCTAATCCTCCCCTGTGTGATACTGTCTGCTGAGCCGTGTATCTAATCCTCTCCTGTGTGATACTGTCTGCTGAGCTGTGTATCTAATCCTCTCCTGTGTGATACTGTCTGCTGAGCCATGTATCTAATCCTCTCCTGTGTCATACTGTCTGCTGAGCTGTATCTCTAATCCTCTCCTGTGTGATACCATCTGCTGAGCCGTGTATCTAATCCTCTCCTGTGTGATACTGTCTTCTGAGCTGTGTATCTAATCCTCTCCTGTGTGATACTGTCTGCTGAGCATTGTATCTAATCCTCTCCTGTGTGATACTGTCTGCTGAGCAGTGTTTCTAATCCTCTCCTGTGTGATACTGTCTGCTGAGCTGTGTATCTAATCCTCTCCTGTGTGATACTGTCTGCTGAGCTGTGTATCTAATCCTATTCGGTGTGATACTGTCTGCTGAGCTGTGTATCTAATCCTATTCGGTGTGATACTGTCTGCTGAGCTGTGTATCTAATCCTATCCGGTGTGATACTGTCTGCTGAGCTGTGTATCTAATCCTATCCGGTGTGATACTGTCTGCTGAGCTGTGTATCTAATCCTATCCGGTGTGATACTGTCTGCTGAGCTGTGTATCTAATCCTATCCGGTGTGATACTGTCTGCTGAGCTGTGTATCTAATCCTATCCTGTGTGATACTGTCTGCTGAGCTGTGTATCTAATCCTATCCTGTGTGATACTGTCTGCTGAGCTGTGTATCTAATCCTATCCGGTGTGATACTGTCTGCTGAGCTGTGTATCTAATCCTATCCGGTGTGATACTGTCTGCTGAGCTGTGTATCTAATCCTATCCGGTGTGATACTGTCTGCTGAGCCGTGTATCTAATCTTCTCCTGTGTGATACTGTCTGCTGAGCTGTGTATCTAATCTTCTCCTGTGTGATACTGTCTGCTGAGCTGTGTATCTAATCTTCTCCTGTGTGATACTGTCTGCTGAGCTGTGTATCTAATCTTCTGTGTGATACTGTCTGCTGAGCTGTGTATCTAATCCTCTCCTGTGTGATACTGTCTGCTGAGCTGTGTATCTAATCCTCTCCTGTGTGATACTGTCTGCTGAGCAGTGTTTCTAATCCTATCCGGTGTGATACTGTCTGCTGAGCTATGTATCTAATCCTATCCTGTGTGATACTGTCTGCTGAGCTGTGTATCTAATCCTGTCCTATGTGATACTGTCAGCTGAGCTGTGTATCTAATCCTCTCCTGTGTGATACTGTCTGCTGAGCTGTGCATCTAATCCTGTCCTGTGTGATACCGTCTGCTGAGCTATGTATCTAATCCTCTCCTGTGTGATACTGTCTGCTGAGCTGTGTATCTAATCCTCTCCTGTGTGATACTGTCTGCTGAGCATTGTATCTAATCCTCTCCTGTGTGATACTGTCTGCTGAGCAGTGTTTCTAATCCTCTCCTGTGTGATACTGTCTGCTGAGCTGTGTATCTAATCCTCTCCTGTGTGATACTGTCTGCTGAGCTGTGTATCTAATCCTATTCGGTGTGATACTGTCTGCTGAGCTGTGTATCTAATCCTATTCGGTGTGATACTGTCTGCTGAGCTGTGTATCTAATCCTATCCGGTGTGATACTGTCTGCTGAGCTGTGTATCTAATCCTATCCGGTGTGATACTGTCTGCTGAGCTGTGTATCTAATC
The DNA here is from genome assembly GCF_046119375.1 of Phyllobates terribilis. Lineage (NCBI taxonomy): Eukaryota > Metazoa > Chordata > Amphibia > Anura > Dendrobatidae > Phyllobates > Phyllobates terribilis. Next base: position 317,876 of record NW_027363737.1, read on the forward strand.
CTATCCGGTGTGATACTGTCTGCTGAGCTGTGTATCTAATCCTATCCGGTGTGATACTGTCTGCTGAGCTGTGTATCTAATCCTATCCTGTGTGATACTGTCTGCTGAGCTGTGTATCTAATCCTGTCCTATGTGATACTGTCAGCTGAGCTGTGTATCTAATCCTCTCCTGTGTGATACTGTCTGCTGAGCTGTGCATCTAATCATGTCCTGTGTGATACCGTCTGCTGAGCTATGTATCTAATCCTTTCCTGTGTGATACTGTCTGCTGAGCTGTGTATCTAATCCTCTCCTGTGCGATACTGTCTGCTGAGCCGTGTATCTAATCCTCTCCTGTGCGATACCGTCTGCTGAGCAGTGTGTCTAATCCTTTCCTGTGCGATACTGTCTGCTGAGCTGTGTATCTAATCCTCTCTTGTGTGATACTGTCTGCTGAGCAGTGTATCTAATCTTATACTGTGTGATACTGTCTCCTGAGCTGTGTATCTAATCCCCTCCTGTGTGATACTGTCTGCTGAGCTGTGTATCTAATCCTCTACTGTGTGATACTGTCTGCTGAGCCGTGTATCTAATCCTATGCTGTGTGATAGTCTGCTGAGCAGTGTATCTAATCTTATACTGTGTGATACTGTCTGCTGAGCTGTGTATCTAATCCCCTCCTGTGTGATACTGTCTGCTGAGCAGTGTATCTAATCCTCTCCTGTGTGATACTGTCTGCTGAGCAGTGTATCTAATCTTATACTGTGTGGTACTGTCTGCTGAGCTGTGTATCTAATCCCATCCTGTGTGATACTGTCTGCTGAGCTGTGTATCTAATCGTCTCCTGTGTGATACTGTCTGATGAACTGTGTATCTAATCCTATCTTTCGTGATACTGTCTGCTGAGCCGTGTATCTAATCCACTCCTGTGTGATACTGTCTGATGAACTGTGTATCTAATCCTGTCCTATGTGATACTGTCAGCTGAGCTGTGTATCTAATCCTCTCCTGTGTGATACTGTCTGCTGAGCTGTGCATCTAATCCTGTCCTGTGTGATACCGTCTGCTGAGCTATGTATCTAATCCTTTCCTGTGTGATACCATCTGCTGAGCTGTGTATCTAATCCTCTCCTGTGTGATACTGTCTGTGGAGCCGTGTATCTAATCCTCTTCTGTGCGATACCGTCTGCTGAGCTGTGTATCTAATCCTCTCCTGTGCGATACTGTCTGCTGAGCTGTGTATCTAATCCTCTCCTGTGTGATACTGTCTGCTGAGCAGTGTATCTAATCTTATACTGTGTGATACTGTCTGCTGAGCTGTGTATCTAATCCTCTCCTGTGTGATACTGTCTGCTGAGCAGTGTATCTAATCTTATACTGTGTGGTACTGTCTGCTGAGCTGTGTATCTAATCCCCTCCTGTGTGATACTGTCTGCTGAGCCGTGTATCTAATCCTCTCCTGTGTGATACTGTCTGCTGAGCTATGTATCTAATCCTGTCCTGTGTGATACTGTCTGCTGAGCTGTGTATGTATCTAATCCCCTCCTGTGTGATAATGTCTGCTGAGCTGTGTATCTAATCCTCTCCTGTGTGATAATGTCTGCTGAGCTGTGTATCTAATCCTGTCCTGTGTGATACTGTCTGCCGAGCTGTGTATCTAATCCTATCCTGTGTGATACTATCTGCTGAGCCGTGTATCTAATCCTCTCCTGTGTGATACTGTCTGCTGAGCTGTGTATCTAATCCTACCCTGTATGATACTGTCTGCTGAGCCGTGTATCTAATCCTCTCCTGTGTGATACTGTCTGCTGAGCCGTGTATCTAATCCTCTCCTGTGTGATACTGTCTGCTGAGCCGTGTATCTAATCCTCTCCTGTGTGATACTGTCTGCTGAGCTGTATCTCTAATCCTCTCCTGTGTGATACCATCTGCTGAGCCGTGTATCTAATCCTCTCCTGTGTGATACTGTCTGCTGAGCCGTGTATCTAATCCTCTCCTGTGTGATACTGTCTGCTGAGCCGTGTATCTAATCCTATCCTGTGTGATACTGTCTACTGAGCATTGTATCTAATCCTCTCCTGTGTGATACTGTCTGCTGAGCAGTGTTTCTAATCCTCTCCTGTGTGATACTGTGTGCTGAGCCGTGTATCTAATCCTCTCCTGTGTGATACTGTCTGCTGAGCTGTGTATCTAATCTTCTCCTGTGTGATACTGTCTGCTGAGCTGTGTATCTAATCTTCTCCTGTGTGATACTGTCTGCTGAGCTGTGTATCTAATCCTATTCGGTGTGATACTGTCTGCTGAGCTGTGTATCTAATCCTATTCGGTGTGATACTGTCTGCTGAGCTGTGTATCTAATCCTATCCGGTGTGATACTGTCTGCTGAGCTGTGTATCTAATCCTATCCGGTGTGATACTGTCTGCTGAGCTGTGTATCTAATCCTACCCTGTATGATACTGTCTGCTGAGCCGTGTATCTAATCCTCTCCTGTGTCATACTGTCTGCTGAGCCGTGTATCTAATCCTCTCCTGTGTGATACTGTCTGCTGAGCTGTGTATCTAATCCTCTCCTGTGTGATACTGTCTGCTGAGCCGTGTATCTAATATTCTCCTGTGTGATACTGTCTGCTGAGCTGTGTATCTAATCCTATTCGGTGTGATACTGTCTGCTGAGCTGTGTATCTAATCCTATTCGGTGTGATACTGTCTGCTGAGCTGTGTATCTAATCCTATCCGGTGTGATACTGTCTGCTGAGCTGTGTATCTAATCCTACCCTGTATGATACTGTCTGCTGAGCTGTGTATCTAATCCTCTCCTGTGTGATACTGTCTGCTGAGCCGTGTATCTAATCCTCCCCTGTGCGATACTGTCTGCTGAGCCGTTTATCTAATCCTCTCCTGTGTCATACTGTCTGCTGAGCCGTGTATCTAATCCTCTCCTGTGTGATACTGTCTGCTGAGCTGTGTATCTAATCCTCTCCTGTGTGATACTGTCTGCTGAGCCGTGTATCTAATCCTGTCCTGTGTGATACTGTCTGCTGAGCTGTGTATCTAATCCTCTCCTGTGCGATACTGTCTGCTGAGCCGTGTATCTAATCCTCCCCTGTGCGATACTGTCTGCTGAGCCGTGTATCTAATCCTCCCCTGTGTGATACTGTCTGCTGAGCCGTGTATCTAATCCTCTCCTGTGTGATACTGTCTGCTGAGCTGTGTATCTAATCCTCTCCTGTGTGATACTGTCTGCTGAGCCATGTATCTAATCCTCTCCTGTGTCATACTGTCTGCTGAGCTGTATCTCTAATCCTCTCCTGTGTGATACCATCTGCTGAGCCGTGTATCTAATCCTCTCCTGTGTGATACTGTCTGCTGAGCTGTGTATCTAATCCTCTCCTGTGTGATACTGTCTGCTGAGCATTGTATCTAATCCTCTCCTGTGTGATACTGTCTGCTGAGCAGTGTTTCTAATCCTCTCCTGTGTGATACTGTCTGCTGAGCTGTGTATCTAATCCTCTCCTGTGTGATACTGTCTGCTGAGCTGTGTATCTAATCCTATTCGGTGTGATACTGTCTGCTGAGCTGTGTATCTAATCCTATTCGGTGTGATACTGTCTGCTGAGCTGTGTATCTAATCCTATCCGGTGTGATACTGTCTGCTGAGCTGTGTATCTAATCCTATCCGGTGTGATACTGTCTGCTGAGCTGTGTATCTAATCCTATCCGGTGTGATACTGTCTGCTGAGCTGTGTATCTAATCCTATCCGGTGTGATACTGTCTGCTGAGCTGTGTATCTAATCCTATCCTGTGTGATACTGTCTGCTGAGCTGTGTATCTAATCCTATCCTGTGTGATACTGTCTGCTGAGCTGTGTATCTAATCCTATCCGGTGTGATACTGTCTGCTGAGCTGTGTATCTAATCCTATCCGGTGTGATACTGTCTGCTGAGCTGTGTATCTAATCCTATCCGGTGTGATACTGTCTGCTGAGCCGTGTATCTAATCTTCTCCTGTGTGATACTGTCTGCTGAGCTGTGTATCTAATCTTCTCCTGTGTGATACTGTCTGCTGAGCTGTGTATCTAATCTTCTCCTGTGTGATACTGTCTGCTGAGCTGTGTATCTAATCCTCTCCTGTGTGATACTGTCTGCTGAGCTGTGTATCTAATCCTATTCGGTGTGATACTGTCTGCTGAGCTGTGTATCTAATCCTATTCGGTGTGATACTGTCTGCTGAGCTGTGTATCTAATCCTATCCGGTGTGATACTGTCTGCTGAGCTGTGTATCTAATCCTATCCGGTGTGATACTGTCTGCTGAGCTGTGTATCTAATCCTATCCGGTGTGATACTGTCTGCTGAGCTGTGTATCTAATCTTCTCCTGTGTGATACTGTCTGCTGAGCTGTGTATCTAATCTTCTCCTGTGTGATACTGTCTGCTGAGCTGTGTATCTAATCTTCTTCTGTGTGATACTGTCTGCTGAGCAGTGTATCTAATCTTCTCCTGTGTGATACTGTCTGCTGAGCTGTGTATCTAATCCTATCCGGTGTGATACTGTCTGCTGAGCTGTGTATCTAATCCTATCCGGTGTGATACTGTCTGCTGAGCTGTGTATCTAATACTATCCGGTGTGATACTGTCTGCTGAGCATTGTATCTAATCCTCTCCTGTGTGATACTGTCTGCTGAGCTGTGTATCTAATCCTATCCGGTGTGATACTGTCTGCTGAGCCGTGTATCTAATCCTCTCCTGTGTGATACTGTCTGCTGAGCAGTGTATCTAATCCTTTCCTGTGTGATACTGTCTGCTGAGCTGTGTATCTAATCCTATCCGGTGTGATACTGTCTGCTGAACTGTGTATCTAATCCTATCCGGTGTGATACTGTCTGCTGAGCTGTGTATCTAATCTTATCCGGTGTGATACTGTTTGCTGAGCTGTGTATCTAATCCTATCCGGTGTGATACTGTCTGCTGAGCTGTGTATCTAATCCTATCCGGTGTGATACTGTCTGCTGAGCAGTGTATCTAATCCTCTCCTGTGTGATACTGTCTGCTGAGCTGTGTATCTAATCCTATCCGGTGTGATACTGTCTGCTGAGCCGTGTATCTAATCCTCTCCTGTGTGATACTGTCTGCTGAGCAGTGTATCTAATCCTTTCCTGTGTGATACTGTCTGCTGAGCTGTGTATCTAATCCTATCCGGTGTGATACTGTCTGCTGAGCTGTGTATCTAATCCTATCCGGTGTGATACTGTCTGCTGAGCTGTGTATCTAATCCTCTCCTGTGTGATACTGTCTGCTGAGCTGTGTATCTAATCCTATCCGGTGTGATACTGTCTGCTGAGCCGTGTATCTAATCCTCTCCTGTGTGATACTGTCTGCTGAGCTGTGTATCTAATCTTCTCCTGTGTGATACTGTCTGCTGAGCTGTGTATCTAATCCTATCCGGTGTGATACTGTCTGCTGAACTGTGTATCTAATCCTATCCGGTGTGATACTGTCTGCTGAGTTGTGTATCTAATCCTATCCGGTGTGATACTGTCTGCTGAGCAGTGTATCTAATCCTCTCCTGTGTGATACTGTCTGCTGAGCTGTGTATCTAATCCTATCCGGTGTGATACTGTCTGCTGAGCTGTGTATCTAATCCTATCCGGTGTGATACTGTCTGCTGAGCTGTGTATCTAATCCTATCCGGTGTGATACTGTCTGCTGAGCTGTGTATCTAATCCTCTCCTGTGTGATACTGTCTGCTGAGCTGTGTATCTAATCCTATCCGGTGTGATACTGTCTGCTGAGCCGTGTATCTAATCCTCTCCTGTGTGATACTGTCTGCTGAGCTGTGTATCTAATCTTCTCCTGTGTGATACTGTCTGCTGAGCTGTGTATCTAATCCTATCCGGTGTGATACTGTCTGCTGAACTGTGTATCTAATCCTATCCGGTGTGATACTGTCTGCTGAGCTGTGTATCTAATCCTATCCGGTGTGATACTGTCTGCTGAGCAGTGTATCTAATCCTCTCCTGTGTGATACTGTCTGCTGAGCTGTGTATCTAATCCTATCCGGTGTGATACTGTCTGCTGAGCTGTGTATCTAATCCTATCCGGTGTGATACTGTCTGCTGAGCTGTGTATCTAATACTATCCGGTGTGATACTGTCTGCTGAGCAGTGTATCTAATCCTCTCCTGTGTGATACTGTCTGCTGAGCTGTGTATCTAATCCTATCCGGTGTGATACTGTCTGCTGAGCCGTGTATCTAATCCTCTCCTGTGTGATACTGTCTGCTGAGCAGTGTATCTAATCCTTTCCTGTGTGATACTGTCTGCTGAGCTGTGTATCTAATCCTATCCGGTGTGATACTGTCTGCTGAACTGTGTATCTAATCCTATCCGGTGTGATACTGTCTGCTGAACTGTGTATCTAATCCTATCCGGTGTGATACTGTCTGCTGAGCTGTGTATCTAATCTTATCCGGTGTGATACTGTCTGCTGAGCTGTGTATCTAATCCTATCCGGTGTGATACTGTCTGCTGAGCTGTGTATCTAATCCTATCCGGTGTGATACTGTCTGCTGAGCAGTGTATCTAATCCTCTCCTGTGTGATACTGTCTGCTGAGCTGTGTATCTAATCCTATCCGGTGTGATACTGTCTGCTGAGCCGTGTATCTAATCCTCTCCTGTGTGATACTGTCTGCTGAGCAGTGTATCTAATCCTTTCCTGTGTGATACTGTCTGCTGAGCTGTGTATCTAATCCTATCCGGTGTGATACTGTCTGCTGAGCTGTGTATCTAATCCTATCCGGTGTGATACTGTCTGCTGAGCTGTGTATCTAATCCTCTCCTGTGTGATACTGTCTGCTGAGCTGTGTATCTAATCCTATCCGGTGTGATACTGTCTGCTGAGCCGTGTATCTAATCCTCTCCTGTGTGATACTGTCTGCTGAGCTGTGTATCTAATCTTCTCCTGTGTGATACTGTCTGCTGAGCTGTGTATCTAATCCTATCCGGTGTGATACTGTCTGCTGAACTGTGTATCTAATCCTATCCGGTGTGATACTGTCTGCTGAGCTGTGTATCTAATCCTATCCGGTGTGATACTGTCTGCTGAGCTGTGTATCTAATCCTATCCGGTGTGATACTGTCTGCTGAGCTGTGTATCTAATCCTCTCCTGTGTGATACTGTCTGCTGAGCAGTGTATCTAATCCTCTCTCATGTTATGTCTTCATCTTTTAATATTTCTAACGGCACCAGGCAGGGATGCCCGCTTTCCCCTCTCCTTTTTATTCTTACACTAGAACCTTTACTACAAAAGCTCAGAGAGGAGGGGAGGATCGTTGGCATCAAATCAGCTGGTACTGAACATAAAATCGCAGCATACGCAGACGATCTACTTATCATGACCTCTAACCCGAGAATATCTGTCCCAGTTATCCTGACATTACTCAAGAAATACGGTGCACTATCAAATTTTAAGGTGAATCTTAGCAAATCTCAAGTCTTAAATATAAATATCCCAGAACCACAAAAAACACAAATGGCAATCGGGTCCCCCTTTACCTGGTCCCCCCCATCAATACGTTTCTTGGGAGTTGAGATTTCTCCAAACCTACAAGAACTTTATAAGTTAAACTTCCCACCGCTATTGCAGAAAATCCAGAAACTTACCCCCAACTGGAATATCTCATACATCTCCTGGTTGGGTAGGAAAAATCTCCTTAAATGTATGATATGGCCAAAAATAACTTATCTAGTGCAAGCCCTTCCAATCCACCTACCTAATTCTTTTTTCATTGACATACGAAAACTCCTCAGCCGTTTTCTGTGGCACAACCAAAAACCCAGACTTCCCTTACAAATATTATCCCTCCCACACTCTGAAGGAGGTATAGATCTGCCAGATCTAAAGATACTTCAACAAGCCACTCATCTCCAAAGAGTCGTGGATGGATCAGGCTCCCACCACAGAAGCAATGGATTAAAGTAGAAGAAACAATCCTTAAATTCCCCCTTAGACAGCTCATCCTCACGCCCTCAAGTAGTACTAGGTATACATCAATTAAAAACCCTTTCACCGCCACTACTTTTAAAATCTGGTCCAATCCCCATATAAGACAAATATGCTCCCCGTTTCCCTCCCCTCTCCTACAAGTTACAGACCTAGTTCTCTCCTTTCTCCAGCCCATAATGCCACAATACACAACTCAATTCGCAACTTGATAACACCACTCCAAAAAATTACAGATAATGGGGTCATGCCCTGCTTGGCAGAACTCAATCAAATGCTAGATACTATCTCTTTTCACCCCTTTATGTACCAGAAATTTATGTCTAACTTAAAACTAGTCTTTAAAACTCCAAATTATATTAGGGAAATGACTGATTTTGAAAAACTTATAGCTGCAAAAAACCCCTAAAAAAGAACGTTATCAGCTCTACAAAAACAATTATGCCTAGCCAGAACCCCTAAGAAACTGCCATATGTAATGAAGTGGGAACAGGATCTGAATAGGCCTTTCACCCCATCTGAAATTAAAAGATTACTACTAGCACCTAAAGTCTCCTCTAGATGTGTTAGAGTACAAGAGAATGGCTATAAAGTTCTCTCCAGGTGGTATATGACTCCATCAAAACTTCAGAAATGTTACAAAGGACTTGATCCTGACTGCTGGAGATGCTCTTCTGATGTGGGCACTATGCTCCACATGTGGTGGAACTGTACATTGATTAAGCCCTTCTGGACAAAAATAATTCAAACTATTAATACAATTTTAAACTTGCAACTCTTGACCTCGCCGGAGATCTGCCTTCTGTTTCTGTTCCTAGATAACTTCCCTAAAATAAAATTAACCCTTCTTAGACAGCTCCTGGCCTCGGCTAAGTTACTTGTGACATCCTTATGGAAATCTGCGAAGACCCCAAATATCTCACTCTGGGAAATGAAGGTTGAACAAATATACAGGCTAGAAGAATTGACTAGTTGGGATGAAAAAAGGCATAAACAATTCTCGTTGATATGGCGTCCCTGGCACAAATATATTACAGACCGCACAATACTAACCTAAAATACTCAGATCGCTAGCCCATTCTAATCCCAACTCCCCCCCCCCCCATCATCTATATCTTTGTAGTCCCCCCCCCCTCCCATCATCTATATCTTTGTAGTCCCCCCCCCCCATCATCTATATCTTTGTAGTCCCCCCCCTCCATCTCATCTCCCCGTTCATCCCACTTCCCTTTCAACCTTCCCCCCTTCTCCAGGTTTTTTTTTTTTCTTTTTCTCTTCTGAAGTTTTTATTTCCAGGATATCACAATAAACCTTCTTGAATATGATAACATGTTATGTGACCACAATTTTGTACTACGACATGTTCAAAAGAATTGAACCTCTCTTATATTTTTTCTCTCTTCCGAAACGTGTCAATGTTTGGCTGAAATTTATGCAGTCTGGTCAATTTCTGCTCTTATAATCTATGTGATATCGTTATCTTTGATTTGTTTCATTAACAATGTGACTTTTCTTTGTTCAATTGTTAACCTTCTTTAAAAAAAACCTTAATAAAAAGATGTTTAAAAGAAAAGAATAAGCAGGACAAATAAAGGGTTTATCCAACATGTAAAACTAATTTGGAAGCTATAGTTAGGCTTTTAATAGGACTCTTTCAGCATGACTGTGCAAACCAAGCACAGGAGCTCACTGCCAATCATTTAACTACTGTTTTTCCACTATATGATTAGATATTAAGTGCAAATTGCTTGTTTCTTGGTAATGGCTGCATGCTTTTGCAAAAACTGTGCAGCCATTAACAATAAGTGAACCATTTGTAATTAATTTCTACCAGTACAGCTGAAAAAAGCTGTGATCTTTATGAAATGGGTTGTTAGCAGATGTACCTTGGTCGCACACATGCTATACTCATCAGGTGCTACATGAAACTCAAGCCTAAAGATGGCCGCGACACTCATGGGCCGCTGCATTGTGCTTGCCCCCCAGGCTAAAATTTGCCAGCCAATAATATGTGACTGGTATATCAAATACTGTGATACAGACATCAGATGTTTTACAGTAGATACACTGTCATATATATGACTACCAACATAAGGAGCATGAGTAATCCAAGACTTTATCACTACAGGCAACACCAAAACTATAGATACCACCAAAATGAAACAATAGGCGCTTATTGCCGCTAAAATAAATCTTTATTAAATATTGCAAAAATTAAAAGACAATCGTACAGAGTATAGCAATGGAGGATCACAAACACATGAGTATCACATTTATAGAGACATAGTAGTCACATATATATATATACAGTACAGACCAAAAGTTTGGACACACCTTCTCATTTAAAGATTTTTCTGTGTTTTCTTGAGTATGAAAATTGTACATTCACACTGAAGGCATCAAAACTATGAATTACCACATGTGGAATTATATACTTAACAAAAAAGTGTGAAACAACTGAAAATATGTCTTATATTCTAGGTTCTTCAAAGTACCCACCTTTTGCTTTGATGACTGCTTTGCACACTCTTGGCATTCTCTTGATGAGCTTCAAGAGGTAGTCACCGGAAATGGTTTTCACTTCACAGGTGTGCCCTGTCAGGTTTAATAAGTGGGATTTCTTGCCTTATAAATGGGGTTGGGACCATCAGTTGTGTTGTGCAGAAATCAGCTGGATACACAGCTGATAGTCCTACTGAATAGACTGTTAGCTGCTTTTTTCTTACCTTAATACAAATTCTAAGTAAAGAAAAACGAGTGGCCATTATTACTTTAAGAAATGAAGGTCTGTCAGTCCGAAAAATTGGGAAAACTTTGAATGTATCCCCAAGTGCAGTTGCAAAACCCATCAAGAAAACAAAGAAACTGGCTCACATGAGAACCGCCCCAGGAAAGGGAGACCAAGAGTCACCTCTGCTTCTGAGGATAAGTTTATCCGAGTCACCAGCCTCAGAAATCGCAGGTTAACAGCAGGTCAGATTAGAGACCAGGTCAATGGCACACAGAGTTCTAGCAGCAGACACATCTCTACAACAACTGTTAAGAGGAGACTTTGTGCAGCAGGCCTTCATGGTAAAATAGCTGCTAGGAAACCACTGCTAAGGACAGGCAACAAGCAGAAGAGACTTGTTTGGGATAAGGAACACAAGGAATGGACATTAGACCAGTGGAAATCTGTGCTTTGGTCTGATAAGTCCAAATTTGAGATCTTTGGTTCCAACCACCGTGTTTTTGTGCGACGCAGAAAAGGTGAACGGATGGACTCTACATGCCTGGTTCCCACCGTGAAGCATGGAGGAGGAGGTGTGATGGTGTGGGGGTGCTTTGCTGGTGACACTGTTGGGGATTTATTCTAAATTTAAGGCATACTGAACCAGCATGGCTACCACAGCATCTTGCAGCGGCATGCTATTCCATCCGGTTTGCGTTTAGTTGGACCATCATTTATTTTTCAACAGGACAATGACCCCAAACACACCTCCAGGCTGTGTAAGGGCTATTTGACCAAGAAGGAGAGTGATGGGGTGCTACGCCAGATGACCTGGCCTCCACAGTCACCAGACCTGAACCCAATCGAGATGGTTTGGGGTGAGCTGGACCGCAGAGTGAAGGCAAAAAGGCCAACAAGTGCTAAGCATCTCTGGGAACTCCTTCAAGATTGTTGGAAGACCATTTCCGGTGACTCCCTCTTGAAGCTCATCAAGAGAATGCCAAGAGTGTGCAAAGCAGTCATCAAAGCAAAAGGTGGCTACTTTGAAGAACCTAGAATATAAGACATATTTTCAGTTGTTTCACACTTTTTTGTTAAGTATATAATTCCACATGTGTTAATTCATAGTTTTGATGCCTTCAGTGTGAATGTACAATATTCAGAGTCATGAAAATACAGAAAAATCTTTAAATAAACTTTTGGTCTGTACTGTATATATAATATAACACTACAAGCCTCCCTCTGTCTGAAGCCTTTAAAGACTTGGCAAGCGCTACATGCCTGCGCAGTCTGGCTCTAGACAGAAGAACCCATTACGTTACAGGTAAGAGGAGTGTGTATGGCGCCGGAGATTGCGGTATGCGTAGACACTGAACACATACCGCGATCTCCGGCGCCATACTTACCTGACCGGGAGGAGCGTTGCAGCGGTGCTTCTCTTCTCGCCGGAGACCAGGGCAGGAGTGAAGGCGTTGGAATCGGCACATATGCATAGCTCTATCCGGCGCCATTTTACTGAAGACATATTTGCAGTGTGTCTTCAGCAAAATGGCGTTGAACAGCACGGTATGGGCACACGCGTACTCTGGCGCCGCACTGCTCCCCGGCAGAACAGGATACAGAAGCGCTGGAGCACAGGGAAGAAAGGTGAGTATGTGTTTATTTTTTTGTATCTGTGCACCGTGAAAGGGATGAGGGGTGCCATACATACCAGGAATGTGGTGTGACGGGTACCATACATACCAGGAAAGGGGTGTGAGGGGTACCATACATACCAGGAAAGGGGTGTGAGGGGTACAATGCATACAAGGATTTGGGGGCTGACTGAACCATGAAAACCAGGATTGGGGGGTGAGGGGTGCCATACATACCAGGATTGGGGGGTGAGGGGTGCCATATATACCAGGATTGGGGGGTGAGGGGTGCCATACATACCAGGATTTGGGGGGTGACTGAACCATGAAAACCAGGATTGGGGGTGAGGGGTGCCATACATACCAGGATTGGGGGGTGAGTGGTGCCATACATACCAGGAATGGGGGGTGAGGGGTACCATACATACCAGGAAAGGGGTGTGAGGGGACCATGCATACCAGGATTGGGGGATGAGGGGTACAATGCATACCAGGATTTGGGGGGTGACTGAACCATGAAAACCAGGATTGGGGGGTGAGGGATGCCATACATACCAGGATTGGGGGGTGAGGGGTGCCATACATACCAGGATTTGGGGGGTGACTGAACCATGAAAACCAGGATTGGGGGTGAGGGGTGCCATACATACCAGGATTGGGGGGTGAGTGGTACCATACATACCAGGATTGGGGGGTGAGGGGTACCATGCATACAAGGATAGGAAAGTGGGGTTCTATGCATACCAGAATAGGGATGAGGGGTACCATGCATACCTGGATTGGGGGATGAGGGGACCATGCATACCTGGATTGGGGGATGAGGGGACCATGCATACCAGGATTGGGGGATGAGGGAACCATGCATACCAGGATTGGGGGATGAGGGAACCATGCATACCAGGATTGGGGGATGAGGAGGCCATATGTACCAGGATTGGGGATGAGAGAGTCATGCATACCAGGGTTGGGGATGAGAGAGCCATGCATACCAGGATGGGGGATGAGGAGGCCATACATACCAGGGTAACGCTGAGGGGGCCATGTGCAGCATGATGGGGATTAGAGGTGCCATACATACCAGGACAGGGATGAGGGGTGCCATGCATACCACTATACCAGGACAGGGATGAGGGGTGCCATGCATACCACTATACCAGGATAAGGATGAGGGGTGTCATGCATACCGGGACAGGGATGAGGGGTGCCATGCATACCGGGACAGGGATGAGGGGTGCCATGCATACCGGGACAGGGATGAGGGGTGCCATGCATACCGGGACAGGGATGAGGGGTGCCATGCATACCGGGACAGGGATGAGGGGTGCCATGCATACCGGGACAGGGATGAGGGGTGCCATGCATACCGGGACAGGGATGAGGGGTGCCATGCATACCGGGACAGGGATGAGGGGTGCCATGCATACCGGGATAGGGATGAGGGGTGCCATGCATACCAGGATGGGGATGGGGACCACGTATAAAAGGAAGGGGGGGGGCATATATACCAGGATGGGGGATATTGTCAGAATTGGGGGACATTACCCCTATACCAGTGTCAGCAGAAGACCCCCTCCCCCTTAAAAGTGCATCAGGAACACATTTTTGGCTTAAATTTTTTTATTTTTATTTTCCTCCTCTAAAACCTAGGTGCGTCTTATGGTCCGGTGCATCTTATAGTCCGAAAAATACGGTACTTCTTACATTACATGAGTGATATCTATTGTAAATTCTATAATAGCTCAGAAACCGGCGAATCCTCACAGTGCATGGGGCGTGTCATGGGGGGATTCAAAAGTTTTCATTTTAGACTGTACATTATAGTCCTCCATACAGTAGTATGAGCACCACATAGTCCTCCATACAGTATTGTGGACACCACATAGTCCTCCATACAGTATTATGGGCACTACATAGCACTCCATACAGTATTATGGGCACCACATAGTCCTCTATACAGAATGGGCTCCATACTGAATAATGGACCCCATATAATGTTCCATACAGAATAATAGGCCCCATATAATGCTCTATACAGAATAATGAACCCCATATAATGCTCATTACACCATAATTGACCCCATATATTACTCCATGAAGAATAATGGGCATCATGTACTATGCCATACAGAATAATGGGCCCCATATAATGCTCCATAGAGAATGGGCCCCATATAATGCTCCATAGAGAATGGGCCCCATATAATGCTCCATACATAAAAAATAAATAATAAAATACTCACCTCTCCTCATACCCTGCTGGCTACAGGTCCTGTCTCTTCAACACTGAGACGTGACAGAGTCAGAAGACGCAGAGGAGACTGGACCTGCGGCCAGCAGGGTATGACGAGAGGTGAGTATTTCAAACACCGTAAAGCACGGGGGGGGGTTACACCGGGCCCCCCCAACTCACAGGCCCAATAGCGTTCCAGTGTCCCCAACTGTGAGTGGGGCCCCCCTCTTGCCCAGGGCCCTGGCACTTGCTCTGGTGCAATGGGTGGTTATGCCGGCTCTGGCCCTGTAGCTGGTGCAGGATCAGTCTGGGGCAGGGGTCTGTATAGTAAGGTCTGAAGTGTCTCGATCTCAGGTCCGATGTGATTTGAACATTCATACAGATCGAGAGCTGATGATCTCACACTGACAGCACGACCCCAACCTGCTTGAAGGGTCCATCTGCTACAATAAATCTTTCTGATCCTCAGCAGAGCGACCATAGATAACATTCAGGATCTGGCCCTGGACTTGTCAGGAGGTGAGCAGCGTCCTGCCACTTCCACACTCTACAAAAAGTATAAATCTCCTGTCCTGACCACTATCCGGAGCTCAGGCTAAGGCCACGGCCCCACTATCAGTATTTGGTCAGTATATTTTCTCAGGAGTGGGAGCCAAAACCAGGTCAGTAACAAATCAGAGAAAAGGTATAATAGAAACAAGTCACCAATTCTGCATTTATCACCAACTCCTGGTTTTGTCTCCAACTCCTGTGAAAAAATACTGACCGAATACTGACCAAATACTGATAGTGGGGTCGTGGCCTTACAAGAATCAAAGATGTCTGCCCTCTCGTACTGCTCAGCGGCTTCTCTCCGGCAGGCATAAGAACGTGGCCTGTGCCGGCTGTTCTGGGCTGCAGATGCCCAGCTGGCACATGTACACAATGAAAGATACAGGGCCGCCCTGCAGTCTGTAAAGAAGCAGCTGCTTGGCCACCGGCCTGGAGGGCATGTGCCCCTCTGGCCCACCTCGCCCCTGGTCAATATGATACCATCTTTTTCATTAGTTGGTGAGGTTAGAAGAAATTTCACTCCAAGACAGTGGATTTTGTACTTTATTCCAGTATATTTATACATAGAAAACATGGCAATGAAAAACAAGTAGATGCACGTGCATAAAAATGTCCCAACATTAATTAAAAAAAAACCTTTAAGATACAGATAATACTTGTATACAAAAATATTAACACATTTTCAAATTGTATATAAAGTGCACAAAAGTCAATAGCCCTGACATATAGTGTACACAGGGTCCCGTCCCCCCACATGGTATACACAAAATACAATGTCATCCAGGAAATAACAAAAAATAACAAATACATTTAATCTATTCTGAAATCCCATGTCTATGCAAGATAATAATATGTAAAATTCTACAGTGTCAAAGAAATGAGCTAGAGACTACTACATGGCGATGATGCCTGCACACAAGATAATGCCCAGCTAATGCTGTAAATGATACAAATATTACCAGTCACCCAATTAGACACATGAGGTCCGGGCAAGTGATTTTCTACAGTTCATTGACCTCTATGATGACATCTAATATTTTCAATCATTTATAGAGCGGGATACATTGGGCCTCATTAATAAATCTGCTCACTAGAAAACTAGTTGCCCATCCTAACCAATTAGAGCTCAGCTAAGGTTGTTTTAACTGACCTGGAAAAGTAAAAGCTGTTCTGTGATTGGCTGGGATAAGTAAAAAGGCTGTTTTAATAAATGATTCCCAATGTACCAAGCCCCGCCATAAATGTTATTGATTACAGTAGGGGCCACAATATCCCATGTGTATAGTCATCACATTCATCTTATTGTCTGCGGTTACCTTGGGACATGCTATATTGAAATGTAAGATGATATCAGTGGGGTCCATGAGGCAGAGCAGTGTGTGGTACGTGTGACATTTCCTAATATCGAGCAATCAATACTCTACCTTGGTCTGGAATGCAAAGTCTGCGTGGACAAGGAAGGGGCTCCCAGATGCCAGCTGTAAAACCCGTCGCTCCACCATCACACGCTCATCACCGTCAGCAAGCAGGGCTCTTTTGCCGATGATCTTAACAGCAAAATGTTTGCGGGTAGATGAATCTTCCGCCAGTTCCATAGCATCCCCGGCCAAGCACTTGATGGAATAATAATCTCCTCTTGATGGTATCAGAGACTGTGCTTTTGGAGCTGGTTGACCAAACACCGCTGCTTCCTTCAGCTTCTTCAGCCTTCTGCTTTAGATCCATGGGTTTCTGTCCTAATGTAATCCTTCTTCTTTTCTTCTTTTTGTCCCCTGATGAGATGAAGATGGCTCCTCTCTTCTTGGCTCCCATCTTCTGACTTTCTACCTTCTCCTTTTCTTCCACTTCTTCTTTCTTCTGGACTGGTTGTTTTGTCCTGTTGACTGAAGACTTCCTCTCATCATCAGATGTGTCATGGGAAGGTCTTAGTCTCTTCGCTCCTTCCCTCCTCACCACGTTCTCCTTTACTTCTTTCTTCTGGACTGGTGGTTTTGTCCTGTTGACTGAAGACTTCCTCTCATCATCAGATGTGTCATGGGAAGGTCTTCGTGTCTTCACTCTTTCTCTGCTCACCACAATCTCCTCCTCTTTTATATCCATATTATTGCTTTGCTTAGAGTTAGCCGACATCTCCTCCACTGTTGTTGGTCAATTCCAACTGTCACTCAGTGCATTTCATATGGAATCATCATGCATGCACCACCACTGGTCATGTGATCAGCATCTGACCAATGATATTTAAGAGATAAATGAACATTAGCTGAGATTAAATATTCAGGTAATATTCAGATATTCTGTGGAACACAAGGTGCCACATTTACTAATAGTAATAGAACTGCACTAAGTCGCCAATTTAATTTACATTGTTACTACAGAGCATCAGATGAATGTAATATAATAAATATTAGCAAGATGTATGATTTCCATCCACTCTACGTATCATAGAAATACAGATATACTATCTTTTTATATAGAGATGTAGTAGAAGCCATCCTGATTGTTTGCAGCATGCTATGGTGATAGAGAAGCATGCATGACTGTGCCATGCAAATGGTGAGGAGCACCAAAATGGGACATATGATTCACGTAGCCAGGGGCGTAATGTCCGCGGTCGCAGTGGCAGTCACTGCGACCGGGCCCAGGGGGGTTGGGGCTTGTAAACGGCAGCAGAAATTTCAACAGGATGTGTGTATCGCAGTGCACAGTCGCTTCGGGTCCGTGCGTGACAAATCAGGGGCTGGGGTGTCTGGGGCCCACCAGGGACATTGACTCCAGGGGCCCACCCACCCTTCAGCTATTTGCAAATACCTGTTAGCCGTTATACCCATTATACTGGCGGCTCCTGCCCATCACTGTGCCCTCACCAGAACTGCGATGTACAATTACTGTAGTTTGCATTAAAGGGTTTTTATTGGTGAAAACAAGTTCTCAGCGATGCACAGGTTGGGAAGGTGATCACTTATTTATTGGTGGAATCCGCACTGTCAGAAGATTGTGGCACTTTGACTATTTGGTGAGATTTTTACCTCTGTATTTATAAGACAAAACCAGGAGTGGAGCAATCCGAGGTAATGTTTTATGCATTTCTCACCCACTCCTGGTTTTGTCTTATAAATACAGAGGTGAAAATCTCACCAAATGCCAACTTGCTTTCTCTGGTGAACCTCCGTAACTGCATCTCTGCTGCTGTGTAATAGTCACAGGGCAGGGAGGGGTTAAACATCTAAGTATTTAATATCTATTGGAAATAAAGAGGTTTCCCCTTATTGATATCAGATAAAACAAATGACCAACCACAATCCACTCTACCAAGACCAATATTACCAGATAGAAGGCAGAAATACCACCACACCGTGACCAGATCACATATTACCACCACATAGTGCCCAAATAATGCCACATACAAGGCACAAATACCGCCACACCATGACCAAAGCACATAATATCACCACATAGTGATCAAATGCTACCAGATACAAGGTATAAATACTGACACACCATGAGACCACATATTACCACCACATAGTGACTGAATAATACCACATAGAAGGGACAAATATCGTCATGTCATGACCAAAGCACATAATGCCACCACATATTGACAAATAATGCTAAAATAATAAAAATGTAAAAAAGCTCAGTATATTGGGTCAGTGTACAGGTTATACAGTGATCACCAGTGACATTATGCACAGGAGCTCTGTATATAGTGTACAGGTTATACAGTCATCACCAGTGACATTATGCACAGAAGCTCTGTATATAGTGTCAGTGTACAGGTAATGCAATGATCACCATTGATATTATACACAGGAGCTCTGTATATAGTGTACAGGTAATACAGTGATCACCAGTGACATTATACACAGGAGCTCTGTATATAGTGTCAGTGTACAGGTAATACAGTGATCACCAGTGACATTATGCACAGGAGCTCTGTATATAGTGTCAGTGTGTGTGTGTATAGGTAATACACATACTCACCAGTGATGTCTCTAGGTGAAGTTCTTTATTTGCAGACCGATATATCACATCTTCTATGCAGGACTTATCTCTGCAGAAAATAACATAGTTAGCTATAACTGATCACTTCCAGAGCACAAGCCACACTTTTCCCAAGATTTCTACACTGCATGAAATGACAAAATGCAACATAGTGCCGCACTACACAGTAAAAATAAAACACAAAATACATTTAGGGACTCCATCTTTAATAAAAAAAAAACATCATGAGAGATCAGAGATTATGGGGCCCAGTCAGGGATCGTACATAGAAATCATGTGGCCCAGTCAGGGGAGTATACAGAAATCATGGGGCCAATCAGGTTAGGGGTGTACATAGAGATCATGGGGCCCAGTCAGCGGAGTACATAGAGATCATGGGGCCAATCAGGTTAGGGGTGTACATAGAGATCATGGGGCCCCCTCAGCGGCGTACATAGAGATCATGGGGCCCAGTCAGCGGAGTACATAGAGATCATGGGGCCCAGTCAGCGGCGTACATAGAGATTATGGGGCCCAGTCAGGGATCGTACATAGAGATCATGGGGCCCAGTCAGCGGCGTACATAGAGATCATGGGGCCAATCAGGTTAGGGGTGTACATAGAGATCATGGGGCCCCCTCAGCGGCGTACATAGAGATCATGGGGCCCAGTCAGCGGAGTACATAGAGATCATGGGGCCCAGTCAGCGGCGTACATAGAGATTATGGGGCCCAGTCAGGGATCGTACATAGAGATCATGGGGCCCAGTCAGCGGCGTACATAGAGATCATGGGGCCAATCAGGTTAGGGGTGTACATAGAGATCATGGGGCCCCCTCAGCGGCGTACATAGAGATCATGGGGCCCAGTCAGCGGAGTACATAGAGATCATGGGGCCCAGTCAGCGGAGTACATAGAGATCATGGGGCCCAGTCAGCGGCGTACATAGAGATCATGGGGCCGAGTCAGAGGCGTACATAGAGATCATGGGGCCAATCAGGTTAGGGGTGTACAAAGAGATCATGGGGCCCAGTCAGCGGAGTACATAGAGATCATGGGGCCCAGTCAGCGGTGTACATAGAGATCATGGGGCCCAGTCAGCGGAGTACATAGAGATCATGGGGCCCAGTCAGCGGCGTACATAGAGATCATGGGGCCCAGTCAGCGGTGTACATAGAGATCATGGGGCCCAGTCAGCGGCGTACATAGAGATCATGGGGCCCAGTCAGCGGCATACATAGAGATCATGGGGCCCAGTCAGGGATCGTACATAGAGATCATGGGGCCCTATGAGGTGAGGCTCTCACCTCCTCAGAGAGCTATCACAGGGCATCACAGGCCTTAGTATGAAGCAATACTAGAAGACTTGTGGAATTGCTTCATACTAAGGCCTGTGATGCCCTGTGGGAGCTCCTGAGGGCACCATACTGGCGAGGTGAGATCCTCACTTGGCAGTAGTAGGAGCAGCATCTCCATAGTGTGGCATTCACATCACCCTACATGCTGCACTGTACAGGACTCCCAGCCGGCAGCAGGACAGACGAGGAGGTAACTGTCTGGGACCAGCGCCGGACTGGAGTACCTGGGGCCCACCAGGAAAAAATCAATCTTGGGGCCCACCAGCACCATTCAGTTACCGTATATAGGAATAACATAAGTGTCACACTGTCACAGAATACTGGAGGTAGGGGGCCTAAGCTGACCCTAAGCTGGGGCCCTGACTAATCCCTCATCCTGGAGGTACTGTTAAAGGTACAGAGGTCCAGGCCGCCAGCGTAACCCCTACCTTCTAAGGATCCCTGCACCTAAGTAATCTAGTCCTGAGAAGGACCCCGATCACAACAATAGGGAACCAGAAATAATATGCCCACACACAGTATTTAGACGAACGAGACAGTACAAGGGAAAAACCAAAACCACCTTGCATACAACTTCTAAACAACTACAACAGAGGGAACACCAACGGGAAAGGAGATAAATGATAAAGCGAGGAAAGGGAAAACACACTTCCAAATACACTTATCTCAGCAACTCCAAACACCACGATCCGCTCTGTAAGTCAGAATGAAAAGCTTTCACCGACACCTCCCAAACAGACCTGCAGGAATATAAAGGAGTCTCACTAAAGAAGCATTGATTGCAGCTGGGCGAGGCTGGACCTCAGCTAGCCCAGAGAGAGAGAGAATTAACTCCTACACTGCCGAGAAAACACAAAGCACCAACAAGTCAGCTGCGAGAAGTCAGGCTGTGTGCTCGTGACGATCTTCGTGGCAACACACCCGTGACAGTACCCCCCCTTCTACGAGGGGCCTCTGGACCCTCAGGGCCAGGTTTATCCGGGTGAGTCGTGTGGAAGGCCCGAACTAATCGGTCTGCGTTAATATCCGACGCAGGAACCCACATCCTCTCCTCAGGACCATACCCCTTCCAATGAACCAAGTACTGAAGGGACCGGCGATTAAAGCGTGAATCAATGACCCTCGATACCTGGAACTCCAAGTTACCATTGACAACCACAGGAGGGGGAGGTAAAGGTGACGGTACCACCGGCGCCACATACCTCTTAAGCAATGATCTGTGAAACACGTTGTGAATTTTAAACGTAGGGGGGAGGTCAAGACGGAATGCCACCGGATTAATAACAGAACTGATTCTGTACGGCCCGATGAACCTGGGACCCAGTTTCCAGGAGGGAACCTTAAGTTTAATATTCCTGGTAGACAACCATACCTGATCGTTCACACTTAGGTTCGGACCAGACACTCTCCTCCTATCAGCCATACGTTTGTATCGGTTCCCCATAGTATTCAGATTCTTCAGCACCCCTCTCCATACTGAAGCGAGAGATGAGGAAAATCGTTCCTCCTCCGGAACCCCCGAAGAGCCCCCCCTACTGAAAGTACAAAACTGGGGGTGAAAACCATATGCCCCAAAAAACGGGGACTTACCAGTGGACTCGCTCCGCCTATTATTGAGAGCAAACTCTGCCAGAGGTAGGAAAGAAGCCCAGTCCTCCTGGTTCTCTGACACAAAACACCGAAGATATGTCTCCAAGCTCTGGTTCATACGTTCCGTCTGACCATTGGTCTGAGGATGAAAAGCCGACGAGAATGACAAATGCATCCCCCGCCGTGCACAAAACGCCTTCCAGAACTTGGACACAAACTGAGACCCCCGATCAGACACCACCTCGGAGGGTACCCCGTGAAGCCTCACAATCTCCCCAATGAACACCTGCGCAAGAGTTTTAGCATTAGGGAGAGCCGGAAGAGCGATAAAATGTGCCATCTTGCTGAACCTGTCCACTACAACGAGTATGACCGTTTTACCCGAAGACGGAGGGAGGTCAGTAATAAAGTCCATAGACAGATGAGTCCAAGGACGCTCCGGGATCTTCAAAGGTAAGAGGGCCCCAGACGGACGGGTATGTGAGGTCTTAGAGCAGCGAAAAACCTATCCACTGACTGGAGAACCGGGGAGCTTGGGGGAAGAGAGAACGCCCAAGATTGTGGGTCCCCTTGTAGGAGCGAGATGACAATTCCCACCCTTTGTTCTTCACTGCCCGATGACCGAGGCCGCAGCCGAAAGTACAATTTGCATGCCTCCCGGAAAACAAAAAACTTGTCCCGCCCCCCAGTGAACCTGTCAGGGAGAGCTACTTTAGGTTCTGGTCCGGCTTGCTCCAGAGGATGCAAAACCTTGGACCTAACGTCCGCCAGCCCCATGGACAAACTCTGCAACTGCCGAGCTAGACCGGCTACTGGATCCATGGTAGCTGGAGAAAAACTAAGATGGTCGGTGAAAATGTCACACTGTCACAGAATACTGGAGGTAGGGGGCCTAAGCTGACCCTAAGCTGGGGCCCTGACTAATCCCTCATCCTGGAGGTACTGTTAAAGGTACAGAGGTCCAGGCCGCCAGCGTAACCCCTACCTTCTGAGGATCCCTGCACCTAAGTAATCTAGTCCTGAGAAGGACCCCGATCACAACAATAGGGAACCAGAAATAATATGCCCACACACAGTATTTAGACGAACGAGACAGTACAAGGGAAAAACCAAAACCACCTTGCATACAACTTCTAAACAACTACAACAGAGGGAACACCAACGGGAAAGGAGATAAATGATAAAGCGAGGAAAGGGAAAACACACTTCCAAATACACTTATCTCAGCAACTCCAAACACCACGATCCGCTCTGTAAGTCAGAATGAAAAGCTTTCACCGACACCTCCCAAACAGACCTGCAGGAATATAAAGGAGTCTCACTAAAGAAGCATTGATTGCAGCTGGGCGAGGCTGGACCTCAGCTAGCCCAGAGAGAGAGAGAATTAACTCCTACACTGCCGAGAAAACACAAAGCACCAACAAGTCAGCTGCGAGAAGTCAGGCTGTGTGCTCGTGACGATCTTCGTGGCAACACACCCGTGACAATAAGTCCACAAACTCTTTCAAAATGAATCAACTTTATTAACCAATAAATCTCTGCTGCTGTGTAGTAGTCACAACACAGGGAGAGGTTAAACATCCAAGTATTTAATATGTATTGCAAATAAAGAATGTTCCCATTCTTAATATCCGAAAAAACAAATGACTGACAACTATCCACTTTACCTAGACTAATAATACCATATAGAGGAGAGAAATACCGCCACACCATGACCAGAACACATACCACCACATAGTGATCAAATACTACCAAGTACAAGTACTGCCACACCATGAGAAGACCACATATTACCACAAAATAGTGACTGTCTGAATAATACCACATACAAGGGACAAATACCGCCACGCCATGACCATGGCACATAATGGCACCAGATAGTGACTGATAATGAAAATGTAATAAAGCTCTGTATATAGAGTCAGTGTACAGATAATGTAGAGATTATCAGTGACATTATACACAGGAGCTCTGTGTATAGTGTCAGTGTAGAGGTAATACAGTGATCATCAGTGACATTATACACAGGAGCTCTGTATATAGTGTCAGTGTACAGGTAATACAGTGATCACCAGTGACATTATACATAGGAGCTCTGTATATAGTGTCAGTGTACAGGAAATACAGGGATCACCAGTGACATTATACACAGGAGCTCTGTATATAGTGTCAGTGTACAGGTAATATAGTGATCACCAGTGACATTATGCATAGGAGCTCTGTATATAGTGTCAGTGTACAGGTAATATAGTGATCACCAGTGACATTATGCATAGGAGCTCTGTATATAGTGTCAGTGTACAGGTAATATAGTGATCACCAGTGACATTATACACAGGAGCTCTGTATATAGTGTCAGTGTACAGGTAATATAGTGATCACCAGTGACATTATGCATAGGAGCTCTGTATATAGTGTCAGTGTACAGGTAATATAGTGATCACCAGTGACATTATGCACAGGAGCTCTGTATATAGTGTCAGTGTACAGGTAATATAGTGATCACCAGTGACATTATGCATAGGAGCTCTGTATATAGTGTCAGTGTACAGGTAATATAGTGATCACCAGTGACATTATGCATAGGAGCTCTGTATATAGTGTCAGTGTACAGGTAATATAGTGATCACCAGTGACATTATGCACAGGAGCTCTGTATATAGTGTCAGTGTACAGGTAATATAGTGATCACCAGTGACATTATACACAGGAGCTCTGTATATAGTGTCAGTGTACAGGTAATATATTGATCACCAGTGACATTATACACAGGAGCTCTGTGTATGGTGTCAGTGTACAGGAGATAATTTGCATATTCCCACTGCATTTTGGGGTAAGTGAAGAGTCTCCGCAAGCTCAAAGAACACTGGATTTTGGCTGTTGGAGCTGAAAAGAGGACATCGGTAAACCAGGGGAGGAGTCCTGAGGAGATAATTTGCATATTCCCACTGCATTTTGGGGTAAGTGAAGAGTCTCCGCGAGCTCAAAGAACACTGGATTTTGGCTGTTGGAGCTGAAAAGAGGACATCGGTAAACCGCGCGCCGGTTTTGAAGCCTTTTTTTGAAGCTTTTTTCACTGTTTTCAGAACATTAACAGTAAGAACATGGAAGAGTCCAGGAGCCATTTGGTGAGCTGCATATCCTGCTACATGTTCACAGACTTGCCAGTGGAAAAGCCAAACTTCACATGCCAGAAATGCAAGCTTGTGTCCCTGTTGGAGGAAAAGTTGCGAAATCTAGAAGAGAGGTTAACTACCTTGAAAATCATTAAGGAAGGTGAAGAGTTCTTAGACAGAGCAGAATTATCTCTTCATGATTCAGAAAGAGAAGAAATTCGAACTGCACCTGAGGAAACAGAGGAATGGAAGCATGTGACCCACAGAAGCAGGAGGATCGAGAGGCAGTCAGCACCCATACTGCTCAGGAACCAGTACCAGGCTCTCACGCAGGAGAACCATGAAGAAATACAGCAAGATAAGACTTTGCCAGCAATGAATAACCTTGTAAGCCCTCAGAATCCTCCTGGATGGAGAAAGAAGAATGTTGTGAAGAAAAAACGGAGAGTGGTGGTCATGGGGGATTCCCTGTTAAGAGGAACAGAGGCCGCTATCTGCAGACCAGACATAACCTCAAGAGAAATGTGCTGTCTTCCAGGAGCAAAAATTAAAGATGTGTCTGACAGGATATCAAGACTCTTCAGACCTACAGATCACTACTCATTCCTGCTAATACATGTGGGGACAAATGACACCGCAGGAAAGGACCTGGAAACCATCTGCAGTGACTTTGAAGACTTAGGCAAGAAAGTGAAAGAATTGGGAGCGCAGGTGGTCTTCTCATCCATCCTCCCAGTGGATGGCCATGGAACAATGAGGTGGAATAAGATTCTACAGGTGAACAACTGGCTACGTCGATGGTGCTGTCAACAAGGATTTGGATTTCTGGATCACGGAATGAATTACCTATACGATGGACTACTTGCTAGAGATGGGGTGCACCTTACGAAGACTGGAAAACATGTATTTGGAAGTCGCCTTGCTACACTCATCAGGAAAGCTTTAAACTAGAACAATGTGGGAAGGGAAGCAAAAGGCCAGAAAAAGCCATACAGCTGACAAATACTATTGAGATCTCTGCTACTGGAAGTGGAAAGGAAGAACAAAGACAAAACAATTTAAATAATAAAAATATGGGAGGAAGAGAAACAAAGCATGGGCAACAAACAAGGAGAATTGGAACTACTAATGCAGGAAAAGGAATATGATGTCATTGGAATCACTGAAACTTGGTGGGACGATACACATGATTGGAATAAAAGGCTAAAAGGATACAACTTATTTGCAAGAAACAGACTTGATAAACGAGGAGGAGGTGTTGCATTGTATGTTAGAAAAGCGTATATCTGCACAGAGACTGAAGCTTCAGAGACTGGGAGTTCTGTGGAAACTGTTTGGGTAAGAATACAAGGAGAGAACAACGGAAAGGACACCATTGTAGGCATTTACTACAGGCCACCTGGGCAAGCTGAAGATATGGATGAACTCTTTATGTATCAAATGACCAAGTTCTCCAAAAAATATGACGTAGTGGTCATGGGAGATTTCAACTATCCAGACATTTGTTGGGAATCTCTCTCAAGTAAAACTAACAGGTCAAGCAAATTCTTATCCTCTCTTGCTGACAACTTTATCTTCCAAAAGGTAGGGGAGAAAACAAGGGGATCTGCTACTTTGGATCTAATCCTTATAAACAGGGAGGAAATGGTTGAGGAGGTAAAGGTGGCTGGGACCCTAGGAGGCAGCGATCATGCTATTATAGAATTTTGGATAACTAGAGGAGGAAGACATGTGAAGACTCAGACTTCAAGGTTAGATTTTAGAAAGGCAGATTTTAAGAGACTCAGAAAGAGAATAGGAGGGATCCAATGGCTGGATGTCCTTAAGGACAAAAATGTCCAGGAAGGATGGGAAATTTTTAAAAATGAGATTCTCAAAGCACAATCGTTAACAATCCCGAAAAGTAGGAAGAATGGGAAGCATTTAAGGAAACCAGGATGGATGAACACAGAACTTAAACACATGCTAAAAAGAAAGAAAGAAATGTTTATTAAATGGAAAGAGGGAGGCATATCTAAAGAAGATTATAATGCAGTCTGCAGATCCTGCAGGGCACGTATCAGGTTAGCTAAAGCTGACAATGAATTAAGGCTTGCAAGAGATGTCAAAAGCAATAAAAAAGGATTTTGGGGGTATGTCAAAAGTAAAAGAAAAGTCAAAGATGCTATAGGATTTTTACAGGATGAAAATGGAGAAATGGTAAGAGAGGATGTTGAGAAGGCCGAACTTTTTAATTCCTATTTTGCATCTGTTTTCTCTCAGAAAGAAAATGTAACATCAACTGATCTTCACTGTCCTTTTAAAGGAATAGAGGAATCCAAGTTATCTGTAAACAGAAAGATTGTGAGGGAATATTTAGCTAACATAAATGAGTTCAAGTCTCCAGGTCCAGATGAATTACACCCCAGAGTACTGAAGGAGATCGTAGAAGAAATTTTAGAACCACTCTCCATAATCTTTGAAAATTCTTGGAGAACAGGAGAAGTCCCAGAAGACTGGAGAAGAGCAAATGTTGTTCCTATCTTCAAAAAGGGGAAGAAGGTGGACCCAGGGAACTATAGGCCGGTGAGTCTGACTTCTATACCAGGAAAGATATTTGAACAAATTATTAAACAACATGTATGTAAGTACATGGATAAGAATGAAGTGATTAACCAGAGTCAGCATGGGTTTGTAACTAACAAGTCATGTCAGACTAACTTAATTTCCTTCTATGACAGAATCACTGACTGGGTGGATCAGGGAAATGCTGTAGATATAGTATATCTTGACTTCAGCAAAGCATTTGACAAAGTATCTCACACCATCCTTATTGAAAAAATGACCAAGTATGCAATGGACCAGGCAACTGTTAGGTGGATTCATAACTGGCTTAGTGATCGGACTCAAAGGGTGGTTGTAAATGGCTTCACATCCAGCTGGATGAATGTCTCAAGTGGGGTACCACAGGGCTCCGTCCTGGGACCTGTATTGTTCAACATCTTTATCAATGATTTAGATGAAGGAATTGAGGGTAAACTGATTAAATTTGCTGATGACACAAAGCTAGGAGGGATAGCTAATACTAGAGAAGAGAGAGAGAGGATTCAAAAAGACCTAAATAAACTGGAGCAGTGGGCAGCAACCAACAGAATGGTTTTTAACAGGGAAAAATGCAAAGTACTACATCTGGGCAATAAAAATGAAAAAAGCATATACAGAATGGGAGGAATAGAGCTAAGCAACAGTACATGTGAAAAAGACTTAGGTATACTAATAGATCATAGACTGAACATGAGTCAACAGTGTGATGCAGCAGCAAAAAAGGCAAATACAATTCTGGGATGTATTAACAGAAGCATACAGTCTAGATCACGTGAAGTCATTATCGGTCTTTACTCCTCTTTGGTCAGACCTCATCTGGAATACTGTGTACAGTTTTGGGCACCACATTTTAAAAAAGACATAGACAAACTGGAGCAAGTTCAGAGAAGAGCGACCAGAATGGTGACTGGTCTGCAAACCATGTCCTATGAGGAACGGTTGCAGGATTTGGGAATGTTTAGCTTGCAAAAAAGAAGACTGAGAGGAGACTTAATAGCTGTCTACAAATATGTCAAGGGCTGTCACATTGTAGAAGGATCATCTTTATTCTCATTTGCACAAGGTAAGACTAGAAGCAATGGGATGAAACTAAATGGGAGGAGACACAGATTAGATATTAGAAAAAACTTTTTGACAGTTAGGGTGATTAATGAGTGGAACAGGCTGCCACGAGAGGTGGTGAGTTCCCCTTCAATGGACGTCTTCAAACAGAGGCTGGACAGACATCTGTCTGAGATGATCTAGTGAATCCTGCTTTGAGCAGGGGGTTGGACCAGATGACCCAGGAGGTCCCTTCCAACTCTACCATTCTATGATTCTATGATTCTATGATACTGTCTGCTGAGCCGTGTATCTAATCCACCCATGTGATACACTCTGCTGAGCTCCAGTGGATCCTACTTACATTTGCTGGTGTTTACATTGTATGGTTACAAGTCTATTTAGACTTCAATATGACTGCAGAATAAATTTTTGTCTTTATTATACTTGCCGTATATTTTTCCCAAGGAGGGGGTTTAGGTATTGTGCTTTTTTTTTTTCTTTTTTATTTCTACTGTAATATTTCATAATATCTGTGAATAAGTCTTGAAAATAATTTGCATTGAAAAGGTTGAGATCCTCTGAATCTACAGGGATTTTTAGGAATTAAAAATCTACAGCAGTAAATCTGCAGCAGAATTTACATTTTGCACCATGTCTGGATTTAGTAGCAGCTGCCCCTTTAAATGGAATATGTCAGCAGGTTTTTGCTATCCCATTTGAGAGCAGCATAATCCGAGGCCCTGATTCCAACGATGTATCACTTACTGGGCTGCTTGGTGTTATTTTGATAAAATTGCAGGTTTTTTTTTCTCATGCAGATCTCTGAATGCTGAGCTCTGTATAATAACCCCACCCACACCACTGATTGGCAGCTTTCTGTGTACACTGTATTTAAACTGCCAATCAGTGGTGGGGGGCGTGGTTGGACTACCTGGCTGCAGGTTTACTAGTCCTCTAGTGATAATCTTCTGCTAATAAAATTGTGATTTTTATCAAAACTACAACCAGCAGCCCTGTAAGTGAGACGTCCCTAGAATCAGGGTCTTTGTCTCTACATCATGCTGCTCTCAACAACAACCAATATATAGTACATCCGACAAGGGGTCAATGTGTTAAAAAAGACCTTTATTATAATAATTTGGGTACATGGCGGCAAAGAAAAGAGCACACACACATATATATAGTAATACCATATAATAGTGAGGAGGTATAATGTAAATATTTGAATTGCAGAGACACCAGGGCTAAATAGTAGTAGCTCCAATTGTGCTAATGCATACTGATAGTATATCCTAGGTCACATAGTAAAAAGATATAATCCCAAATAATAAAAGCCAATATAGGCATTCCCAAGATAATGACCTTATGGTATATACATATCAAGGGATGTATTATATCCAAGTAGGTTCATTCCCAAGTAACAATAATGTTGTATTGGATTCATTCATACCTGGTATATATTGTCTGCACGTCTTGCAATAGCTCTGGGCTCGGTGGTCCTACTCCTAGTGTGGCGCTCACCCCATCATGCTGCTCTCAGAATAGCCAAGAAAAACCTGCTGACAGATTCCCTTTACAAATAGCTGAAATGGCTCCTAGATACCAGAGAAGGAAAACGTTATTAAAACGGTTTTGTTTCCTAAATAGGAAAGCAAATTAAACACCACTGGATAATGTGGTGTGTGAAACCGTCCATTGGATTGCTGTTTCGGGTGGGCTCAGGAGCAGAGCCCCCATCCTACACAGCTGACATCTTGCTGTAACAGCAGCGGCCAGAGCGGAGCGTCAATCACTGCTGTTTAACCATTTATAAGCCGTCAATCACTGATGGCAAGTTAAATAGCGCAATCGCCGGTACGCTATGCAATGTTACTAGAATTTTTTTTTTACTTTTCCATTTCCTTGAATTACTTGTTGTGATTTGCGGATCCATTGACTGGCCAAGTGGAAGGGCTGCAGCCGATCATTCATGTCCGTAGCAGATACACATTTACGTGTGGAAATAGGCCCTTATAGAAATCAATCAATAGAACGTATACCTGGATATCCAGGTTTATCCTTTGCATACATTTAAAGAGGTATAAGTCATGGCATATTACTAGGATGTCATTCTTGGGGGTCTGACAGCCTAATTTAGAAAGAAGTGGATGCATTATTTTTTTCACGCTCCCAATTTAACAATTTGAGTACAGTTGGATCTATTGTTTTTTTTATTTTTTGCACTATGGGTGGGTGGTTGGGAGCACAGCTGTGCAGGAAAAAAAAAGCTTACAGGTTCTCAATTCCTTCATTCTTGGGATCGGTGGCGGAACCACAGGTCGGACCATCGCCAATCAAGATATTATATCCCTTCACACTCATCATTGCTCCCAATTAACAATTTGAGTACGTGCATTTTTTTAGGGTATTTTTGCGCAATGGGTGGGAGCACAGCTGTGCAGGAAAAAAAGCTGATAGGTTTCCCATTTCTTCATTCTCAGAATCAGTGGATGGAACATCGCCAATCACAATATTATATCCATCACACTAATCGTTGCTCCCAATTATCAATTTGAGTACGGTTATACCTATTGTTTTTTTAGGGGTTTTTTTTGCACTGTGGGTGGTTGGGAGCACAGCTGTGCAGGAAAAAAAAAAGCTGATAGGTTCCCCATTCCTTCATTCTCAGGATCAGTGGTGGAACCAGAGGTTGGATCATCTCCAATCAAAATATTATATTATTCACACTAATCATTGCTCCTAGTTAACAATTTGAGAACGGTTGAACCCATTGTGTTTTTTTAGGGTTTTTGTTTTTTTTGCACTATGGGTGCAAGTTATAGTAATATGTGTCACCGAAAAAAAAAAAACTAATAGTGTCTCCTGATTGTTCAGACACAAATATATCTGTTGAAAATAGTCTGGTATACACCAGTAAATTATAACTGTGGTTTTGCTGTTCCACGGTAAAAAATCTCTATTATCCTGCTTTTGGCATTTTTTGCCGCAAAGAAAAACAGTAGTAGTGTCTCCTGATTGTTCAGACACAAATATATCTATTTAAAATTTTCTGGTATACCCCAGTAAACAATAACTGTGGTTTTGCCATTCCACGGTAAAAAATCTCTATTATTCACCTTTTGGTATTTTTTCCGTAAAGAAAAACAGTAATAGTTTCTCCCTGATTGTTCAGATTGTTTAAAAGAGTCGGGTGTAGGCCAGAGAAATAGAACTGTGGTTTTCCTCTTCCACGGTTCTAATCTACTTTATTACCCTTTTTCCATTGATGGTGCGAGTGTAAGCTATTTTACTTACTTTACAATGGGCAAGGCGCGTGGCAAGGGACATGGAAGTGGACGTTCTGGTGATGGTGCATGCAGAGGACGGGGCCGTGGCCAAGGTGAAAATGTGCCACAACCAACAGCCATATCTTCTCGCTCCCACTTCTTGACCGAATTACTAGGGAAGCACAGAACAACACCAGATCAGTGTGAACAGGTTATTAATTGGATAGCAGATAATACTTCCAGTTACCTGGGCACCACCACCTCCGGTCTGTCTTCCACACGGTCAACTCTTAGTAGCCATGAGTCTCGACCGCATACTCCTCCTCACCCTGATGCTCCTCCCTCCCACCATGCCGAGTGTCGTCAGACAGCAACTAATCCCACACTTGGACACTCTGAAGAGCTGTTCACTGGTCCATTTCCAGATTTGTGCCCCTCGCCTGCTCCGCTTGAAGTGGTGGAAGAGGAGATCCCATGTAGAGATGCCCAAATATTTGAACAGCCACGGCCAGAGGAAGTCAACGCTGGCAATTTGTCACAAGAGGTTGACGATGACGAGACACAATTGCCAGGAAGTGAGGAGGAGGGTCGTGGTGCGCAAGTGGAAGAGGAGGAGGTGGTGGATGATCTAGTAACTGACCCAATGTGGCAGGAGGACATGCAGAGCGAGGCCAGCAGCAGACAGGGTGAGGGAGGCAGAGTACCCCAACAGGCAGAAAAAAGCAGTGTGGTGGCCGCACACAGAAGGCCGGCAACAGTTCCCCGTAACACCAACACGAGGGACGTTGCCAGTACAACCTGTAGGTCTTCCAGAGTCAGGAATTTTTTTAAAGACTCTGCTGATATCCCCAAAAAGGCCATTTGTACCACCTGCCATGCCAGCATCAGCAGGGGTGACAAAACTACCAGCCTGACCACCACCAGCATGATCAGGCACATGGCAGCAAAGCACCCGACTTTGTGGGGCGAACCCCAGGGTCCATGACCAGTGTCAGCTGGTGTCACCTGTTGTGTGTGCATGGCAATCCCATGTCCATACTGCATGCAAAGATGCCCCCTCCTCTCAGTCTTTATGGCAGTCTCTCAAGAGTGTGCAAAGCAGTCATCAAAGCAAAAGGTGGCTACTTTGAAGAACCTAGAATATAAGACATATTTTCAGTTGTTTCACACTTTTTTGTTAAGTATATAATTCCACATGTGTTAATTCATAGTTTTGATGCCTTCAGTGTGAATGTACAATTTTCATAGTCATGAAAATACAGAAAAATCTTTAAATGAGAAGGTGTGTCCAAACTTTTGGTCTGTACTGTATGTACCATCTTGACAAACTTTGAGGAGTCCACCAAGATGGTGAGTGGCGATGACGCCATCATTAGCGTCAGCATTCCACTTGTCTGTCTTTTGCAATGCTCTCTGCAGAGAATTAAAGAGGAGGCATTGCAGCCAGAGTATGATGAAATGGATCAAGAAGCCGTAGCGGTCGATTACACACAGCCCAGCCTCATTTCATCCCAACGTGCATTGGGGGACAATGAGGGAGAGGAGGAGGAGGAAGAACAGGAGCTTGTATCATGTGCTGTAGACGGTAGTACCTGTACAACTGTCATACTGTCAGTTCAGCGTGGGTGGCCTGAGGACAGGGGGGTGGAGGAGGAGGAGGAGGAGAGCATGGTCAGTCGTCATCTTGGTGAGGACACGGAAGTCTTGCCCGTTACCAGTCTGGCACGCATGGCTGACTTTATATTACTCTGCCTTAACCGTGACCCTCGCGTTGTCAAAATGTTGGGTGACAGTCATTACTGGTTGGTGACACTTTTAGACCCCCGCTACAAGGAGAACTTTCACTCTCTTATTCCTGAGGAGGAGAGGTCTACGAAAATGGGGCAGTACCAGAAGGCCCTTGCTGCCGAACTGTTAAAAAAAAATTCCCATCTGAACACGCTAGCGGCAGAGGTCACAGTTCCTTGACCAACCAAGGCGTACAAGCGAGAGAGAGGCAACTCCAATCCAGCAGAGGCAGGGGAACACTGTCAACATTCTGGGACAGTTTTCTGAGACCTGCCCAGCTTACAGGCCCTGAGGCGCGGGGTACTCTCACAAGCAGTGGAAAGTTTCAAAAGATGGTGAGGGAGTACCTTGCCGACCGTACCAGCGTCCTCCTTGATTCCTCTGTGCCTTTTAATTATTGGGTATCCAAGCTGGACACTTGGAATGAAATCGCTCTGTACGCCTTGGAGGTCCTGGCCTGCCCTGCCGCTAGCGTGTTATCGGTGCGTGTTTTTAGTGCTGCTGGGGTAATTATAACTGATAAGCGCACTCGCCTGTCAACTGACAATGCTGACAAGCTGACCCTTATCAAAATGAACAGTAGCTGGATTGGGCCAGACTTCTCATCACCACCAAATGACAGCAGAGTAACATAAAGTCAAATCCACTGTGTTATTTCGGAAGGTGTATTCACATGCACCGCTTCACACCCACACATGGGTATACGCTTCCTCATTTCGGCTGTTTTATGTTCTTATCCTCAGCCTCCACCACCACTATACCACCAGGGTGACCGTGGTCCGTGTTGCCATTATTGAAAGTTCCTCCGTCCTTATTTTTGTCAGCTTTTGCTTGGAAGGCATAAGCAAAGACTGTGGGAGACCCACTCCCCAATAATGGGAATAATATTTTTAAAATGCTGTACTGTATGGCTCTTGTAAGGGGCATTAAAAGCGTCTTGTTAAGCTATTGCGACCTCCACCACTTTTCCGAGGAGCATTAAAACCGTCTTGTTAATCTACTGGGACTTCCACATCTCTTCCAAGGGGCATTCAAACCGTCTTGTTAAGCTACTGGGACCTCCACCACTTTTCTGAGGGGCATTAAAAGCGTCTTATTAAGCTACTGATACGTCCACCACTTTTCCGAGGGGCATTAAAAACGTCTTGTTAAGCTAGTGGGACCTCCACGTCTCTTCCAAGGGGCATTCAAACTGTCTTGTTAAGCTACTGGGACCTCCACGTCTCTTCCAAGGGGCATTCAAACTGTCTTGTTAAGCTACTGGGACCTCCACGTCTCTTCCAAGGGGCATTCAAACCGTCTTGGTAAGCTACTGCGACCTCCACCATTTTTTCGAGGGGCATTAAAAGCGTCTTATTAAGCTACTGGGACCTCCACCACTTTTCCGAGAAGCATTAAAACCGTCTTGTTAAGCTACTGGGACCTCCACGTCTCTTCCAAGGGGCATTCAAACCGTCTTCTTAAGCTACTGGGACCTCCACGTCTCTTCCAAGGGGCATTCAAACCGTCTTGTTAAGCTACTGGGACCTCCACGTCTCTTCTGAGAGGCATTAAAAGCGTATTGTTAAGCTACTGGGACCTCCACCACTTTTCCGAGGGGCATTAAAACCGTCTTGTTAAGCTACTGGGACCTCCACCACTTTTCCGAGGGGCATTAAAACCGTCTTTTTAAGCTACTGGTACCTCCACGTCTCTTCCAAGGGGCATTCAAACCATCTTGTTAAGCTACTGGGAACTGCACCACTTTTCCAAGGGGCATTCAAACAGTCTTGTTAAGCTACTACGACCTCCACCACTTTTCCAAGGGGCATTAAAACCGTCTTGTTAAGCTACTGGGACCTCCACCACTTTTCCGAGGAGCATTAAAACCATCTTGTTAAGCTACTGTGACCTCCACGTCTCTTCCAAGGGGCATTCAAAGCGTCTTGTTAAGCTACTGGGACCTCCACCACTTTTCCGAGGGGCATTAAAAGCATCTTGTTAAGCTACTGGGACCTCCACCACTTTTCCGAGGAGCATTAAAACCATCTTGTTAAGCTACTGTGACCTCCACGTCTCTTCCAAGGGGCATTCTAACCGTCTTGTTAAGCTACTGTGACCTCCACGTCTCTTCCAAGGGGCATTCAAACCGTCTTGTTAAGCTACTGGGATCTCTACTTCTGTTCTGAGGGGCATTAAAAGCGACTTGTTAAGCTACTGTGACCTCCACCACTTTTCCGAGGGGCATTAAAAACGTCTTGTTAAGCTACTGGGACCTCCACGTCTCTTCCAAGGGGCATTCAAACTGTCTTGTTAAGCTACTGGGACCTCCACGTCTCTACCAAGGGGCATTCAAACCGTCTTGTTAAGCTACGGCGACCTCCACCACTTTTTCGAGGGGCAGTAAAAGCGTCTTTTTAAGCTACTGGGACCTCCACTACTTTTCCGAGAAGCATTAAAACCGTCTTGTTAAGCTACTGGGACCTCCACTTCTCTTCCAAGGGGCATTCAAACCATCTTGTTAAGCTACTGGGACCTCCACGTCTCTTCTGAGAGGCATTAAAAGCATCTTGTTAAGCTACTGTGACCTCTACAACTTTTCCGAGGGGCATTAAAACTGTCTTGTTAAGCTACTGGGACCTCCACGTCTCTTCCAAGGGGCATTCAAACCGTCTTGTTAAGCTACTGGGACCTCCACGTCTCTTCCAAGGGGCATTCAAACCGTCTTGTTAAGCTACTTGGACCTCCACGTCTCTTCCGAGGGGCATTAAAAGCGTCTTGTTAAGCTACTGTGACCTCCACCACTTTTCCGAGGGGCATTAAAACAGTCTTGTTAAGCTACTGGGACCTCCACGTCTCTTCCAAGGGGCATTCAAACCGTCTTGTTAAGCTACTGGGACCTCCACGTCTCTTCCAAGGGGCATTCAAACCGTCTTGTTAAGCTACTGTGACCTCCACCACTTTTCCAAGGGGCATTAAAACCGTCTTGTTAAGCTACTGGGACCTCCACCACTTTTCTGAGGAGCATTAAAACCGTCTTGTTAAGCTACTGGGACCTCCACGTCTCTTCCAAGGGGCATTCAAACCGTCTTGTTAAGCTACTGCGACCTCCACCACTTTTCCAAGGGGCATTAAAACCGTCTTGTTAAGCTACTGGGACCTCCACCACTTTTCTGAGGAGCATTAAAACCGTCTTGTTAAGCTACTGAGACCTCCACGTCTCTTCTGAGGGGCATTAATAGCGTTTTGTTAAGCTACTGTGACCTCCACCACTTTTCCAAGGGGCATTTAAACTGGCCAGTTAAGCTACTGGGACCTCCACGTCTCTTCCAAGGGGCATTCAAACAGTCTTGTTAAGCTACTGGGACCTCCACTACGTTTCTGAGGGGCATTAAAACCATCTTGTTAAGCTACTGGGACCTCCACCACTTTTCTGAGGAGCATTAAAACCGTCATGTTAAGCTGCTGGAACCTCCACATCTCTTCTGAGGGGCATTAATAGCGTCTTGTTAAGCTACTGTGACCTACATGTCTCTTCCAAGGGGCATTCAAACCGTCTTGTTAAGCTGCTGGGACCTCCACGTCTCTTCTGAGGGGCATTAATAGCGTCTTGTTAAGCTACTGCGACCTCCACCACTTTTCCAAGGGGCATTAAAACCGTCTTGTTAAGCTACTGGGATCGCCACTTTTCTTCTGAGGGGCATTAAAAGCGTCTTCTTAAGCTACTGTGACCTCCACCACTTTTCCGAGGGGTATTAAAACCGTCTTGTTAAGCTACTGGGACCTCCACCACTTTTCCAAGGGGTATTAAAACCGTCTTGTTAAGCTACTGGGACCTCCACATCTCTTTTGAGGGGCATTAATAGCGTCTTGTTAAACCACTCTGAACTCCACAGCTCTTCCAAGGGGCATTGATATGTTGTTTTTAATTAACTCTAACCTCCACGACTCTTCGAACGGGCATTGCAGTTCTTCTTAATTTTTGGCAGCTTTTTCTTGGAAGGCATAAGCAAATACTATGGGAGACCCACTCCCCAATAATGGGAATAATGTTTGTAATATGCTGTACTGCATGGCTCTTGTAAGGGGCATTGCAAGCTCCTTCGTCCTAATTTTTGGCAGCTTTTGCTTGGAAGGCATAAGCAAAGACTATGGGAGACCCACTCCCCAATAATGGGAATAATGTTTGGAATATGCTGTACTGCATGGCTCTTGTAAGGGGCATTGCAAGTTCCTCCGTCCCAATTTTTGGCAGCTTTTGCTTGGAAGGCATAAGCAATGACTATGGGATACACACTCCCCAATAATGGGAATAATGTTTGTACTATGCTGTACTGTATGGCTCTTGGAAGGGGCATTAAAAGCCCCTCTTCCGAGGGGCATTCAAACCGTCTGGTTAAGCTACTGGGACCTCCACGTCTTTTCCGAGGGGCATTAAAACCATCTTGTTAAGCTACTGTGACCTCCATGTCTCTTCAAAGGGACATTAAAACAGTCTTCTTAAGCCACTCTGAACTCCACAGCTCTTCCTAGGGGCATTGAAATGTTGTTTTTAATTACCTCTAACCTCCACAACTCTTCCAACGGACATTGCATTTCCTCCTAATTTTAGTCAGCTTTTGCTTTTCAATGCAAAGGCGAATACTAAGGGAGACCCACTCCCCAATAGTGGGTAGAAGGTTTTTAGTATGCTGCAATCCACGTCTGTTTCAAGGGGCATTGCAGTTCCTCATAATTTTTGGAAAGCCTTCCATTCACTGTTTAGGCCAACATTGTACAGGAGACCCAGTTGCTATAAATGGAAAAAAACTGTTTAGTTAAGGCCCTCTGACCTCCATGTCATTTCCAAGGTACATTGGAGTGCCTCGAAATTTTTGGTAGGCATTGCACTCACTGTATGCCCTATAACTGTGTAGCCAAACCGCTCCTTTTGTTACAGAAACATATCCTACAAGACATATGTGGTTGACTGGCCTGATATTGATGTGAATGGTCCCTGTTCCTCCTGCTCTTTCTCCTTTGCTACCACCTCATCCATCATTCATCACCTGAAGCTTTGTTTTAACGGGAGTCATAGAACTGGGATAGTAGCAGGAAAACATCCAGCAATCCTCGGAGGAGGTAGGATATGCGCCAAAACGCTGACCACCTCAGGCCTTGCTGCTACTACATACATGCGCTTGCATTCCAACAAAACAAAGCAGATGCTAACTTGTATCATCATCATGGTCCTCACCTTGGCACTCTCAACTCCCCTGATGGAGAAGCCAGGGCCCACCGGAGGAGTCTGGTTCTCTGGTGGGCTCGTCCAATGCTGCCCTAAAGTAGGCCAGGCTAAGAAAAGTGTGTGGGGGGATGTTCCAAGGAGAAATAGGGGCGGCTGGGGACCGTTTATGGACACCTGGCTGCCCCCAGGTGGCTGGCGACCGAGTATGGACACCCGGCCGCCCCCTGGCGGTTTGGGACCGAGTGTGGACACCCCGCCGCCGGGCGGCTGGGGACTGAGTATGGATACCAGGCCGCCAACGCTGCCATGACATGGTGGCCAGATTCCGCCTCCACATGCCTAAAAGGCCCAATTTCAAGTGCAAGCAAGCAGTATGGTATTGCAGCCTGGGGGTGGGTGGGTGGTTGGCTGCATATTTGCGCTTGCATTGCAAGGAATGGGGGAGGTACAATTGAACCCTGCCCTGGGACAAGAACTTGCACGGGGATAGTTGCAAGTCTGCATCTTCTGATGCGGCAAGGATGACTTCTGATGGGCACACTTTTAGGCAGTGACCGGGGAGTCAGGGATGCTTCCAGGGGTCTTCCCCATGCTGTCCCCATGTCTTTTCAGCACTGTATGCATGTGTCACACAGCACATGGCCAGATAAGGTTGTAAAATGTTAAAATGACATTTCCCGGTGAATGCATTTGTCACGGTTGAAGCAATACAAAAGTGCAAAAACACATTAAAAATGCTACTTGTGAACATAGCCCAAGGTGTGGAGGAGTATTTTTTTTTTTCTGTTATTTATTTTACCTTATACACAAGTCTTTACCCTGGAAAGGAACTTCCTTAACATATTTCACAGGAAAGCAGTTTCAGTTTAGTTTTTGAACGTTTTATTGTGAGCCCTTAAAAGTGGCTTAATACCTCTGACCACGTTGTTGACAGAAGTGACCTGGGGGTCAGAAATGCTTCCTGGGGCGATCCCCATGCTGTCCCCATGTCATTTGAGCACTGCCACATTTTGGGCACTTGTTAGGCTTTTAAAAGACAGCCGGGGATGCCGCCGCGAAAATGCTCGGGTCTCCCATAGACTAACATTGGGCTCGTGGCTCAGGTCGAGCAACCGAGTATCATGGCGAGCTTTGCCCGAGCTTCGAGCACCCGAGCATTTTAGTGCTCGCTCTTCACTACTAAATACCCTTCATTATTTATTATTTTTGCACTTTGCGATTTACCCATTTACTTCCGGTTACTTGGGTATTTTGCTTGTCTTTGGTTTTTCTTTGTCTAGTGGCCTTGTGTGAACATGCATTTACATTTTGCATGCACATCAATTTATGTTTCAGTTCAGACTTCTAGGTTTTTTCTTTGTAGTTCAGTGTGCTTTAGTGCATATTAGGGTGTGGCCACCCTTTGTCTGAGCTGAAATGTTTATTCTGCCTCAGGTCTATGCTTCTACTAGGGGGTCAGTCTCTCTGCCCTTATCCATATGTACGTCACTTGACAAATGGTAAGGTTTTAATATTAGAGTTAGGATTGTCCCATAAGGGTTGCCGTGATGTGGCGGGATAGCTTTTACATTATTTTGATCAAAATTATGTTAACTAAATACCCTTCATTATTTATTATTTTTGCACTGTGCGATTTACCCATTTACTTCCAGTTACTTGGGTATTTTGCTTGTCTTTGGTTTTTCTTTGTCTAGTGGCCTTGTGTGAACATGCATTTACATTTTGCATGCACATCAATTTATGTTTCTGTTCAGACTTCTAGGTTTTTTCTTTATATGCTATATATGCTGTATGTGCGGGAAGGGAGCTTGTCTGTACACTGCTTGCTATGTGTGGGGGAGGGAAGCTGTTGGACAAAGAGGAGTCCTGCAAACATCCAACTAATGGCCCCCCATATATATTACAGGAAGGTAGGTCAAACCCAAGGATTTTTGCTGGAGCAGCCGACCATGTGCTGTGTATGGGGCCATCTCCCCCACACATATAACCACATTCATGTATATGAGGGAGTCGGGATGTGTTGTGTGGACAAGCGTCCGGTCTAAAGCTAACTAGTGGATGGGCATCTGAGACTAAGGCAAGTTATCATCCAGAAAGTCTTTCTCCAGCCTGCTGCAAAAATGCCGGATAGAGAAAGGCTTTTATCACCTAAGCCAGATCTCACTGGAGGGGAAGCAAGAAGAAAAAAGGAGAAATGTAAAATAAGACACAAGTCCAGACAGTTGTCATCCAAAACTTTATCTGGTATCGACCAAGAAAATTACAATCAGTAAAAGTATAAACCACATTTAGGAAAAACACAGATGAGCTGCGGGACCATCGCTTCTTCTTCTGGGACTTTTTGGCGGACAGGTTGCTCTGCTGTCGGAGGCCTTTCTTGTTCTTGGACTTCTCCTTCATGTGGATTCTGAAGACTAGGAGGCTCCTGAGGGTCCATCTCTCCTGCCGGCAGCTCAGAGTGACTTGGAGATATGTTTCCTTCAGTTCAGGAAAGCAAGAGAGGAAAAAGATGAATGTGATGTAATAACAAGACAAAGCTAAAAAAAAACATGTATAAAAAATCATGTAACTGCAAACTGCACAAAAATGACCCCAATAACATAAGTGCTGTAGCATTAAAGAACCTGCAAAACGAGTGGTGTGAAAAGACCTGGAACTTGTCAGAAATATGTAATGTTTTGTCTAAAATGACAAAAAAAAAGAAAAGATTCAAGGGATCAGCAGCATTTTATAACAGGTAAAAAATATACAAATTTGTGACAAGTGATCGGTATTAAGTATTGTGGATGATAACCAGACGTTAATTTCAATTGAAGAGTTTAATGAACGTCTTGTATTCGGCCAATTGGAACCTTCCCGGAAATGTCTGCGCCGGTGATAAAATCTACTTACTAATAGAGTTCCCGACTGGACACAAAGAACTGCAGCTCATGGAGGAATGAAGCTTCTTTCCTTCTCAGCCAAGAACTTCTTATACCAGTCCCGTACGGCTTC
This sequence comes from Phyllobates terribilis, assembly GCF_046119375.1. Lineage (NCBI taxonomy): Eukaryota > Metazoa > Chordata > Amphibia > Anura > Dendrobatidae > Phyllobates > Phyllobates terribilis. The sequence goes on from NW_027363737.1 coordinate 359,908, forward strand.
TATCATGTCCTGATATCTAGCAGAAAGAGAAAAAATCAATTATAAACTAAATAAAATTTATTAAAGAAAAAAAAAACTCCTGCAAACATGAAGCATTTGTAGCAAAGCACAGCCATTATTTACAGAGCACAATTGTTTTACTTTAATCTATATTAGTGGCCGCTCTGTGCAAAAACTTGTGGGAAATTACTGCAGCACTAATATTGTCCGTCCAGAGAGCACCCAAGTATTCCCCAATTTCTGACTCCACCGCCCGATTGCCCCCACAAGCACAATGCTGCACCGCTGTCACCTGCCTGGTACAGGCTCCTTTATAGGGTCCTTTCAGCTGTTGTTCACCAAGATGTGAAGTAATCTGAGTACAGGGTTTCCCATGTCTGAGTGCAGGGGTGGAGAGCAGAGAGGATCAGACAGGGACAGGCCCATACACAGACTGCTGGTATATAGAGGACAAATCTCACTGAACAGCAGCTACAAGAAGCTTCTGGATGGGGGCAGTGGGGGTGAGACAGCACTTCAGCAACGTGTTTGGGAGAGAAGGAAGAAAATAAGCAAATGAAGAATATTTATAAAGTTCACAAGTCTGCAATGTGAGGAGGATAATTACATGAAGAAAACCCTCAAGGTGCAGCGTCCGCAACCGGAAAACCGCCCCAAGGTCCACCTGTGTCATCAGCGCCCCCCTGCTGGACCCGTAATCAGTTGTACTGCAGACTCTGATGATTGATAGTGACACTAGGTCAGCTCTTTCCCAATGGCGGCACTAGCTGACCATCCTGTGGATAGGACAGGTGCCGGATCATTCAGTCCTTTCCCTCTTCCCCAACGTGAAGCAAACATCCCTCTGACCAGACAAACATCCCCCTGACCAGACAAACATCCCCCTGACCAGGCAAACATCCCCCTGACCAGGCAAACATCCCCCTGACCAGACAAACATCCCCCTGACCAGGCAAACATCCCCCTGACCAGGCAAACATCCCCATGACCAGACAAACATCCCCATGACCAGGCAAACATCCCTCTGACCAGGCAAACATACAACCCCTTTTTTTCTTTCCCATTTTACTTGCTTTATTAATTTCACCAACAACATTACTGACAACTCCAAGTTCAATAGTTTGATAGTCTCATCTCCTGCCTTTGTATGTGGAGGAGGCAATAAACAGCCGTATACATCCTAAACCTGTCACAAGGACTTTCTCTGCAACTCCCTACTCTCAGCTGTCCCCCTGTAACAATCCACCTTTTTCTCTTTCTCGCTCATACATTTCAGACACTTTATTAACATGTTAATCATATTTCCAAACTTACTGCATTCCACTTCATCTGATCATACATCACCGTTTAAAAGAATCACAATCACTTACTTGTCTGCTGCGGTAATTCTTGGATTGTTTTCTTGCTGTTGCTTGGTCTTATTTTGCTGTTTGCTGTCCTTAAACCACCATCTGCCGCACAGTGTCCACATCTTGTTCCACCGGGTCGCTCTTTTGATCCCTGCAACAACAGACACTATGCGAGTATGACTTCACATGTGACATTTCCAAGTCCCTTGACCATTGTGGTGCCAATGGAGTACCCCTTTTCTCGTTATCATGCCACAGAAGCACACCATTTCCCGCTAGCATGCCACCGTAGCACACCTTTTCCCGTTAGTATGCCACCGGGCACACCTATTCCCGTTAGCATGCCATCGGAGCACACCTATTCCCGTTAGCATGCCACCGGAGCACACCTTTACCATTAGCATGTGACCGCAGCACACCTTTACCGTTAGAATGCCACTGGAGCACACCTTTACCATTAGCATGCCACCGGAGCACACCTTTTCCCGTTGGCTTGCCACCGGAGCACGCCACTTTCCCGTTGGCTTGCCACCGGAGCACGCCACTTTCCCGTTGGCTTGCCACCGGAGCACGCCACTTTCCCGTTGGCTTGCCACCGAAGCACGCCACTTTCCCATTGGCTTGCCACCGGAGCACGCCACTTTCCCGTTGGCTTGCCACCGGAGCACGCCACTTTCCCGCTGGCTTGCCACCGAAGCACGCCACAGTCCCGTTGGCTTGTCACCGGAGCACGCCACTGTCCCGTTGGCTTGCCACCGGAGCACGCCACTTTCCCGTTGGCTTGCCACCGGAGCACGCCACTTTCCCGTTGGCTTGCCACCGGAGCACGCCACTTTCCCGTTGGCTTGCCACCGGAGCACGCCACTTTCCCGTTGGCTTGCCACCGGAGCACGCCACTTTCCCGTTGGCTTGCCACCGGAGCACGCCACTTTCCCGTTGGCTTGCCACCGGAGCACGCCACTTTCCCGTTGGCTTGCCACCGGAGCACGCCACTTTCCCGTTGGCTTGCCACCGGAGCATGTCACTTTCCCGTTGGCTTGCCACCGCAGCACGCCACTTTCCCGTTGGCTTGCCACCAGAGCACGCCACTTTACCATTGGCTTGCCACCGGAGCACGCCACTTTCCCGTTGGCTTGCCACCGGAGCACGCCACTTTCCCGTTGGCTTGCCACCGGAGCACGCCACTTTCCCGTTGGCTTGCCACCGGAGCACGCCACTGTCCCGTTGGCTTGCCACCGGAGCACGCCACAGTCCCGTTGGCTTGCCACCGGAGCACGCCACAGTCCCGTTGGCTTGCCACCGGAGCACGCCACAGTCCCGTTGGCTTGCCACCGGAGCACGCCACAGTCCCGTTGGCTTGCCACCGGAGCACGCCACTTTCCCGCTGGCTTGCCACCGGAGCACGCCACTTTCCCGTTGGCTTGCCACCGGAGCATGCCACTTTCCCGTTGGCTTGCCACCGGAGCACGCCACTTTCCCGTTGGCTTGCCACCGGAGCACGCCACTTTCCCGTTGGCTTGCCACCGGAGCACGCCACTTTCCCGTTGGCTTGCCACCGGAGCACGCCACTTTCCCGTTGGCTTGCCACCGGAGCACGCCACTTTCCCGTTGGCTTGCCACCGGAGCACGCCACTTTCCCGTTGGCTTGCCACCGGAGCACGCCACTTTCCCGTTGGCTTGCCACTGGAGCACGCCACTTTAACGTTGGCTTGCCACCGGAGCACGCCACTTTAACGTTGGCTTGCCACCGGAGCACGCCACAGTCCCGTTGGCTTGCCACCGGAGCACGCCACAGTCCCGTTGGCTTGCCACCGGAGCACGCCACTTTCCCGTTGGCTTGCCACCGGAGCACACCACTTTTCCGTTGGCTTGCCACCGGAGCACGCCACTTTCCCGTTGGCTTGCCACCGGAGCACGCCACTTTAACGTTGGCTTGCCACCGGAGCACGCCACTTTAACGTTGGCTTGCCACCGGAGCACGCCACAGTCCCGTTGGCTTGCCACCGGAGCACGCCACAGTCCCGTTGGCTTGCCACCGGAGCACGCCACTTTGCCGTTGGCTTGCCACCGGAGCACGCCACTTTTCCGTTGGCTTGCCACCGGAGCACGCCACTTTCCCGTTGGCTTGCCACCGGAGCACGCCACTGTCCCGTTGGCTTGCCACCGGAGCACGCCACTGTCCCGTTGGCTTGCCACCGGAGCACGCCACTGTCCCGTTGGCTTGCCACCGGAGCACGACACTGTCCCGTTGGCTTGCCACCGGAGCACGCCACTGTCCCGTTGGCTTGCCACCGGAGCACGCCACTGTCCCGTTGGCTTGCCACCGGAGCACGCCACTGTCCCGTTGGCTTGCCACCGGAGCACGCCACTGTCCCGTTTGCTTGCCACCGGAGCACGCCACTTTCCCGTTGGCTTGCCACCGGAGCACGCCACTTTCCCGTTGGCTTGCCCCCGGAGCACGCCACTTTCCCGTTGGCTTGCCCCCGAAGGACGCCACTTTCCCGTTGGCTTGCCACCGGAGCACGCCACTTTCCCGTTGGCTTGCCACCGGAGCACGCAACTTTCCCGTTGGCTTGCCACCGGAGCACGCCACTTTCCCGTTGGCTTGCCACCGGAGCACGCCACTTTCCCGTTGGCTTGCCACCGGAGCACGCCACTTTCCCGTTGGCTTGCCACCGGAGCACGCCACTGTTCCGTTGGCTTGCCACCGGAGCACGCCACTGTCCCATTGGCTTGCCACCGGAGCACGCCACTTTCCCGTTGGCTTGCCACCGGAGCACGCCACTTTCCCGTTGGCTTGCCACCGGAGCACGCCACAGTCCCGTTGGCTTGCCACCGGAGCACGGCACAGTCCCGTTGGCTTGCCACCGGAGCACGCCACTTTCCCGTTGGCTTGCCACCGGAGCACGCCACTTTCCCGTTGGCTTGCCACCGGAGAACGCCACTTTCCCGTTGGCTTGCCACCGGAGCACGCCACTTTCCCGTTGGCTTGCCACCGGAGCACGCCACTTTCCCGTTGGCTTGCCACCGGAGCACGCCACTTTCCCGTTGGTTTGCCACCGGAGCACGCCACTTTCCCGTTGGCTTGCCACCGGAGCACGCCACTTTCCCGTTGGCTTGCCACCGGAGCACGCCACTTTCCCGTTGGCTTGAAACCGGAGCACGCCACTTTCCCGTTGGATTGCCACCGGAGCACGCCACTTTCCCGTTGGCTTGCCACCGGAGCACGCCACTTTCCCGTTGGCTTGCCACCGGAGCACGCCACAGTCCCGTTGGCTTGCCACCGGAGCACGCCACAGTCCCGCTGGCTTGCCACCGGAGCACGCCACTTTTCCGTTGGCTTGCCACCGGAGCACGCCACTTTCCCGTTGGCTTGCCACCGGAGCACGCCACTTTCCCGTTGGCTTGCCACCGGAGCACGCCACTGTCCCGTTGGCTTGCCACCGGAGCACGCCACTGTCCCGTTGGCTTGCCACCGGAGCACGCCACTGTCCCGTTGGCTTGCCACCGGAGCACGCCACTGTCCCGTTGGCTTGCCACCGGAGCACGCCACTTTCCCGTTGGCTTGCCACCGGAGCACGCCACTTTCCCGTTGGCTTGCCCCCGGAGGACGCCACTTTCCCGTTGGCTTGCCCCCGGAGCACGCCACTTTCCCGTTGGCTTGCCCCCGGAGCACGCCACTTTCCCGTTGGCTTGCCACCGGAGCACGCCACTTTCCCGTTGGCTTGCCACCGGAGCACGCCACAGTCCCGTTGGCTGGCCAACGGAGCACGCCACAGTCCCGTTGGCTTGCCACCGGAGCACGCCACAGTCCCGTTGGCTTGCCACCGGAGCACGCCACTGTCCCGTTGGCTTGCCAACGGAGCACGCCACTTTCCCGTTGGCTTGCCACCGGAGCACGCCACTTTCCCGTTGGCTTGCCACCGGAGCACGCCACTTTCCCGTTGGCTTGCCATCGGAGCACGCCACTTTCCCGTTGGCTTGCCACCGGAGCACGACACAGTCCCGTTGGCTTGCCACCGGAGCACGCCACTTTCCCGTTGGCTTGCCACCGGAGCACGCCACTTTCCCGTTGGCTTGCCACCGGAGCACGCCACAGTCCCGTTGGCTTGCCACCGGAGCACGCCACAGTCCCGTTGGCTTGCCACCGGAGCACGCCACTTTCCCGTTGGCTTGCCACCGGAGCACGCCACTTTCCCGTTGGCTTGCCACCGGAGCACGCCACTTTCCCGTTGGCTTGCCACCGGAGCACGCCACTGTCCCGTTGGCTTGCCACCGGAGCACGCCACTGTCCCGTTGGCTTGCCACCGGAGCACGCCACTGTCCCGTTGGCTTGCCACCGGAGCACGCCACTGTCCCGTTGGCTTGCCACCGGAGCACGCCACTTTCCCGTTGGCTTGCCACCGGAGCACGCCACTTTCCCGTTGGCTTGCCACCGGAGCACGCCACTTTCCCGTTGGCTTGCCACCGGAGCACGCCACTTTCCCGTTGGCTTGCCACCGGAGCATGCCACTTTCCCGTTGGCTTGCCACCGGAGCACGCCACTTTCCCGTTGGCTTGCCACCGGAGCACGCCACTTTCCCGTTGGCTTGCCACCGGAGCACGCCACTTTCCCGTTGGCTTGCCACCGGAGCACGCCACAGTCCCGTTGGCTTGCCACCGGAGCACGCCACAGTCCCGTTGGCTTGCCACCGGAGCACGCCACTGTCCCGTTGGCTTGCCACCGGAGCACGCCACTGTCCCGTTGGCTTGCCACCGGAGCACGCCACTGTCCCGTTGGCTTGCCACCGGAGCACGCCACTGTCCCGTTGGCTTGCCAACGGAGCACGCCACTTTGCCGTTGGCTTGCCACCGGGGCACGCCACTGTCCCGTTGGCTTGCCACCGGAGCACGCCACTTTCCCGTTGGCTTGCCACCGGAGCACGCCACTTTCCCGTTGGCTTGCCACCGGAGCACGCCACTTTCCAGTTGGCTTGCCAGCGGAGCACGCCACTGTCCCGTTGGCTTGCCACCGGAGCACGCCACTGTCCCGTTGGCTTGCCACCGGAGCACGCCACTGTCCCGTTGGCTTGCCACCGGAGCACGCCACTGTCCCGGAGCACGCCACTTTCCCGTTGGCTTGCCACCGGAGCACGCCACTGTCCCGTTGGCTTGCCACCGGAGCACGCCACTGTCCCGGAGGACGCCACTTTCCCGCTGGCTTGCCACCGGAGCACGCCACTGTCCCGTTGGCTTGCCACCGGAGCACGCCACTGTCCCGTTGGCTTGCCACCGGATCACGCCACATTCCCGTTGGCTTGCCAACGGAGCACGCCACAGTCCCGTTGGCTTGCCACCGGAGCACGCCACAGTCCCGTTGGCTTGCCACCGGAGCACGCCACAGTCCCGTTGGCTTGCCTCCGGAGCATGCCACAGTCCCGTTGGCTTGCCACCGGAGCACGCCACAGTCCCGTTGGCTTGCCACCGGAGCACGCCACTTTCCCGTTGGCTTGCCACCGGAGCACGCCACTTTCCCGTTGGCTTGCCACCGGAGCACGCCACTTTCCCGTTGGCTTGCCACCGGAGCACGCCACAGTCCCGTTGGCTTGCCACCGGAGCACGCCACTTTCCCGTTGGCTTGCCACCGGAGCACGCCACTGTCCCGTTGGCTTGCCACCGGAGCACGCCACTGTCCCGTTGGCTTGCCACCGGAGCACGCCACTGTCCCGTTGGCTTGCCACCGGAGCACGCCACTGTCCCGTTGGCTTGCCACCGGAGCACGCCACTTTCCCGTTGGCTTGCCACCGGAGCACGCCACTGTCCCGTTGGCTTGCCACCGGAGCACGCCACTGTCCCGTTGGCTTGCCACCGGAGCACGCCACTGTCCCGTTGGCTTGCCACCGAAGCACGCCACTGTCCCGTTGGCTTGCCACCGGAGCACGCCACTGTCCCGTTGGCTTGCCACAGGAGCACGCCACTGTCCCGTTGGCTTGCCACCGGAGCACGCCACAGTCCCGTTGGCTTGCCACCGGAGCACGCCACTGTCCCGTTGGCTTGCCACCGGAGCACGCCACTGTCCCGTTGGCTTGCCACCGGAGCACGCCACTGTCCCGTTGGCTTGCCACCGGAGCACGCCACTTTCCCGTTGGCTTGCCACCGGAGCACGCCACTTTCCCGTTGGCTTGCCACCGGAGCACGCCACTTTCCCGTTGGCTTGCCACCGGAGCACGCCACAGTCCCGTTGGCTTGCCACCGGAGCACGCCACTGTCCCGTTGGCTTGCCACCGGAGCACGCCACTTTCCCGTTGGCTTGCCACCGGAGCACGCCACTGTCCCGTTGGCTTGCCACCGGAGCACGCCACTGTCCCGTTGGCTTGCCACCGGAGCACGCCACTTTCCCGTTGGCTTGCCACCGGAGCACGCCACTTTCCCGTTGGCTTGCCACCGGAGCACGCCACTTTCCCGTTGGCTTGCCACCGGAGCACGCCACAGTCCCGTTGGCTTGCCACCGGAGCACGCCACTTTCCCGTTGGCTTGCCACCGGAGCACGCCACTTTCCCGTTGGCTTGCCACCGGAGCATGCCACTTTCCCGTTGGCTTGCCACCGGAGCACGCCACTTTCCCGTTGGCTTGCCACCGGAGCACGCCACTTTCCCGTTGGCTTGCCACCGGAGCACGCCACTTTCCCGTTGGCTTGCCACCGGAGCACGCCACAGTCCCGTTGGCTTGCCACCGGAGCACGCCACAGTCCCGTTGGCTTGCCACCGGAGCACGCCACTGTCCCGTTGGCTTGCCACCGGAGCACGCCACTGTCCCGTTGGCTTGCCACCGGAGCACGCCACTGTCCCGTTGGCTTGCCACCGGAGCATGCCACTGTCCCGTTGGCTTGCCACCGGAGCACGCCACTGTCCCGTTGGCTTGCCAACGGAGCACGCCACTTTGCCGTTGGCTTGCCACCGGGGCACGCCACTGTCCCGTTGGCTTGCCACCGGAGCACGCCACTTTCCCGTTGGCTTGCCACCGGAGCACGCCACTTTCCCGTTGGCTTGCCACCGGAGCACGCCACTTTCCCGTTGGCTTGCCAGCGGAGCACGCCACTGTCCCGTTGGCTTGCCACCGGAGCACGCCACTGTCCCGTTGGCTTGCCACCGGAGCACGCCACTGTCCCGTTGGCTTGCCACCGGAGCACGCCACTGTCCCGGAGCACGCCACTTTCCCGTTGGCTTGCCACCGGAGCACGCCACTGTCCCGTTGGCTTGCCACCGGAGCACGCCACTGTCCCGGAGCACGCCACTTTCCCGCTGGCTAGCCACCGGGGCACGCCACTGTCCCGTTGGCTTGCCACCGGAGCACGCCACTGTCCCGTTGGCTTGCCACCGGATCACGCCACATTCCCGTTGGCTTGCCACCGGAGCACGCCACAGTCCCGTTGGCTTGCCACCGGAGCACGCCACTGTCCCGTTGGCTTGCCACCGGAGCACGCCACTGTCCCGTTGGCTTGCCACCGGAGCACGCCACTTTCCCGTTGGCTTGCCACCGGAGCACGCCACTTTCCCGTTGGCTTGCCACCGGAGCACGCCACTTTCCCGTTGGCTTGCCACCGGAGCACGCCACAGTCCCGTTGGCTTGCCACCGGAGCACGCCACTGTCCCGTTGGCTTGCCACCGGAGCACGCCACTGTCCCGTTGGCTTGACACCGGAGCACGCCACAGTCCCGTTGGCTTGCCACCGGAGCACGCCACAGTCCCGTTGGCTTGCCACCGGAGCACGCCACTGTCCCGTTGGCTTGCCACCGGAGCACGCCACTGTCCCGTTGGCTTGCCACCGGAGCACGCCACTGTCCCGTTGGCTTGCCACCGGAGCACGCCACTGTCCCGTTGGCTTGCCACCGGAGCACGCCACTGTCCCGTTGGCTTGCCACCGGAGCACGCCACTTTCCCGTTGGCTTGCCACCGGAGCACGCCACTTTCCCGTTGGCTTGCCACCGGAGCACGCCACTTTCCCGTTGGCTTGGCACCGGAGCACGCCACTTTCCAGTTGGCTTGCCACCGGAGCACGCCATTTTCCCGTTGGCTTGCCACCGGAGCACGCCACTTTCCCGTTGGCTTGCCACCGGAGCACGCCACTTTTCCGTTGGCTTGCCACCGGAGCACGCCACTTTTCCGTTGGCTTGCCACCGGAGCACGCCACTTTCCCGTTGGCTTTCCACCGGAGCACGCCACTTTCCCGCTGGCTTGCCACCGGAGCACGCCACAGTCCCGTTGGCTTGCCACCGGAGCACGCCACAGTCCCGTTGGCTTGCCACCGGAGCACGCCACTTTCCCGTTGGCTTGCCACCGGAGCACGCCACTTTCCCGCTGGCTTGCCACCGGAGCACGCCACTTTCCCGCTGGCTTGCCACCGGAGCACGCCACTTTCCCGCTGGCTTGCCACCGGAGCACGCCACAGTCCCGCTGGCTTGCCACCGGAGCACGCCACAGTCCCGTTGGCTTGCCAACGGAGCACGCCACTTTCCCGTTGGCTTGCCACCGGAGCACGCCACTTTCCCGTTGGCTTGCCACCGGAGCACGCCACTTTCCCGTTGGCTTGCCACCGGAGCACGCCACTTTCCCGTTGGCTTGCCACCGGAGCACGCCACTTTCCCGTTGGCTTGCCACCGGAGCACGCCACTGTCCCGTTGGCTTGCCACCGGAGCACGCCACTTTCCCGTTGGCTTGCCACCGGAGCACGCCACAGTCCCGTTGGCTTGCCACCGGAGCACGCCACAGTCCCGTTGGCTTGCCACCGGAGCACGCCACAGTCCCGTTGGCTTGCCACCGGAGCACGCCACAGTCCCGTTGGCTTGCCACCGGAGCACGCCACTTTCCCGTTGGCTTGCCACCGGAGCACGCCACTGTCCCGTTGGCTTGCCACCGGAGCACGCCACTGTCCCGTTGGCTTGCCACCGGAGCACGCCACAGTCCCGTTGGCTTGCCACCGGAGCACGCCACAGTCCCGTTGGCTTGCCACCGGAGCACGCCACAGTCCCGTTGGCTTGCCACCGGAGCACGCCACTGTCCCGTTGGCTTGCCACCGGAGCACGCCACTGTCCCGTTGGCTTGCCACCGGAGCACGCCACTGTCCCGTTGGCTTGCCACCGGAGCACGCCACTGTCCCGTTGGCTTGCCACCGGAGCACGCCACTTTCCCGTTGGCTTGCCACCGGAGCACGCCACTTTCCCGTTGGCTTGCCACCGGAGCACGCCACTTTCCCGTTGGCTTGCCACCGGAGCACGCCATTTTCCCGTTGGCTTGCCACCGGAGCACGCCACTTTCCCGTTGGCTTTCCACCGGAGCACGCCACTTTCCCGCTGGCTTGCCACCGAAGCACGCCACAGTCCCGTTGGCTTGCCACCGGAGCACGCCACAGTCCCGTTGGCTTGCCACCGGAGCACGCCACTTTCCCGTTGGCTTGCCACCGGAGCACGCCACTTTCCCGTTGGCTTGCCACCGGAGCACGCCACTTTCCCGCTGGCTTGCCACCGGAGCACGCCACTTTCCCGCTGGCTTGCCACCGGAGCACGCCACAGTCCCGCTGACTTGCCACCGGAGCACGCCACAGTCCCGTTGGCTTGCCACCGGAGCACGCCACTTTCCCGTTGGCTTGCCACCGGAGCACGCCACTTTCCCGTTGGCTTGCCACCGGAGCACGCCACTTTCCCGTTGGCTTGCCACCGGAGCACGCCACTTTCCCGTTGGCTTGCCACCGGAGCACGCCACTTTCCCGTTGGCTTGCCACCGGAGCACGCCACTGTCCCGTTGGCTTGCCACCGGAACACGCCACTGTCCCGTTGGCTTGCCACCGGAGCACGCCACTTTCCCGTTGGCTTGCCACCGGAGCACGCCACAGTCCCGTTGGCTTGCCACCGGAGCACGCCACAGTCCCGTTGGCTTGCCACCGGAGCACGCCACTTTCCCGTTGGCTTGCCACCGGAGCACGCCACTGTCCCGTTGGCTTGCCACCGGAGCACGCCACTGTCCCGTTGGCTTGCCACCGGAGCACGCCACTTTCCCGTTGGCTTGCCACCGGAGCACGCCACTTTCCCGTTGGCTTGCCACCGGAGCACGCCACAGTCCCGTTGGCTTGCCACCGGAGCACGCCACAGTCCCGTTGGCTTGCCACCGGAGCACGCCACTTTCCCGTTGGCTTGCCACCGGAGCACGCCACTTTCCCGTTGGCTTGCCACCGGAGCACGCCACAGTCCCGTTGGCTTGCCACCGGAGCACGCCACAGTCCCGTTGGCTTGCCACCGGAGCACGCCACTTTCCCGTTGGCTTGCCACCGGAGCACGCCACTGTCCCGTTGGCTTGCCACCGGAGCACGCCACTTTCCCGTTGGCTTGCCACCGGAGCACGCCACTTTCCCGTTGGCTTGCCACCGGAGCACGCCACTTTCCCGTTGGCTTGCCACCGGAGCACGCCACTTTCCCGTTGGCTTGCCACCGGAGCACGCCACTTTCCCGTTGGCTTGCCACCGGAGCACGCCACTGTCCCGTTGGCTTGCCACCGGAACACGACACTTTCCCGTTGGCTTGCCACCGGAGCACGCCACTTTCCCGTTGGCTTGCCAACGGAGCACGCCACAGTCCCGTTGGCTTGCCACCGGAGCACGCCACAGTCCCGTTGGCTTGCCACCGGAGCACGCCACTTTCCCGTTGGCTTGCCACCGGAGCACGCCACTGTCCCGTTGGCTTGCCACCGGAGCACGCCACTTTCCCGTTGGCTTGCCACTGGAGCACGCCACTTTCCCGTTGGCTTGCCACCGGAGCACGCCACAGTCCCGTTGGCTTGCCACCGGAGCACGCCACAGTCCCGTTGGCTTGCCACCGGAGCACGCCACTTTCCCGTTGGCTTGCCACCGGAGCACGCCACTTTCCCGTTGGCTTGCCACCGGAGCACGCCACTTTCCCGTTGGCTTGCCACCGGAGCACGCCACAGTCCCGTTGGCTTGCCACCGGAGCACGCCACAGTCCCGTTGGCTTGCCACCGGAGCACGCCACTTTCCCGTTGGCTTGCCACCGGAGCACGCCACTGTCCCGTTGGCTTGCCACCGGAGCACGCCACTTTCCCGTTGGCTTGCCACCGGAGCACGCCACTTTCCCGTTGGCTTGCCACCGGAGCACGCCACTTTCCCGTTGGCTTGCCACCGGAGCACGCCACAGTCCCGTTGGCTTGCCACCGGAGCACGCCACAGTCCCGTTGGCTTGCCACCGGAGCACGCCACTTTCCCGTTGGCTTGCCACCGGAGCACGCCACTTTCCCGTTGGCTTGCCACCGGAGCACGCCACTTTCCCGTTGGCTTGCCACCGGAGCACGCCACTGTACCGTTGGCTTGCCACCGGAGCACGCCACAGTACCGTTGGCTTGCCACCGGAGCACGCCACAGTCCCGTTGGCTTGCCACCGGAGCACGCCACTTTCCCGTTGGCTTGCCACCGGAGCACGCCACTTTCCCGTTGGCTTGCCACCGGAGCACGACACTTTCCCGTTGGCTTGCCACCGGAGCACGCCACTTTCCCTCTGGTTTGCCACCGGAGCACGCCACAGTCCCGCTGGCTTGCCACCGGAGCACGCCACAGTCTCGTTGGCTTGCCACCGGAGCACGCCACTTTCCCGTTGGCTTGCCACCGGAGCACGCCACTTTCCCGTTGGCTTGCCACCGGAGCACGCCACAGTCCCGTTGGCTTGCCACCGGAGCACGCCACAGTCCCGTTGGCTTGCCACCGGAGCACGCCACAGTCCCGTTGGCTTGCCACCGGAGCACGCCACAGTCCCGTTGGCTTGCCACCGGAGCACGCCACTGTCCCGTTGGCTTGCCACCGGAGCACGCCACAGTCCCGTTGGCTTGCCACCGGAGCACGCCACTTTCCCGTTGGCTTGCCACCGGAGCACGCCACTTTCCCATTGGCTTGCCACCGGAGCACGCCACTTTCCCGTTGGCTTGCCACCGGAGCACGCCACTTTCCCGTTGGCTTGCCACCGGAGCACGCCATTTTCCCGTTGGCTTGCCACCGGAGCACGCCACTTTCCCGTTGGCTTGCCACCGGAGCACGCCACTTTCCCGTTGGCTTGCCACCGGAGCACGCCACTGTCCCGTTGGCTTGCCACCGGAACACGCCACTTTCCCGTTGGCTTGCCACCGGAGCATGCCACTTTCCCGTTGGCTTGCCACCGGAGCACGCCACAGTCCCGTTGGCTTGCCACCGGAGCACGCCACAGTCCCGTTGGCTTGCCACCGGAGCACGCCACTTTCCCGTTGGCTTGCCACCGGAGCACGCCACTGTCCCGTTGGCTTGCCACCGGAGCACGCCACTTTCCCGTTGGCTTGCCACCGGAGCACGCCACTTTCCCGTTGGCTTGCCACCGGAGCACGCCACTGTACCGTTGGCTTGCCACCGGAGCACGCCACAGTACCGTTGGCTTGCCACCGGAGCACGCCACAGTCCCGTTGGCTTGCCACCGGAGCACGCCACAGTCCCGTTGGCTTGCCACCGGAGCACGCCACAGTCCCCTTGGCTTGCCACCGGAGCACGCCACTTTCCCGTTGGCTTGCCACCGGAGCACGCCACAGTCCCGTTGGCTTGCCACCGGAGCACGCCACAGTCCCGTTGGCTTGCCACCGGAGCACGCCACAGTCCCGTTGGCTTGCCACCGGAGCACGCCACAGTCCCGTTGGCTTGCCACCGGAGCACGCCACAGTCCCGTTGGCTTGCCACCGGAGCACGCCACTTTCCCGTTGGCTTGCCACCGGAGCACGCCACTTTCCCGTTGGCTTGCCACCGGAGCACGCCACTGCCCCGTTGGCTTGCCACCGGAGCACGCCACTGCCCCGTTGGCTTGCCACCGGAGCACGCCACTGTCCCGTTGGCTTGCCACCGGAGCACGCCACTTTCCCGTTGGCTTGCCACCGGAGCACGCCACTTTCCCGTTGGCTTGCCACCGGAGCACGCCACTTTCCCGTTGGCTTGCCACCGGAGCACGCCACAGTCCCGTTGGCTTGCCACCGGAGCACGCCACAGTCCCGTTGGCTTGCCACCGGAGCACGCCACAGTCCCGTTGGCTTGCCACTGGAGCACGCCACTTTCCCGTTGGCTTGCCACCGGAGCACGCCACTTTCCCGTTGGCTTGCCACCGGAGCACGCCACTTTCCCGTTGGCTTGCCACCGGAGCACGCCACTTTCCCGTTGGCTTGGCACCGGAACACGCCACTTTCCCGTTGGCTTGCCACCGGAGCACGCCACTTTCCCGTTGGCTTGCCACCGGAGCACGCCACTTTCCCGTTGGCTTGCCACCGGAGCACGCCACAGTCCCGTTGGCTTGCCACCGGAGCACGCCACAGTCCCGTTGGCTTGCCACCGGAGCACGCCACTTTCCCGTTGGCTTGCCACCGGAGCACGCCACTTTCCCGTTGGCTTGCCACCGGAGCACGCCACTGTACCGTTGGCTTGCCACCGGAGCACGCCACAGTACCGTTGGCTTGCCACCGGAGCACGCCACAGTCCCGTTGGCTTGCCACCGGAGCACGCCACAGTCCCGTTGGCTTGCCACCGGAGCACGCCACAGTCCCCTTGGCTTGCCACCGGAGCACGCCACTTTCCCGTTGGCTTGCCACCGGAGCACGCCACAGTCCCGTTGGCTTGCCACCGGAGCACGCCACAGTCCCGTTGGCTTGCCACCGGAGCACGCCACAGTCCCGTTGGCTTGCCACCGGAGCACGCCACAGTCCCGTTGGCTTGCCACCGGAGCACGCCACTTTCCCGTTGGCTTGCCACCGGAGCACGCCACTTTCCCGTTGGCTTGCCACCGGAGCACGCCACTTTCCCGTTGGCTTGCCACCGGAGCACGCCACTTTCCCGTTGGCTTGCCACCGGAGCACGCCACTTTCCCGTTGGCTTGCCACCGGAGCACGCCACTGTCCCGTTGGCTTGCCACCGGAACACGCCACTTTCCCGTTGGCTTGCCACCGGAGCACGCCACTTTCCCGTTGGCTTGCCACCGGAGCACGCCACAGTCCCGTTGGCTTGCCACCGGAGCACGCCACAGTCCCGTTGGCTTGCCACCGGAGCACGCCACTTTCCCGTTGGCTTGCCACCGGAGCACGCCACTGTCCCGTTGGCTTGCCACCGGAGCACGCCACTTTCCCGTTGGCTTGCCACCGGAGCACGCCACTTTCCCGTTGGCTTGCCACCGGAGCACGCCACAGTCCCGTTGGCTTGCCACCGGAGCACGCCACAGTCCCGTTGGCTTGCCACCGGAGCACGCCACTTTCCCGTTGGCTTGCCACCGGAGCACGCCACTTTCCCGTTGGCTTGCCACCGGAGCACGCCACTTTCCCGTTGGCTTGCCACCGGAGCACGCCACAGTCCCGTTGGCTTGCCACCGGAGCACGCCACAGTCCCGTTGGCTTGCCACCGGAGCACGCCACTTTCCCGTTGGCTTGCCACCGGAGCACGCCACTGTCCCGTTGGCTTGCCACCGGAGCACGCCACTTTCCCGTTGGCTTGCCACCGGAGCACGCCACTTTCCCGTTGGCTTGCCACCGGAGCACGCCACTTTCCCGTTGGCTTGCCACCGGAGCACGCCACTTTCCCGTTGGCTTGCCACCGGAGCACGCCACTTTCCCGTTGGCTTGCCACCGGAGCACGCCACTGTCCCGTTGGCTTGCCACCGGAACACGCCACTTTCCCGTTGGCTTGCCACCGGAGCACGCCACTTTCCCGTTGGCTTGCCAACGGAGCACGCCACAGTCCCGTTGGCTTGCCACCGGAGCACGCCACAGTCCCGTTGGCTTGCCACCGGAGCACGCCACTTTCCCGTTGGCTTGCCACCGGAGCACGCCACTGTCCCGTTGGCTTGCCACCGGAGCACGCCACTTTCCCGTTGGCTTGCCACGGGAGCACGCCACAGTCCCGTTGGCTTGCCACCGGAGCACGCCACAGTCCCGTTGGCTTGCCACCGGAGCACGCCACAGTCCCGTTGGCTTGCCACCGGAGCACGCCACTTTCCCGTTGGCTTGCCACCGGAGCACGCCACTTTCCCGTTGGCTTGCCACCGGAGCACGCCACTTTCCCGTTGGCTTGCCACCGGAGCACGCCACAGTCCCGTTGGCTTGCCACTGGAGCACGCCACAGTCCCGTTGGCTTGCCACCGGAGCACGCCACTTTCCCGTTGGCTTGCCACCGGAGCACGCCACTGTCCCGTTGGCTTGCCACCGGAGCACGCCACTTTCCCGTTGGCTTGCCACCGGAGCACGCCACTTTCCCGTTGGCTTGCCACCGGAGCACGCCACTTTCCCGTTGGCTTGCCACCGGAGCACGCCACAGTCCCGTTGGCTTGCCACCGGAGCACGCCACAGTCCCGTTGGCTTGCCACCGGAGCACGCCACTTTCCCGTTGGCTTGCCACCGGAGCACGCCACTTTCCCGTTGGCTTGCCACCGGAGCACGCCACTGTACCGTTGGCTTGCCACCGGAGCACGCCACAGTACCGTTGGCTTGCCACCGGAGCACGCCACAGTCCCGTTGGCTTGCCACCGGAGCACGCCACTTTCCCGTTGGCTTGCCACCGGAGCACGCCACTTTCCCGTTGGCTTGCCACCGGAGCACGCCACTTTCCCGTTGGCTTGCCACCGGAGCACGCCACTTTCCCGCTGGTTTGCCACCGGAGCACGCCACAGTCCCGCTGGCTTGCCACCGGAGCACGCCACAGTCTCGTTGGCTTGCCACCGGAGCACGCCACTTTCCCGTTGGCTTGCCACCGGAGCACGCCACTTTCCCGTTGGCTTGCCACCGGAGCACGCCACAGTCCCGTTGGCTTGCCACCGGAGCACGCCACAGTCCCGTTGGCTTGCCACCGGAGCACGCCACAGTCCCGTTGGCTTGCCACCGGAGCACGCCACAGTCCCGTTGGCTTGCCACCGGAGCACGCCACTGTCCCGTTGGCTTGCCACCGGAGCACGCCACAGTCCCGTTGGCTTGCCACCGGAGCACGCCACTTTCCCGTTGGCTTGCCACCGGAGCACGCCACTTTCCCGTTGGCTTGCCACCGGAGCACGCCACTTTCCCGTTGGCTTGCCACCGGAGCACGCCATTTTCCCGTTGGCTTGCCACCGGAGCACGCCACTTTCCCGTTGGCTTGCCACCGGAGCACGCCACTTTCCCGTTGGCTTGCCACCGGAGCACGCCACTGTCCCGTTGGCTTGCCACCGGAACACGCCACTTTCCCGTTGGCTTGCCACCGGAGCACGCCATTTTCCCGTTGGCTTGCCACCGGAGCACGCCACAGTCCCGTTGGCTTGCCACCGGAGCACGCCACAGTCCCGTTGGCTTGCCACCGGAGCACGCCACTTTCCCGTTGGCTTGCCACCGGAGCACGCCACTGTCCCGTTGGCTTGCCACCGGAGCACGCCACTTTCCCGTTGGCTTGCCACCGGAGCACGCCACTTTCCCGTTGGCTTGCCACCGGAGCACGCCACTTTCCCGTTGGCTTGCCACCGGAGCACGCCACTTTCCCGTTGGCTTGCCACCGGAACACGCCACTTTCCCGTTGGCTTGCCACCGGAGCACGCCACTTTCCCGTTGGCTTGCCACCGGAGCACGCCACTTTCCCGTTGGCTTGCCACCGGAGCACGCCACAGTCCCGTTGGCTTGCCACCGGAGCACGCCACAGTCCCGTTGGCTTGCCACCGGAGCACGCCACTTTCCCGTTGGCTTGCCACCGGAGCACGCCACTTTCCCGTTGGCTTGCCACCGGAGCACGCCACTGTACCGTTGGCTTGCCACCGGAGCACGCCACAGTACCGTTGGCTTGCCACCGGAGCACGCCACAGTCCCGTTGGCTTGCCACCGGAGCACGCCACAGTCCCGTTGGCTTGCCACCGGAGCACGCCACAGTCCCCTTGGCTTGCCACCGGAGCACGCCACTTTCCCGTTGGCTTGCCACCGGAGCACGCCACAGTCCCGTTGGCTTGCCACCGGAGCACGCCACAGTCCCGTTGGCTTGCCACCGGAGCACGCCACAGTCCCGTTGGCTTGCCACCGGAGCACGCCACAGTCCCGTTGGCTTGCCACCGGAGCACGCCACAGTCCCGTTGGCTTGCCACCGGAGCACGCCACTTTCCCGTTGGCTTGCCACCGGAGCACGCCACTTTCCCGTTGGCTTGCCACCGGAGCACGCCACTGCCCCGTTGGCTTGCCACCGGAGCACGCCACTGCCCCGTTGGCTTGCCACCGGAGCACGCCACTGTCCCGTTGGCTTGCCACCGGAGCACGCCACTTTCCCGTTGGCTTGCCACCGGAGCACGCCACTTTCCCGTTGGCTTGCCACCGGAGCACGCCACTTTCCCGTTGGCTTGCCACCGGAGCACGCCACAGTCCCGTTGGCTTGCCACCGGAGCACGCCACAGTCCCGTTGGCTTGCCACCGGAGCACGCCACAGTCCCGTTGGCTTGCCACCGGAGCACGCCACAGTCCCGTTGGCTTGCCACCGTTGCACGCCACTTTCCCGTTGGCTTGCCACCGGAGCACGCCACTTTCCCGTTGGCTTGCCACCGGAGCACGCCACTTTCCCGTTGGCTTGCCACCGGAGCACGCCACTTTCCCGTTGGCTTGCCACCGGAGCACGCCACTTTCCCGTTGGCTTGCCACCGGAGCACGCCACTTTCCCGTTGGCTTGCCACCGGAGCACGCCACAGTCCCGTTGGCTTGCCACCGGAGCACGCCACTGTCTTGTTGGCTTGCCACCGGAGCACGCCACTGTCCCTTTGGCTTGCCACCGGAGCACGCCACTGTCCCGTTGGCTTGCCACCGGAGCACGCCACTTTCCCGTTGGCTTGCCACCGGAGCACGCCACTTTCCCGTTGGCTTGGCACCGGAGCACGCCACTTTCCCGTTGGCTTGCCACCGGAGCACGCCACAGTCCCGTTGGCTTGCCACCGGAGCACGCCACAGTCCCGTTGGCTTGCCACCGGAGCACGCCACTTTCCCGTTGGCTTGCCACCGGAGCACGCCACTTTCCCGTTGGCTTGCCACCGGAGCACGCCACTTTCCCGTTGGCTTGCCACCGGAGCACGCCACTTTCCCGTTGGCTTGCCACCGGAGCACGCCACAGTCCCGTTGGCTTGCCACCGGAGCACGCCACAGTCCCGTTGGCTTGCCACCGGAGCACGCCACAGTCCCGTTGGCTTGCCACCGGAGCACGCCACTTTCCCTTTGGCTTGCCACCGGAGCACGCCACTTTCCCGTTGGCTTGCCACCGGAGCACGCCACTGTCCCGTTGGCTTGCCACCGGAGCACGCCACTGTCCCGTTGGCTTGCCACCGGAGCACGCCACTTTACCGTTGGTTTGCCACCGGAGCACGCCACTTTCCCGCTGGCTTGCCACCGGAGCACGCCACTTTCCCGTTGGCTTGCCACCGGAGCACGCCACAGTCCCGTTGGCTTGCCACCGGAGCACGCCACTTTCCCGCTGGCTTGCCACCGGAGCACGCCACTTTCCCGCTGGCTTGCCACCGCAGCACGCCACTTTCCCGCTGGCTTGCCACCGGAGCACGCCACTTTCCCGCTGGCTTGCCACCGGAGTACGCCAATGTCCCCCTGGCTTGCCACTGGAAGCACGCCACTTTCCCGTTGGCTTGCCACCGGAGCACGCCACTTTCCCGTTGGCTTGCCACCGGAGCACGCCACTTTCCCGTTGGCTTGCCACCGGAGCACGCCACAGTCCCGTTGGCTTGCCACCGGAGCACGCCACAGTCCCGTTGGCTTGCCACCGGAGCACGCCACTTTCCCGTTGGCTTGCCACCGGAGCACGCCACTTTCCCGTTGGCTTGCCACCGGAGCACGCCACTTTCCCGTTGGCTTGCCACCGGAGCACGCCACTTTCCCGTTGGCTTGCCACCGGAGCACGCCACAGTCCCGTTGGCTTGCCACCGGAGCACGCCACAGTCCCGTTGGCTTGCCACCGGAGCACGCCACAGTCCCGTTGGCTTGCCACCGGAGCACGCCACAGTCCCGTTGGCTTGCCACCGGAGCACGCCACTTTCCCTTTGGCTTGCCACCGGAGCACGCCACTTTCCCGTTGGCTTGCCACCGGAGCACGCCACTGTCCCGTTGGCTTGCCACCGGAGCACGCCCCTGTCCCGTTGGCTTGCCACCGGAGCACGCCACTTTACCGTTGGTTTGCCACCGGAGCACGCCACTTTCCCGCTGGCTTGCCACCGGAGCACGCCACTTTCCCGTTGGCTTGCCACCGGAGCACGCCACAGTCCCGTTGGCTTGCCACCGGAGCACGCCACTTTCCCGCTGGCTTGCCACCGGAGCACGCCACTTTCCCGCTGGCTTGCCACCGGAGCATGCCACTTTCCCGTTGGCTTGCCACCGGAGCACGCCACAGTCCCGTTGGCTTGCCACCGGAGCACGCCACAGTCCCGTTGGCTTGCCACCGGAGCACGCCACTTTCCCGTTGGCTTGCCACCGGAGCACGCCACTGTCCCGTTGGCTTGCCACCGGAGCACGCCACTTTCCCGTTGGCTTGCCACCGGAGCACGCCACTTTCCCGTTGGCTTGCCACCGGAGCACGCCACTTTCCCGTTGGCTTGCCACCGGAGCACGCCACTTTCCCGTTGGCTTGCCACCGGAACACGCCACTTTCCCGTTGGCTTGCCACCGGAGCACGCCACTTTCCCGTTGGCTTGCCACCGGAGCACGCCACTTTCCCGTTGGCTTGCCACCGGAGCACGCCACAGTCCCGTTGGCTTGCCACCGGAGCACGCCACAGTCCCGTTGGCTTGCCACCGGAGCACGCCACTTTCCCGTTGGCTTGCCACCGGAGCACGCCACTTTCCCGTTGGCTTGCCACCGGAGCACGCCACTGTACCGTTGGCTTGCCACCGGAGCACGCCACAGTACCGTTGGCTTGCCACCGGAGCACGCCACAGTCCCGTTGGCTTGCCACCGGAGCACGCCACAGTCCCGTTGGCTTGCCACCGGAGCACGCCACAGTCCCCTTGGCTTGCCACCGGAGCACGCCACTTTCCCGTTGGCTTGCCACCGGAGCACGCCACAGTCCCGTTGGCTTGCCACCGGAGCACGCCACAGTCCCGTTGGCTTGCCACCGGAGCACGCCACAGTCCCGTTGGCTTGCCACCGGAGCACGCCACAGTCCCGTTGGCTTGCCACCGGAGCACGCCACTTTCCCGTTGGCTTGCCACCGGAGCACGCCACTTTCCCGTTGGCTTGCCACCGGAGCACGCCACTTTCCCGTTGGCTTGCCACCGGAGCACGCCACTTTCCCGTTGGCTTGCCACCGGAGCACGCCACTTTCCCGTTGGCTTGCCACCGGAGCACGCCACTGTCCCGTTGGCTTGCCACCGGAACACGCCACTTTCCCGTTGGCTTGCCACCGGAGCACGCCACTTTCCCGTTGGCTTGCCACCGGAGCACGCCACAGTCCCGTTGGCTTGCCACCGGAGCACGCCACAGTCCCGTTGGCTTGCCACCGGAGCACGCCACTTTCCCGTTGGCTTGCCACCGGAGCACGCCACTGTCCCGTTGGCTTGCCACCGGAGCACGCCACTTTCCCGTTGGCTTGCCACCGGAGCACGCCACTTTCCCGTTGGCTTGCCACCGGAGCACGCCACAGTCCCGTTGGCTTGCCACCGGAGCACGCCACAGTCCCGTTGGCTTGCCACCGGAGCACGCCACTTTCCCGTTGGCTTGCCACCGGAGCACGCCACTTTCCCGTTGGCTTGCCACCGGAGCACGCCACTTTACCGTTGGCTTGCCACCGGAGCACGCCACAGTCCCGTTGGCTTGCCACCGGAGCACGCCACAGTCCCGTTGGCTTGCCACCGGAGCACGCCACTTTCCCGTTGGCTTGCCACCGGAGCACGCCACTGTCCCGTTGGCTTGCCACCGGAGCACGCCACTTTCCCGTTGGCTTGCCACCGGAGCACGCCACTTTCCCGTTGGCTTGCCACCGGAGCACGCCACTTTCCCGTTGGCTTGCCACCGGAGCACGCCACTTTCCCGTTGGCTTGCCACCGGAGCACGCCACTTTCCCGTTGGCTTGCCACCGGAGCACGCCACTGTCCCGTTGGCTTGCCACCGGAACACGCCACTTTCCCGTTGGCTTGCCACCGGAGCACGCCACTTTCCCGTTGGCTTGCCAACGGAGCACGCCACAGTCCCGTTGGCTTGCCACCGGAGCACGCCACAGTCCCGTTGGCTTGCCACCGGAGCACGCCACTTTCCCGTTGGCTTGCCACCGGAGCACGCCACTGTCCCGTTGGCTTGCCACCGGAGCACGCCACTTTCCCGTTGGCTTGCCACCGGAGCACGCCACAGTCCCGTTGGCTTGCCACCGGAGCACGCCACAGTCCCGTTGGCTTGCCACCGGAGCACGCCACAGTCCCGTTGGCTTGCCACCGGAGCACGCCACTTTCCCGTTGGCTTGCCACCGGAGCACGCCACTTTCCCGTTGGCTTGCCACCGGAGCACGCCACTTTCCCGTTGGCTTGCCACCGGAGCACGCCACAGTCCCGTTGGCTTGCCACCGGAGCACGCCACAGTCCCGTTGGCTTGCCACCGGAGCACGCCACTTTCCCGTTGGCTTGCCACCGGAGCACGCCACTGTCCCGTTGGCTTGCCACCGGAGCACGCCACTTTCCCGTTGGCTTGCCACCGGAGCACGCCACTTTCCCGTTGGCTTGCCACCGGAGCACGCCACTTTCCCGTTGGCTTGCCACCGGAGCACGCCACAGTCCCGTTGGCTTGCCACCGGAGCACGCCACAGTCCCGTTGGCTTGCCACCGGAGCACGCCACTTTCCCGTTGGCTTGCCACCGGAGCACGCCACTTTCCCGTTGGCTTGCCA
This sequence comes from Phyllobates terribilis, assembly GCF_046119375.1. Classification (NCBI taxonomy): domain Eukaryota; kingdom Metazoa; phylum Chordata; class Amphibia; order Anura; family Dendrobatidae; genus Phyllobates; species Phyllobates terribilis. The sequence goes on from NW_027363737.1 coordinate 383,141, forward strand.
CCGGAGCACGCCACTTTCCCGTTGGCTTGCCACCGGAGCACGCCACTGTACCGTTGGCTTGCCACCGGAGCACGCCACAGTACCGTTGGCTTGCCACCGGAGCACGCCACAGTCCCGTTGGCTTGCCACCGGAGCACGCCACTTTCCCGTTGGCTTGCCACCGGAGCACGCCACTTTCCCGTTGGCTTGCCACCGGAGCACGCCACTTTCCCGTTGGCTTGCCACCGGAGCACGCCACTTTCCCGCTGGTTTGCCACCGGAGCACGCCACAGTCCCGCTGGCTTGCCACCGGAGCACGCCACAGTCTCGTTGGCTTGCCACCGGAGCACGCCACTTTCCCGTTGGCTTGCCACCGGAGCACGCCACTTTCCCGTTGGCTTGCCACCGGAGCACGCCACAGTCCCGTTGGCTTGCCACCGGAGCACGCCACAGTCCCGTTGGCTTGCCACCGGAGCACGCCACAGTCCCGTTGGCTTGCCACCGGAGCACGCCACAGTCCCGTTGGCTTGCCACCGGAGCACGCCACTGTCCCGTTGGCTTGCCACCGGAGCACGCCACAGTCCCGTTGGCTTGCCACCGGAGCACGCCACTTTCCCGTTGGCTTGCCACCGGAGCACGCCACTTTCCCGTTGGCTTGCCACCGGAGCACGCCACTTTCCCGTTGGCTTGCCACCGGAGCACGCCACTTTCCCGTTGGCTTGCCACCGGAGCACGCCATTTTCCCGTTGGCTTGCCACCGGAGCACGCCACTTTCCCGTTGGCTTGCCACCGGAGCACGCCACTTTCCCGTTGGCTTGCCACCGGAGCACGCCACTGTCCCGTTGGCTTGCCACCGGAACACGCCACTTTCCCGTTGGCTTGCCACCGGAGCACGCCACTTTCCCGTTGGCTTGCCACCGGAGCACGCCACAGTCCCGTTGGCTTGCCACCGGAGCACGCCACAGTCCCGTTGGCTTGCCACCGGAGCACGCCACTTTCCCATTGGCTTGCCACCGGAGCACGCCACTGTCCCGTTGGCTTGCCACCGGAGCACGCCACTTTCCCGTTGGCTTGCCACCGGAGCACGCCACTTTCCCGTTGGCTTGCCACCGGAGCACGCCACTTTCCCGTTGGCTTGCCACCGGAGCACGCCACTTTCCCGTTGGCTTGCCACCGGAACACGCCACTTTCCCGTTGGCTTGCCACCGGAGCACGCCACTTTCCCGTTGGCTTGCCACCGGAGCACGCCACTTTCCCGTTGGCTTGCCACCGGAGCACGCCACAGTCCCGTTGGCTTGCCACCGGAGCACGCCACAGTCCCGTTGGCTTGCCACCGGAGCACGCCACTTTCCCGTTGGCTTGCCACCGGAGCACGCCACTTTCCCGTTGGCTTGCCACCGGAGCACGCCACTGTACCGTTGGCTTGCCACCGGAGCACGCCACAGTACCGTTGGCTTGCCACCGGAGCACGCCACAGTCCCGTTGGCTTGCCACCGGAGCACGCCACAGTCCCGTTGGCTTGCCACCGGAGCACGCCACAGTCCCCTTGGCTTGCCACCGGAGCACGCCACTTTCCCGTTGGCTTGCCACCGGAGCACGCCACAGTCCCGTTGGCTTGCCACCGGAGCACGCCACAGTCCCGTTGGCTTGCCACCGGAGCACGCCACAGTCCCGTTGGCTTGCCACCGGAGCACGCCACAGTCCCGTTGGCTTGCCACCGGAGCACGCCACAGTCCCGTTGGCTTGCCACCGGAGCACGCCACTTTCCCGTTGGCTTGCCACCGGAGCACGCCACTTTCCCGTTGGCTTGCCACCGGAGCACGCCACTGCCCCGTTGGCTTGCCACCGGAGCACGCCACTGCCCCGTTGGCTTGCCACCGGAGCACGCCACTGTCCCGTTGGCTTGCCACCGGAGCACGCCACTTTCCCGTTGGCTTGCCACCGGAGCACGCCACTTTCCCGTTGGCTTGCCACCGGAGCACGCCACTTTCCCGTTGGCTTGCCACCGGAGCACGCCACAGTCCCGTTGGCTTGCCACCGGAGCACGCCACAGTCCCGTTGGCTTGCCACCGGAGCACGCCACAGTCCCGTTGGCTTGCCACCGGAGCACGCCACAGTCCCGTTGGCTTGCCACCGGAGCACGCCACAGTCCCGTTGGCTTGCCACCGTTGCACGCCACTTTCCCGTTGGCTTGCCACCGGAGCACGCCACTTTCCCGTTGGCTTGCCACCGGAGCACGCCACTTTCCCGTTGGCTTGCCACCGGAGCACGCCACTTTCCCGTTGGCTTGCCACCGGAGCACGCCACTTTCCCGTTGGCTTGCCACCGGAGCACGCCACTTTCCCGTTGGCTTGCCACCGGAGCACGCCACAGTCCCGTTGGCTTGCCACCGGAGCACGCCACTGTCTTGTTGGCTTGCCACCGGAGCACGCCACTGTCCCTTTGGCTTGCCACCGGAGCACGCCACTGTCCCGTTGGCTTGCCAACGGAGCACGCCACTTTCCCGTTGGCTTGCCACCGGAGCACGCCACTTTCCCGTTGGCTTGCCACCGGAGCACGCCACTTTCCCGTTGGCTTGCCACCGGAGCACGCCACAGTCCCGTTGGCTTGCCACCGGAGCACGCCACAGTCCCGTTGGCTTGCCACCGGAGCACGCCACTTTCCCGTTGGCTTGCCACCGGAGCACGCCACTTTCCCGTTGGCTTGCCACCGGAGCACGCCACTTTCCCGTTGGCTTGCCACCGGAGCACGCCACTTTCCCGTTGGCTTGCCACCGGAGCACGCCACAGTCCCGTTGGCTTGCCACCGGAGCACGCCACAGTCCCGTTGGCTTGCCACCGGAGCACGCCACAGTCCCGTTGGCTTGCCACCGGAGCACGCCACTTTCCCTTTGGCTTGCCACCGGAGCACGCCACTTTCCCGTTGGGTTGCCACCGGAGCACGCCACTGTCCCGTTGGCTTGCCACCGGAGCACGCCACTGTCCCGTTGGCTTGCCACCGGAGCACGCCACTTTACCGTTGGTTTGCCACCGGAGCACGCCACTTTCCCGCTGGCTTGCCACCGGAGCACGCCACTTTCCCGTTGGCTTGCCACCGGAGCACGCCACAGTCCCGTTGGCTTGCCACCGGAGCACGCCACTTTCCCGCTGGCTTGCCACCGGAGCACGCCACTTTCCCGCTGGCTTGCCACCGCAGCACGCCACTTTCCCGCTGGCTTGCCACCGGAGCACGCCACTTTCCCGCTGGCTTGCCACCGGAGTACGCCAATGTCCCCCTGGCTTGCCACTGGAAGCACGCCACTTTCCCGTTGGCTTGCCACCGGAGCACGCCACTTTCCCGTTGGCTTGCCACCGGAGCACGCCACTTTCCCGTTGGCTTGCCACCGGAGCACGCCACAGTCCCGTTGGCTTGCCACCGGAGCACGCCACAGTCCCGTTGGCTTGCCACCGGAGCACGCCACTTTCCCGTTGGCTTGCCACCGGAGCACGCCACTTTCCCGTTGGCTTGCCACCGGAGCACGCCACTTTCCCGTTGGCTTGCCACCGGAGCACGCCACTTTCCCGTTGGCTTGCCACCGGAGCACGCCACAGTCCCGTTGGCTTGCCACCGGAGCACGCCACAGCCCCGTTGGCTTGCCACCGGAGCACGCCACAGTCCCGTTGGCTTGCCACCGGAGCACGCCACAGTCCCGTTGGCTTGCCACCGGAGCACGCCACTTTCCCTTTGGCTTGCCACCGGAGCACGCCACTTTCCCGTTGGCTTGCCACCGGAGCACGCCACTGTCCCGTTGGCTTGCCACCGGAGCACGCCACTGTCCCGTTGGCTTGCCACCGGAGCACGCCACTTTACCGTTGGTTTGCCACCGGAGCACGCCACTTTCCCGCTGGCTTGCCACCGGAGCACGCCACTTTCCCGTTGGCTTGCCACCGGAGCACGCCACAGTCCCGTTGGCTTGCCACCGGAGCACGCCACTTTCCCGCTGGCTTGCCACCGGAGCACGCCACTTTCCCGCTGGCTTGCCACCGCAGCACGCCACTTTCCCGCTGGCTTGCCACCGGAGCACGCCACTTTCCCGCTGGCTTGCCACCGGAGCACGCCACTGTCCCCCTGGCTTGCCACTGGAAGCACGCCACTTTCCCGCTGGCTTGCCAAGGGAGCACGCCATCATCCATTTAATAAAATGGGCCACACTTAGCTTTTTCTTTTATATAATGGGCCCATATAGTTTTTCATTGAATATATTGGGCCCTACATAACCTTACATTTAATATATATAATCGTCTTATCATGTCTGTCTGTCTGTCCTTCTGTCCAGGAAGTCCTGCGTCGCTGATTGGTCCGACCGTGGTCAATCAGCGACGTGGGATTTCAGAAAAAGATGGCGGCCATTAGCAGCTCATCTGCCGCACGGAGGTCAGCGGCGATGTAGCCGGGAGATGACCGGCGCTAGCCGGTCAACTCCCGGTTGCTCGCAGCAGAAGTACCCCGACCAGCGGCGCCGCTGACCTCCATGCAGCTACCGTCGGGAGATCAGCGGTTAGGGCCGCTGATCTTCCGACGGAAAGTGTGAAGGGAGGACCGGGGAGCGGCGCCACCGGTCGGGATACTTCTGCTGCGAGCAGCCGGTCATTTCCCGGCTGCTCGCAGTGGAAGTACTCGCACAGGCAGCGCCGCTCCCCTGTACTCACTAATACGATTCGGCGGCCACGACCAATCAGCGATATTGGCTCCAAATTTAAACACCGCTCTGCACAGAGGTCAGTGGCGATGCAGCCGGTCATCTCCCGGCTGCTCGCAGCAGAAGTACCCCGACCTGCGGCGCCGCTGACCTCCATGCGGCTACCGTCGCTAGATCAGAGGCTAGGGCCGCTGATCTCCCGACGGCAAGTGTGAAGGGAGGACCGGGGTTGGGATACTTCTGCTGCGAGCAGCCGGTCATCTCCCGGCTGCTCACAGTGGAAGTACCCGCTCCCCGGTTCTCACTAATACGATTCGCTGATTGGTCGCGGCCGCCAGCCGTGACCAATCACCGGTTTTGGCGCCAAATTTAAACATGCTCTCCGGTCCTCACTAACACGGTTCGCAGCACTTTAAACACATTTTATAAGTGGTCATAAACTTGTAAAAAATTCATGAAAGAATAAAGTTATGTTAAAACCAAGCACACCTTTGTATTTTCTTATGAAATTCTCAATGAGTTTGATGTGTCACATCACCCTCTTCCCATTGAAAAAAATAAAGTTAGATCCAAAATGGCAGACTTCAAAATGGCCGCCATAGTCACCACCCATCTGGAAAAGTTTCCCCCTCCCATATACTAATGTGCCATGAACAGGAAGTTGACATCACCAACCATTCCCATTTAATTTAGGTGTATCCATATAAATAGTCCACCCTGTATTATTACCATTTTTATTATTGCTGTACATACTGTAGCTTTTCATTTAATTTATTGGGCCCCATATAGGCTTCCATTTAATATAATGGGCCCCACATAGCCTTCCATTTAATTTAATGGGGTCCACATAGCCTTCCATTTAATTTAATGGGGTCCACATAGCCTTCCATTTTATTTAATGGGGCCCACATATGTTTTTATTTAATATAAAGAGCCCCACATAAGCCCCTAATTAATATAATGGGCCCCACCTTGCTTTCCATATAAAATAATGGGTCCCACATAGCCCTCCCTTTTGTTATGATGAGCCTTACATATCACACCATTTCCCGATGGTCTGCCACCGAAGTACACCATTGGCTGCTGGGGTGCCACTGGAACACACTCTTTACAGTTGGGGTGCCAACAGAGCACACCTTTCACCATTAGCATGCCACCGGAGTACACTTTTTGCCACTGGCATGCCACTGAAGCACACCCTTTACCATTGGAGTACCATCGGGCACACCCTTTACCGTTGGTGTGCCATCGGAGAACTCTATTTCCCGTAGGCCTATCAGAGGGGCCCAATATGTGACCTTTTTTGCTTACCACCGGGGCACCCAACTTGGGCTTTTTAACTGCGACCGGGGTACACTCTGACCATTTTGCTTACCACCGGGGCACTCATTTTAGGCTTTTTTAGCCTGCCACCGGGGTGCACTTTTTGGCCTTATTGCTTACCACTGGGGCGCACTCTAGGGCTTTTTAGCCTACCACCAGGGTACATTCTTTGGCCTTATTGCTTATCACTGGGGCGCACTCTAGGGCTGCTCAGTCTGCCACCAGAGTCTACTCTTTGGCCTTTTTGCCATTGGTGTGCCACCAGAGCACACCCTATGACGTTGGAGTGCCACCGGAGAACACCCTTTACCTTTGGAGTGCCACCGGAACACACAATTTGCCATTGGCAAAAGTATAATGGACCCCCACATAGAATTCTATAAAGTATAATGGCCCCCACATAGCCCTCTATATAGTATAATGAGCCGCACATTGCCTTCCATGTACTATAATTTAATTTATTGGGCTCCACATAGCTTTTCATTTAATTTATTGAACCCCACATAACCGTCAATTTAATATAATAGGCCACACTGGACTCCATTTAATATATTGGACCTGACATAGCCTTCCATTTAATAAAATGGGGCCAAAATATCCCTCTATTTAATATAATGGGCACCAAAAAGCCTTCCATGTTTTATATTGGGCACCACATAGCCCTCTATTTAATACAATTGGCCCCACTTAACCTTCCATTTAAAATATTGGGCCCCACATAGCTTTACATTTAATTTACTGGGCTCCATATAGGCTTCCATTTAATATAATGGGCCCCACATAACCCTCCATTTAATATAATGGTCCCCACATTGCCTTCCATTTATTATAATGGAGCCAAGATACATCTCTATTTAATATAATGGACAAAACACAGGCTTCCATTTAATATAATTGGCGCTACATAGCCCTTTATTTGATAAATGCGCCTCACATAGCCCTCCATATAATATTATGGGCCCCGCAACGCTTTCCAATTAATTTAATAGGCCTCACATAGCCCTCAATTTAATACAGAGGGCCCCACAAAACCTTCCAGATAACATAGTGGGCCCCAATATAGCTTTCTTTTTAATGTATTGGTCCCCACATAGCCCTCTATTTAATATAATGGGCCTCACATAGCCTTCCATTAAACATCATGGGCCCCATATAGAATTTATCATATACGTAGATGTCCCTTTAAGATAACGGGCCCCACATAGCTTTCCCTTTAATATAATGGGCCCCACATAGATTTTATTATTATATAATGGGCCCCACATAGCTTTACCTTTAATATAATAGGCCCCACATAGCTTTCTCTTTAATATAATGGGCCCCACATAGCTTTCCCTTTAATATAATGGGCCCCACATAGCTTTCCCTTTAATATAATGGGCCCCACATAGCTTTCTCTTTAATATAATGGGCCCCACATAGCTCTCTCTTTAATATAATGGGCCCTACATAGCCATCCATTTAATATAATGGGCCCTACGTAGATGTCCCTTTAATATAATGGGCCCCACATAGCTTTCCCTTTAATATAATGGGCCCCACATAGCTTTCCCTTTAATATAATGGGCCCCACATAGCTTTCTCTTTAATATAATGGGCCCCACATAGCTTTCCCTTTAATATAATGGGCACCACATAGATTTTATTATTATATAATGGGCCCCACATAGCTTTCCCTTTAATATAATGGGCCCCACATAGCTTTCTCTTTAATATAATGGGCCCCACATAGCTTTCTCTTTAATAAAATGGGCCCCACATAGCTTTCTCTTTAATATAATGGGCCGCACATAGCTTTCCCTTTAATATAATGGGCCCCACATAGCTTTCCCTTTAATATAATGGGCCCAACATAGCTTTCCCTTTAATATAATGGGCCCCACATAGCTTTTTCTTTAATATAATGGGCCCCACATAGCTTTTTCTTTAATATAATGGGCCCCACATAGCTTTCTCTTTAATATAATGGGCCCCACATAGCTTTCTCTTTAATATAATGGGCTGCACATAGCTTTCTCTTTAATATAATGGGCCCACATAGCTTTCTCTTTAATATAATGGGCCCCACATAGCTTTCTCTTTAACATAATGGGCCCCACATAGCTTTCCCTTTAATATAATGGGCCCCACATAGCTTTCTCTTTAATATAATGGGCCCCACATAGCTTTCTCTTTAATATAATGGGCCCCACATAGCTTTCTCTTTAATATAATGGGCCCCACATAGCTTTCTCTTTAATATAATGGGCCCCACATAGCTTTCCCTTTAATATAATGGGCCCCACATAGCTTTCTCTTTAATATAATGGGCCCCACATAGCTTTCTCTTTAATATAATGGGCCCCACATAGCTTTCCCTTTAATATAATGGGCCCCACATAGCTTTCTCTTTAATATAATGGGCCCCACATAGCTTTCTCTTTAATATAATGGGCCCCACATAGCTTTCTCTTTAATATAATGGGCCCCACATAGCTTTCTCTTTAATATAATGGGCCCCACATAGCTTTCTCTTTAATATAATGGGCCCCACATAGCTTTCCCTTTAATATAATTGGCCCCACATAGCTTTCCCTTTAATATAATGGGCACCACATAGATTTATTATAATATTATGGACCCCACATAGATTTATTATAATATTATGGACCCCACATAGATTTATTATAATATAATGGGCCCCACATATCCGTCCCTTTAACATTATGGACCCCACATAGATTTATTATAATATTATGGACCCCACATAGATTTATTATAATATTATGGACCCCACATAGATTTATTATAATATTATGGACCCCACATAGATTTATTATAATATAATGGGCCCCACATATAAGTCCCTTTAATATTACGGACCCCACATAGATTTATTATAATATTATGGACCCCACATAGATTTATTATAATGTTATGGACCCCACATAGATTTATTATAATATAATGGGCCCCACATAGCTTTCCCTTTAATATAATGGGCACCACATAGATTTATTATAATATTATGGACCCCACATAGATTTATTATAATGTTATGGACCGCACATAGATTTATTATAATATAATGGGCCCCACATAGCTTTCCCTTTAATATAATGGGCACCACATAGATTTATTATAATATTATGGACCCCACATAGATTTATTATAATATTATGGACCCCACATAGATTTATTATAATATAATGGGCCCCACATATCCGTCCCTTTAACATTATGGACCCCACATAGATTTATTATAATATTATGGACCCCACATAGATTTATTATAATATTATGGACCCCACATAGATTTATTATAATATTATGGACCCCACATAGATTTATTATAATATAATGGGCCCCACATATAAGTCCCTTTAATATTACGGACCCCACATAGATTTATTATAATATTATGGACCCCACATAGATTTATTATAATGTTATGGACCGCACATAGATTTATTATAATATATTGGGCCCCACATAGCTTTCCCTTTAATATAATGGGCCCCACATAGATTTATTATAATATAATGGGCCCCACATAGATTTATTATAATATAATGGGCCCCACATAGATTTATTATAATATAATGGGCCCCACATAGATTTATTATAATATAATGGGCCCCACATAGATTTATTATAATATAATGGGCCCCACATAGATTTATTATAATATAATGGGCACCACATAGATTTATTATAATATAATGGGCCCCACATATCCGTCCCTTTAATATTATGGACCCCACATAGATTTATTATAATATAATGGGCCCCACATAGATTTATTATAATATAATGGGCCCCACATAGATTTATTATAATATAATGGGCCCCACCTAACCCTCCAGTTTATACACTGCAGTCGCTCTCTTTCTTCTCTTCTTTACCTAGTCCAGTCTTTCGTGACGACTTCCCGCCATGATTCGTCTTTGCAGTTTGCTGTCCAGGTTTCGGCTGCTCCGCACTTTTCAGCAGATCACCGCACTCCTGAAAAACAAAAATGTTACAAATATAAGCGACTTAAATAAATAATGCCGCCCACTGTGCCACCAAATGCAAATATGTGCCACACTGTGCCCATGAGTATATCATTCACCGCAATGAAGTCTGCTCCACTGAGAATATAAATCAGTCACTAGCTTGTGCCCCCGTTATAAATAGTGTTGAGCGAGCACTAAAATGCTCGGGTGCTCGAAGCTCGGCCCGAGCTCGCCGTGATACTCGGGTGCTCGACCTGAGCAACGAGCCCATGTTAGTCTATGGGAGACCCGAGCATTTTTGCGGAGGCACCCCCGGCAGTCTGTAGAAAGCCTAAAAAGTGCCCAAAATGATAGTGACAGTGCTCAGATGACATGGGGACAGCATGGGGATCGCCCCAGGAAGCATTTCTGACCCCCAGGTCACTGTTGTCAACAACGTGGTCAGAGGTATTAAGCCACTTTTACAGGCTCATAAGAAAATGTTTAAAAACGAAAGTGAAACTTTTTTCCTGTGAAATATGTTAAGGAATTTCTTTTCCAGGGTAAAGACTTGTGTATAAGGTAAAATAAATAACCAAAAACAAAAATACTCCTCCACACCTTCGGCTATGTTCACAAGTAGCATTTTTTATGCGTTTTTGCACTTTTGTATTGCTTTCAACTGTGACAAATGCATTCACCGGGAAATGTCATTTTAACATTTTACAACCTTATCTGGCCATGTGCTGTGTGACACATGCATACAGTGCTGAAAAGACATGGGGACAGCATGGGGAAGACCCCTGGAAGGATCTCTGACTCCCAGGTCACTGCCTAAAAGTGTGCCCATCAGAAGTGATCCTTGCCGCATCAGAAGATGCAGACTTGCAACTATCCCCGTGCAAGTCCTTGTCCCAGGGCAGTGTTCAATTGTACCTCCTCCATTCCTTGCAATGCAAGCGCAAATATGCAGCCAACCACCCACCCACCCCCAGGCTGCAATACCATACTGCTAGCTTGCACTTGAAATTGGGCCTTTTAGTTTTGAGGAGGCCGAAGCTGGCCACTACCTCATGGCTGCTTCGGCAGCGAGGCATCCATACTCAGTCCCCAGCCGCCCGGCGGCCGGGTGTCCACACCTGGTCCCCAGCCGCCTGGGGGCGGCGGGGTGTCCATAGACGGTCCCCAGCCACCCCGATTTCTCCGCGGAACATCCCCACACACTTTTCTTAGACTGGCCTGCTTTAGGGCAGCATTGGATGAGCCCACTAGAGAACCCGACTCCATCAGGGGAGGTGAGAATGCCAAGGTGAGGAGCATGATGATGATAGAAGTTAGCATCTGCTTTGTTTTGTTGGAATGCAACCTGCCACCAACCCACCCCGATGCTGCAATACCATACTGCTAGCATGCGTGCACTTGAAATTGGGCCTTTTAGGCATGTGGAGGCCAGAGCTGGCCACTACCTCATGGCTGCTTCGGCAGCGAGGTATCGATACTCAGTCCCCAGCCGCCCGGCGGCCGGGTGTCCATGCTCGGTCCCCAGCCGCCAGGGGGCGGCCGGGTGTCCACACTCGGTCCCCAGCCGCCCCGCGGCCAGGTGTCCATAAACGGTTCCAAGCCGCCCCGATTTCTCCGCGGAACATCCCCACACACTTTTCTTAGACTGGCCTGCTTTAGGGCAGCATTGGACGAGCCCACCAAAGAACCCGACTTCTCCGGTGGGCCCTGGCTTCTCTATCAGGGGAGTTGAGAGTGCCAAGGTGAGGAGCATGATGAGGATGATAGAAGTTAGCATCTGCTTTGTTTTCAAGGAATGCAAGCGCATGTATGTAGTAGTGGCTAGGCCTGAGGTGGTCAGCGTTTTGGCGCATATCCTACCTCCTCCGTGGATTGCTGGATGTTTTCCTGCTACTATCCAAGTTCTATGACTCTCGTTAAAACAAAGCTTCAAGTGATAAATGATGGATGAGGTAGTGGCAAAGGAGAAAGAGCAGGAGGAACAGGGACCATTCACATCAATATCAGGCCAGTCAACCACATATGTCTTGTAGGATATGTTTCTGTAACAAAAGGAGCGGTTTGGCTACACAGTTATAGGGCATACAGTGAGTGCAATGCCTACCAAAACTTTTGAGGCACTCCAATGCCCCTTGGAAATGACATGGAGGTCAGAGGGCCTTAACTAAACCTTTTTTTCCATTTATGGCAACTGGGTCTCCTGTGCACTGTTGGCCTAAGCAGTGAATGGAAGGCTTTCCAAAAATTATAAGGAACTGCAATGCCCCTGGAAACAGACGTGGATTACAGCGTACTAAAAACCTTCTACCCATTATTGGGGAGTGTGTCTCCCTTAGTTTTCACCTTTGCATTGAAAAGCAAAAGCTGACTAAAATTAGGAGGAAATGCAATGCCCGTTGGAAGAGTCGTGGAGATTAGAGGTAAGGTAATTAAAAACAACATTTCAATGCCCCTTGGAAGAGCTGTGGAGTTCAGAGTGGCTTAAGAAGACGCTTTTAATGCCCCTTTGAAGAGACGTGGAGGTCACAGTAGCTTAACAAGACGGTTTTAATGCCCCTTACAAGAGCCATACAGTACAGCATCTTAAAAACATTATTCCCATTATTGGGGAGTGGGTCTCCCATAGTATTTGCTTATGCCTTCCAAGCAAAAGCTTCAAAAAATTATGAGAAAATGCAATGCCCGTTCGAAGAGTCGTGGAGGTCCCAGTAGCTTAACAAGACGCTTTTAATGCCCCTCAGAAGAGACGTGGAGGTCAGAGTGGCATAACAAGACGGTTTTAATGCCCCTTACAAGACACGTGGAGGTCAGAGTGGTATAACAAGACGCTTTTAATGCCCCTCAGAAGAGACGTGGAGGTCAGAGTGGTATAACAAGACGGTTTTAATGCCCCTTACAAGAGACGTGGAGGTCAGAGTGGTATAACAAGATGGTTTTAATGCCCCTCAGAAGAGACGTGGAGGTCAGAGTGGTATAACAAGACGGTTTTAATGCCCCTCTGAAGAGACGTGGAGGTCAGAGTGGTATAACAAGACGGTTTTAATGCCCCTTACAAGACACGTGGAGGTCAGAGTGGTATAACAAGACGGTTTTAATGCCCCTTACAAGACACGTGGAAGTCAGAGTGGTATAACAAGACTCTTTTAATGCCCCTTACAAGAGACGTGGAGGTCAGAGTGGTATAACAAGACGGTTTTAATGCCCCTTACAAGAGACGCTCATTATTCTGGCATTTGGCAAATATTAAAAATGATGGTAATCCTAATTGACCTAAAATGGGAAAGGTTTATTATGATTTCATGTCAGATATTGAGAAAAACCTGCAGATGTGTCTATTTATACAGTGTATGGAAACTTCTGATTTCAACTGTGTATATATATATATATGTGTATATTATATACACGGCGAAGCTCACACAACACAACACCCACAGCAGAGGAACGGGCTGCACACACACCTGCTCCTGTCAGTGCTGTGAGCGCTCCTCATATCGCTGCTGGCTCCGCCCCTCATATCGCTGCTGGCTCCGCCTCTCATATCGCTGCTGGCTCCGCCCCTCATGTCGCTGCTGGCTCCGCCCCTCATATCGCTGCTGGCTCTGCCCCTCACATCGCTGCTGGCTTCGCCCATCAGCCGCTCACAGTCCTCAGCAATATGGAGACATCCGCACTGATCAGAATCCTTGGGGGGGTGGCCTGTCACTGTAGTCACACAAGGGTTGTCATGGAGATCTCAAGGGAAGGCAGGTGGGCGGGGCTTAGAGCAGGAAGTAGAAGCCGTGCAGTGTGATTGGCTCCTTACCTTCTGCCAGTAATGGAGCAGATATATGGCTCCTATATAATGGAGGGGGCTCAGGAGGGGTTCCCCACCCAAAAGGTCAGGGGATAAATAATACTGGACATGAGCGAGGGCAGGAGGACATTATTCTATATTGTAAGAAATCTGATTTCTTCTTTCCTCACAGTTTTTCCTGTGCAAGGCCACATGTATTGTGCGATAATCTGTGAATATGGGGGGGATCTGCTCCTCACATCCACATCAATCCCCCCACGTCTGAGCTCTCCCTTACAGGGGTCTTCTGCTCTGCACATTGATGCCGTATCCATGGAGATGACATCATGGCCGGTACATGCGGATCTCCCCGATGGGACCCTCATGTATCTGGAGGACGAGGCACTGCTGCTCCTCGGGGAGAGGGGGCACAATTCCTGTACACATGATACAGGGGCTTCTGCCATCTCTGGGCTGAGAATAATGCTGGCAGCGCGCAGTCTACATGATGTGAGGATTACAAGTCTGCAGTCACAGAGAGTCACACAGATGACTGCAGCCTTCAGCTTCACACCGGACAATCCCTTTAAATACATGTATATTGGTCTAAAAATACTTTTTACTATTTTGCTTCTTGTAACATTTGCTCTGTTCGGCCTTTACCAGCTTTTTGTTTCCCAGCAGCACATTGATGGCTGCAGAATGAGTTAACTTGAGATTCAGTCAGTGAGCTCCTTATGATGTGGAGTTTCCAGCGCTTTTATTTCTGCGATGATTTATGACTGCATCAGAGATCAGCCCAACTTTCATGCTGGTCTGTGAACTTAATCAGCACAGAGAAGGTCAGAATGAGCTCACTGATAAATTCTCAGTGAGCTCATTCTGCAACTAGCAATGCAAAGGAAATAAAAAAGCCAAATTGTTTATGAAACGTTATTGAAAAAAATATTTGTATGTATATATTTAGCCCAAAATGTCTGAGTGTCCATATCCTTAGTACCAGCACAGCTGAGGATTTGGTATAATCAGGGGCGTACATAGGACGCAGAAGTTCTAATTGGGCCCCCCCCCCCCAGCAACAAAAATGTAAATAATTGTCGGGGTCGCAGAAGATCAGATCTCACAACCTTCCAGCCTTTACATAGTAATTTTCCTCCTGCTGAAGTCCTAGATCCCTTTTTCATTGCCCATAAAGTGTGGTGCCAACAAAAGTGCCCCCCAAACACGGTATGATACCCCCATGGTGAATTCCTCCATATGCGCAGTATAATGACCCTACTGTACCCGACCTCAACTCCCAGGGTAAAGTATGATCCCCCAACTGCCCCACACCTCTCCACACTCCATAGAGTATAATGCACTCAGTATAAGACTCTCGCCATGGTTCTCCACACAGTATAAGGCACTCGCCATGGTCCTCCACGCAGTATAATGCACTCCCACGTGGTCCGCCACGCAGTATAATGCACTCCCTCGTGGTCCTCCACACAGTACAATGCACTCCCCGTGGTCCTCCACACAGTACAATGCACTCCCTCGTGGTCCTCCACGCAGTATAATGCACTCCCCATGGTCCTCCACGCAGTATAATGCACTCCCACGTGGTCCTCCACACAGTATAATGCACTCCCCCATGGTCCTTCACACAGTACCATGCACTCCCCCATGGTCCTCCACACAGTACAATGCACTCCCCCATGGTCCTCCACACAGTACAATGTACTCCCCCATGGTCCTCCACACAGTATAAAGCCCCCGTCTCACATAGCGATATCGCTAGTGAGATCGCTGCTGTGTCACGGTTTTGGTGACTCACCAGCGACCTCACCAGCGATGTCGCTATGTGTGACACTTTGCAGCGATCAGGCCCCTGCTGTGAGGTCGCTGATCGCTGCAAAGTATCCTGGACCATTTTTTGGTCGTTGGCCTCCCGCTGGCCAGCACACATCACTGTGTGTGACCAGCGGGACCAACGATCTGGCTGGTAACCATGGTAAACATCGGGTTACTATGGGCACGCGCGCACTTAGTAACCCGCTGTTTACCATGGATACCACTCTGCTACGGTGCGCGGAGGCTACCGTTCACCTTAGCAGAGTGGTATCCATGATAAACAGCGGGTTACTAGGGGCACACGCGCACTTAGTAACCCGATGTTTACCATAGTTACCAGCCTGCTCCTGCTTAAGCAGCAGGCTGGTAACAGGAGCAGGACATCGTGGAACGATTCTTTCCACGATATCGCTGCTCCCCTGATCGCTGGTGAGCCTGCCTGTTTGACAGCTCCCCAGCGATGTATTAGCGATGCAGCAACGATCCCTGACAGGTCGTATCGTTGTCGGGATCGCTGCTGCATCGCTTAGTGTGACGGGGCCTTAAGACACTCGCCATGGTTCTCCACTCAGAATAATGCATTCCCCCATGATCCTGTACGCAGTATAATGCAGCCCCCCATAGGGTAAAATGCAGTCCCAACCACCCGTAGGGTAAAATGCAGCCCCAGTCCTCCAGTATTATCAGTACACACTGATTTAAAAATAAATACATACTTACCGCTCCTCGTTCCCCGCTGCTTCAGTCTCTGCAGCTGATCACCTCAGCAGCTGCCAGCTCCACTGTCTGGCACAGCGTGGCGCGTCATCATGCCGCTGCGTCAGACGCAGAGGAGGAATGATGGGAGAGGGAGTGTCACATGATGCTCCCTCCTCCAGGTTTTCGTGGGCCCCGGGCGAAAGAGTCTCAGTGGCCCCTTTAACACAGCCAACCATTCATGTTGCACAGATACAGCAGAGAAATTATAGATATAGTACAATGCCAAAAATGTCACTGACTTCTTACATTTCATGAGTGATATCTACTGTAAATTCTACAATAGCTCAGAAACCGGTGAATCCTCACAGCGCACAGTGCAGACCGGACAGTATAGTCCTCCATACAGTGTTATGGCACCACATAGTCCTCCATACAGTATTATGAGCCCTATATAATGCTCCATACAAAACACTGGATCCCATATAATTCACCATAGAGAATACTGCCTGGTCCCCATGTAATGCCATATGGACCCCATACAGAGGCCCCATAAGCCCGCTGCATCCTCCCCGGGGCCCCCACAAGCCGGCTGCATCCCCCCAGGGCCCCCCTCAAGCCTGCATCACCCCCCCCAGAGCCCCCACATGCCTGCAGCATCCCCCCCATAGACCCCACAAGCCTGCAGCATCCCCCCCCAGAGCACCCACAAGCCCACAGCATCCCCTCCAGGGCCCCACAAGCCCGCAGAATCCCCCCCAGGGCCCCACAAGCCCGCAGCATCCCCTTAGGGCCCCCACAAGCCCGCAGCATCCCCCCGGGGCCCCCACAAGCCCTGGACCGTACCTGCATCACCACCAGTAAAGGTATTGAAGTTTACCCTTGTGTGTGTGCCTGTACTTCCTATGGAACCGTCCTGCCATCTCCCTCCTGCTTCCACCATCTTTCTACACCTCTACACTGCCCTGAGGCCTGCTCTACCTGTGGGGAGCCGTCCCATCATAGCTGCCCCTAACATCAGCCTCAGTGGACTGTCGCAGCGCTGGTATCCTCTTACCAGAATCCACAGGTGGCGTCACGACAATTTCCCCTATAAGCATTCCCCCCCCCCTTTGATTGACCGCCCTGGGCCACGGACTGGGCCAGCCACCGTGATATCCCCCGGCAACCAGAGGCCCGGCTGCCGAGTGACCCACGGCCCTGGGGGCGAGTCACTATGCACAGTGGTTCATGAATTAATATTCACAGTGACCCTCCATCCTGTGATTAAAAGGGTCCGTACATTTGACACCTCCGTCTGACTCCCACAGTCTCCTCCGCACAGATCGATATTAAGATGGCCACCGCAATGGCATGGGGAGTGCAGCGGTGAGTCCAGAGCGCAGCTCCTCGCTCTAAAATGCCCATCAGAAAGAAGAGGTCAGACATTTATTTTCTATGAGCGCTCTATTATCCTATTTATCAAACATCAGCACTACAAGAATCCGTCCTGAGCCGTGCTGGGATCTTTGAACGTGGGCCCCCGGGAGGATCGGTCCCCTCATGGTGGAGCAGATCACACTCATTATAATCCATCACTGATAGAAGATACATAAACAACAACACAGGATGATTGTAAAACAGTGAGGTAATATTTTATTGAGCCACCAAACACACAATAAACACATCGAACAGTCCCAGCAAATACCTAATATGGTGCAAATTACAGAGTCTCACCCTTCCGCTGACTCGCTGGGATTAAAGCAGCTGCCAATCCGAGGGGCTTCTGGGGCTGACTACCCCCACCAATGGCACCCCCACCAAAGAGCACCCACAAAGAGGAGGAAACAACAAGCTTAGAAAGCAGACAGTCCATTGAGGTACGTGGCCAGGAGACCAGAAAGTTCCAACCTGGCTTCTCCAAACATATCCATGGAACTAGGTGACCGGAAGGTCCCGACTTGGCTTTTTCCGAGCATATTCACGAGTTCCAGGTGGCCGGAGTGTCCCAACCTGGCTACTCCAAACATCTCCATGGGACCAGGTGACTGGTGGGTCCCAACCTGGTTTTCCCAGATGTATCCATGGGTTCTATAGTAGTCAGTGGAGCAGATTTGTATTCCTCCAGCCGGGGCTGTGGTCCCTTAAGCTGGCATCCTGTAGAAACCAAATCTGTGTCCCTCTTAATGGATTCATGGTGTTCTGTAGAGCTTTCCCATAGAGTGTTCCTGGCAGTGGTTTTGTAAAAAGTCTCCTTTATGTAGTTCACAACTGTCCTTCTTCAAGACTTCATCCACAGGTCAAGAGAAAGGGGTGGTGTTACTAATTCCCATTACTGGAGCATCCACAGTTCATCCCCCAATGTTGACTTGCAAACATTGCAAACATTGAAGGATAAACTATAAATTCCGAAACAATGCAAGTCAACAAATTGCATGGACTTCTAAAATGGTAATCAACATATTTAGCAAACATCCATTGTTCAAAGAGCCTGCGTCCCTGTATTGCAAAGATAACAGTACAATAAACCAGAAGAGTTGATATAAGAGGTAAATAACCATTTATCAATTAACAAATATCACCTCAACCTACAAGATGAGTCAACATTCAGACTCATGACAAAAGATCATGTGCGTTGACCAACCGAAGAAAGGAACACATAAATTCAATAGTTAATAATTCAGGCAATAGTCTATCATTCTGGGCCTATGGAATTTACATCTGGATAATTACGATTAAATGCTGTGTCGTCACAGGCCCCTTTAGTTTTAGGGACTGGCAGGGGTCCTTTACAGTTGCTCTCCCACTAGTTCATCCTTCTTTCCTTTACTCCGTTTCAATAAAATATTTGGAAATATACAAAGTAAAAACTCAAATATAATTTTTTTTCTTACATTAAAACTAGATTTTATTAAAATAAACCCCCAAAAAACAAGAACAAAAAAACTAAACCTGATTAACATCGCAGAGAACAACAACCCAAACTGTACAACGATCACATGATTTATCCGGCACGAAAAACAGCATCAAGAATAAAATAGTAACAATTAATGGCAAAATTGTAGCTTTTGTTCATTTTGTCTCTATACTGCACGATAAACGCTGGAAAGAAAAAATATAAGAACCATTCCTGGGGTTTTGCCACTGAATGCTGGAAAAAATAAAAAAACATCAGCAGAATTGTTTTTTATTAATCTCATGCAAAAGAAAAATGGAATAAAAATTATAAAAACGTCTGTTCCCCAAAATGTTACCAGTGAATCCTATAGCTGCTCCGCATGGACCCAAACTGGTAAACTAAAAACTCCTGCATGCCCCGTGTGTGTGTGTGTATGTATATATATATATATACATACACATATATATATACTCCTCTGTACTATATACACGGCAGAGCTCACACGCCACAACATGCTCCGCTGTGGGGGGGACTTGTCTATATACTGTATGCTGTGTGTGGGGGACTTGTCTATATACTGTATGCTGTGTGGGGGGACTTGTCTATATACTGTATGCTGTGTGGGGGGACTTGTCTATATACTGTATGCTGTGTGTGGGGGACTTGTCTATATACTGTATGCTGTGTGTGGGGGACTTGTCTATATACCGTATGCTGTGTGTGGGGGACTTGTCTATATACTGTATGCTGTGTGGGGGGACTTGTCTATATACTGTATGCTGTGTGGGGGGACTTGTCTATATACTGTATGCTGTGTGTGGGGGACTTGTCTATATACTGTATGCTGTGTGTGGGGGACTTGTCTATATACTGTATGCTGTGTGGGGGGACTTGTCTATATACTGTATGCTGTGTGGGGGGACTTGTCTATATACCGTATGCTGTGTGTGGGGGACTTGTCTATATACTGTATGCTGTGTGTGGGGGACTTGTCTATATACTGTCTGCTGTGTGGGGGGGACTTGTCTATATACTGTATGCTGTGTGTGGGGGACTTGTCTATATACTGTATGCTGTGTGTGGGGGACTTGTCTATATACTGTATGCTGTGTGGGGGGACTTGTCTATATACTGTATGCTGTGTGGGGGGACTTGTCTATATACTGTATGCTGTGTGTGGGGGACTTGTCTATATACTGTATGCTGTGTGGGGGGACTTGTCTATATACTGTATGCTGTGTGTGGGGGACTTGTCTATATACTGTATGCTGTGTGGGGGGACTTGTCTATATACCGTATGCTGTGTATGGGGGACTTGTCTATATACCGTATGCTGTGTGGGGGGAACTTGTCTATATACCGTATGCTGTGTGTGGGGGACTTGTCTATATACCGTATGCTGTGTGGGGGGCTTGTCTATATACCGTATGCTGTGTGTGGGGGACTTGTCTATATACTGTATGCTGTGTGTGGGGACTTGTCTATATACTGTATGCTGTGTGTGGGGGACTTGTCTATATACCGTATGCTGTGTGTGGGGACTTGTCTATATACCGTATGCTGTGTGTGGGGGACTTGTCTATATACCGTATGCTGTGTGTGGGGGACTTGTCTATATACCGTATGCTGTGTGTGGGGGTCTTGTCTATATACCGTATGCTGTGTGGGGGGGACTTGTCTATATACCGTATGCTGTGTGGTGGGGGAGGGGGTGCTGGACTTGGTTCTCTTTGCTATATGTGGGGGAGGGAGACCTGGATAAATATGCTATACATGGAGAAGGGGATCTTGGCTATATACTTTGTGTGGGGGAGCGGGGACCTGGATAAATATGCTATACATGGAGGAGGGGACCTTGGCTATATACTGTGTGTGGGGGAGCGGAGACAGGGATAAATATGCTATACATGGAGGAGGGGACCTTGGCTATATACTGTGTGTGGGGGAGCGGAGACCTGGATAAATATGCTATACATGGAGGAGGGGACCTTGGCTACATACTGTGTGTGGGGGAGCGGGGACCTGGCTATATGTGGTAGGTGTGGGGCAGTTGATGTTACGGGGGCAGCTTTATTGTGAATGTATATGTAGTGGGTACAATGTGGAGGACTCTTTATAGATCACAGACATCATATGTGCTGATCAGGAGCCTTTCTGTGAATGCTATGTGTCAGGTCAGAGCTGCACTATTGCTGGATGATCTTGTGGGTGAACGTCTCATTCAGACGTCTGTTTTTTTACATCCATGTTATTGACAGACATAATACGCACCTTTATCATCTATGGGGCAGCTCACATATCCATATATATATATATTTTTTTTATTTGCATATAGTAACAAACATTGATACAATTCGGATCGATCCCTTTGATGAAAATCAGTTTTGTTTTTTTTCCTGTACCAGAAAACTACAGATGTCTGAATGAGGCCTGAAGATCTGTTCAAATGTGGCAGATTGTTCCTGGAGGATTTCCATAGAAAATCAGAGCAAATTAGCAAAAATCCACAAGAAAATCCACAACAGCAAATTTGCACTTCATGATTTTGGTGCAGATCTTTCTGGTAATTCACTGTGGAAAACAGCAGCGTGTAAAATAAAAAGAAATAAACTTGCTGGGAGTTGTAGTCCCTCACCACATACTGCACTGCTATTATGACGCAGTGATGGTTTAGTTACATGATCGGTGCCTGCGCTGTCACTTGCTGGGAGTTGTAGTCCCTCACCACATACTGCAGTGCTATTATGACGCAGTGATGGTTTAGTTACATGATCGGTGCCTGCGCTGTCACTTGCTGGGAGTTGTAGTCCCTCACCACATACTGCAGTGCTATTATAACGCAGTGATGGTTTAGTTACATGACCAGTGCCTGCGCTGTCACTTGCTGGGAGTTGTAGTCCCTCACCACATACTGCAGTGCTATTATGACGCAGTGATGGTTTAGTTACATGATCGGTGCCTGCACTGTCACTTGCTGGGAGTTGTAGTCCCTTACCACATACTGCAGTGCTATTATGACGCAGTGATGGTGAACTGTATATCTAATCCTATCCTGTGTGATACTGTTTGCTGAGCCATGTATCTAATCCCGCCCTGTGCGATACGGTCTGCTGAGCCGTGTATCTAATCCACTCCTGTGTGATACTGTCTGCTGAGCTGTGTTTCTAATCCTATGCTGTGTGATACTGTCTGGTGAGCAGTGTATCTAATCCTCTCCTGTGCGATACTGTCTGCTGAGCCGTGTATCTAATCCTCTCCTGGTGAAACTGTGTGCTGAGCTGTGTATCTAATATCATCCTGTGTGATACTGTCTGCTGAGCTGTGTATCTAATCCTCTCCTGTGTGATACTGTCTGCTGAGCTGTGTATCTAATCCTCTAATGTGTGATACTGTCTGCTGAGCTGTGTATCTAATTGTCTCCTGTGTGATACTGTCTGATGAACTGTGTATCTAATCCTATCCTGTGTGATACTGTCTGCTGAGCCGTGTATCTAATCCCGCCCTGTGCGATACTGTCTGCTGAGCCGTGTATCTAATCCACTCCTGTGTGATACTGTCTGCTGAGCTGTGTATCTAATACTATGCTGTGTGATACTGTCAGCTGAGCTGTGTATCTAATCCTCTCCTGTGTGATACTGTCTGCTGAGCCGTGTATCTAATCCTCTGTGTAATACTGTGTGTTGAGCCGTGTATCTAATCCTCTCCTGTGTGATACTGTCTGCTGAGCAGTGTATCTAATCTTATCCTGTGTGATACTGTCTGCTGAGCTGTGTATCTAATCCCCTCCTGTGTGATACTGTCTGCTGAGCTGTGTATCTAATCCTATGATGTGTATCTAATCCTCTCCTGTGTGATACTGTCTACTGAGCCGTGTATCTAATCCCCTCCTGTGATACTGTCTGCTGAGCCGTGTATCTAATCCTATCCTGTGTGATACTGTCTGCTGAGCTGTGTATCTAATCCTATCCTGTGTGATACCATCTGCTGAGCAGTGTATCTAATCCTATCCTGTGTGATACTGTTTGCTGACCTGTGTATCTAATCCTATGCTGTGTGATACTGTCTGCTGAGCTGTGTATCTAATCCTGTCCTGTGTGATACTGTCTGCTGAGCTGTGCATCTAATCATATCCTGTGTGATACCATCTGCTAAACAGTGTATCTAATCATCCCCTGTGTGATACTGTCTGCTGAGCTGTGTATCTAATCCTCTCCTGTGTGATACTGTCTGCTGAGCCGTGTATCTCTAATCCTACCCTGTGTGACACTGTCTGCTGAGCCGTGTATCTAATTCTCTCCTGTGTGATACCGTCTGCTGAGCTGTGTATCTAATACTCTCCTGTGTGATACTGTCTGCTGAGCAGTGTATCTAATACTATCCTGTGTGATACTGTCTGCTCAGCCGTGTATCTAATCCACTCCTGTGTGATACTGTCTGCTGAGCTGTGTATCTAATCCTATGCTGTGTGATACTGTCTGCTGATCTGTGTATCTAATCCTCTCCTGTGTGATACTGTCTGCTGAGCCGTGTATCTAATCCTATTCTGTGTGATACTGTCTGCTGAGCTGTGTATCTAATCCTCTCCTGTGTGATACTGTCTGCTGAGCTGTGTATCTAATCCTGTCCTGTGTGATACTGTCTGCTGAGCCGTGTATCTAATCCTATGCTGTGCGATACTGTCTGCTGAGCTGTGTATCTAATCCTATGCTGTGTGATACTGTCTGCTGAGCTGTGTATCTAATCCTATGCTGTGTGATACTGCCTGTTGAGCTGTGTATCTAATCCTATGCTGTGTGATACTGTCTCCTCAGCTGTGTATCTAATCCCCTCCTGTGTGATACTGTCTGCTGAGCCGTGTATCTAATCCTATGCTGTGTGATACTGTCTGCTGAGCCATGTATCTAATCCTCTCCTGTGAGATACTGTCTGCTGAGCTGCGTATCTAATCCTCTCCTGTGTGATACTGTCTGATGAACTGTGTATCTAATCCTGGCCTATGTGATACTGTCTGCTGAGCTGTGCATCTAATCCTCTCCTGTGTAATACTGTCTGCTGAACTGTGTATCTAATCTTATCCTGTGTGATACTGTCTGCTGAGCTGTGTATCTAATCTTATCCTGTGTGATACTGTCTGCTGAGCTGTGTATCTAATCCCCTCCTGTGTGATACTGTCTGCTGAGCTGTGTATCTAATCCCCTCCTGTGTGATACTGTCTGTTGAGTCGTTTATCTAATCCTATGCTGTGTGATACTGCCTGCTGAGCTGTGTATCTAAACCTATGCTGTGTATCTCATCCTCTCCTGTGTGATACTGTCTGCTGAGCTGTGTATCTAATCCTCTCCTGTGTGATACTGTCTGCTGAGCTATGTATCTAATCCTGTGTGATACTGTCTGCTGAGCTGTGTATCTAATTCTCTCCTGTGTGATACCATCTGCTGAGCTGTGTATCTAATACTCTCCTGTGTGATACTGTCTGCTGAGCTGTGTATCTAATCCCCTCCTGTGTGATACTGTCTGCTGAGCTGTGTATCTAATCCCCTCCTGTGTGATACTGTCTGCTGAGCCGTGTATCTAATCCACTCCTGTGTGATACTGTCTGCTGAGCTGTGTATCTAATCCTATGCTGTGTGATACTGTCTGCTGATCTGTGTATCTAATCCTCTCCTGTGTGATACTGTCTGCTGAGCTGTGTATCTAATCCTACGCTGTGTGATACTGTCTGCTGAGCTGTGTATCTAATCCTCTCCTGTGTGATACTGTCTGCTGAGCTGTGTATCTAATCCTGTCCTGTGTGATACTGTCTGCTGAGCCGTGTATCTAATCCTATGCTGTGTGATACTGTCTGCTGAGCTGTGTATCTAATCTTATACTGTGTGATACTGCCTGCTGAGCTGTGTATCTAATCCTATGCTGTGTGATACTGTATGCTGAGCAGTGTATCTAATCCTCTCCTGTGTGATACTGTCTCCTCAGCTGTGTATCTAATCCCCTCCTGTGTGATACTGTCTGTTGAGCCGTGTATCTAATCCTATGCTGTGTGATACTGTCTGCTGAGCTGCGTATCTAATCCTCTCCTGTGTGATACTGTCTGCTGAGCTGTGCATCTAATCCTCTCTTGTGTAATACTGTCTGCTGAGCTGTGTATCTAATCTTATCCTGTGTGATACTGTCTGCTGAGCTGTGTATCTAATCTTATCCTGTGTGATACTGTCTGCTGAGCTGTGTATCTAATCCCTTCCTGTGTGATACTGTCTGTTGAGCCGTGTATCTAATCCTATGCTGTGTGATACTGTCTGCTGAGCTGTGTATCTAAACCTATGCTGTGTATCTCATCCTCTCCTGTGTGATACTGTCTGCTGAGCTGTGTATCTAATCCTCTCCTGTGTGATACTGTCTGCTGAGCTATGTATCTAATCCTGTGTGATACTGTCTGCTGAGCTGTGCATCTAATCCTATCCTGTGTGATACTATCCGCAGAGCAGTGTATCTAATCTTATCCTGTGTGATACTGTCTGCTGAGCTGTGTATCTAATCCCCTCCTGTGTGATACTGTCTGCTGAGCTGTGTATCTAATCCCCTCCTGTGTGATACTGTCTGCTGAACCGTGTATCTAATCCTATGCTGTGTGATGCTGTCTGCTGAGCCATGTATCTAATCCTCTCCTGTGTGATACTGTCTGCTGAGCCGTGTATCTAATCCTCTCCTGTGTGATAATGTCTGCTGAGCCGTGTATCTAATCCACTCCTGTGTGATACTGTCAGCTGAGCTGTGTATCTAATCCTCTCCTGTGTGATACTATCTGCTGAGCTGTGTATCTAATCCTCTCCTGTGTCATACTGTCTGATGAGCTGTGTATCTAATCCTCTCCTGTGTGATACTGCCTACTGAGCTGTGTATCTAATCCTATCCTGTGTGATACTGTCTGCTGAGTCGTGTATCTAATCCCGCCCTGTGCGATACTGTCTGCTGAGCCGTGTATCTAATCCACTCCTGTGTGATACTGTCAGCTGAGCTGTGTATCTGATCCTCTCCTGTGTGATACTGTCTGCTGAGCCGTGTATCTAATCCTCTCCTGTGTGATACTGCCTACTGAGCTGTGCATCTAATCCTATCCTGTGTGATACCATCAGCTGAGCAGTGTATCTATTCCTATCCTGTGTGATACCATCTGCTGAGCTGTGTATCTAATCCTATCCTGTGTGATACTGTCTGCTGAGCTGTGTATCTAATGCTATCCTGTGTGATACTATCTGCTGAGCTGTGTATCTAATCCTCTCCTGTGTGATACTGTCTGCTGAGCCGTGTATCTAATCCTCTCCTGTGTGATACTGTCTGCTGAGCTGTGTATCTAATCCTCTCCTGTGTGATACTGTCTGCTGAGCCGTGTATCTAATCCTGTGCTGTGTGATACTGTCTGATGAGCTATGTATCTAATCCTCTCCTGTGTGATACTGTCTGCTGAGCTGTGTATCTAATCCTCTCCTGTGTGATACTGTCTGCTGAGCTGTGTATCTAATCCACTCCTGTGTGATACTGTCTGATGAGCTATGTATCTAATCCTCTCCTGTGTGATACTGTCTGCTGAGCCGTGTATCTAATCCTCTCCTGTGTGATACTGTCTGCTGAGCTGTGTATCTAATCCTCTCCTGTGTGATACTGTCTGCTGAGCCGTGTATCTAATCCTACCCTGTGTGATACTGTCTGCTGAACCGTGTATCTAATCCTGCCCTGTGTGATACTGTCTGCTGAGCAGTGTATCTAATTCTATCCTGTGTGATACCATCTGCTGAGCTGTGTATCTAATCCTCTCCTGT
The DNA here is from genome assembly GCF_046119375.1 of Phyllobates terribilis. Lineage (NCBI taxonomy): Eukaryota > Metazoa > Chordata > Amphibia > Anura > Dendrobatidae > Phyllobates > Phyllobates terribilis. Next base: position 410,091 of record NW_027363737.1, read on the forward strand.
GTGATACTGTCTGCTGAGCTGTGTATCAAATCCTCTCCTGTGTGATACTGTCTGCTGAGCCGTGTATCTAATCCTACCCTGTGTGATACTGTCTGCTGAACCGTGTATCTAATCCTGCCCTGTGTGATACTGTCTGCTGAGCTGTGTATCTAATCCTATCCTGTGTGATACCATCTGCTGAGCCGTGTAACTAATCCTCTGCTGTGTGATACTGTCTGCTGAGCCCTGTATCTAATCATATCCTGTGTGATACCATCTGCTGAGCAGTGTATCTAAACCTATCCTGTGTGATACCAGCTGCTGAGCTGTGTATCTAATCCTATCCTTTGTGATACTGTCTGATGAGCTGTGTATCTAATCCTTTCCTGTGTGATACCATCTGCTGAGCTGTGTATCTAATCCTCTCCTGTGTGATAATGTCTGCTGAGCTGTGTATCTAATCCTCTCCTGTGTGATACTGTCTGCTGAGCTGTGTATCTAATCCTGTCCTGTGTGATACAGTCCGCTGAGCTATGTATCTAATCCTATCCTGTGTGATACTGTCTGCTGAGCTGTGTATCTAATCCTATCCTTTGTGATACTGTCTGCTGAGCTGTGTATCTAATCCTTTCCTGTGTGATACCATCTGCTGAGCCGTGTATCTAATCCTCTCCTGTGCGATATTCTCTGCTGAGCTGTGTATCTAATCCTCTCCTGTGTGATACTGTCTGCTGAGCTGTGCATCTAATCCGATCCTGTGTGATACTGTCTGCTGAGCTGTGTATCTAATCCTATCCTGTGTGATACCATCTGCTGAGCTGTGTATCTAATCCTATCCTGTGTGATACTGTCTGCTGAGCCGTGTATCTAATCCCGCCCTGTGCGATACTGTCTGCTGAGCCGTGGATCTAATCCACTCCTGTGTGATACTGTCTGCTGAGCTGTGTATCTAATCCTCTCCTGTGTGATACTGTCTGCTGAGCCGTGTATCTAATCCACTCCTGTGTGATACTGTCTGATGAACTGTGTATCTAATCCTATCCTGTGTGATACTGTCTGCTGAGCCGTGTATCTAATCCCGCCCTGTGCGATACTGTCTGCTGAGCCGTGTATCTAATCCACTCCTGTGTGATACTATCTGCTGAGCTTTGTATCTAATCCTGTGCTGTGTGATACTGTCAGCTGAGTTGTGTATCTAATCCTATCCTGTGTGATACTGTCTGCTGAGCTGTGTATCTAATCCTCTCCTGTGTGATACTGTCTGCTGAGCTGTGTATCTAATCCTCTCCTGTGTGATACTGTCAGGTGAGCTGTGTAGCTAATCCACTCCTGTGTGATACTGTCTGCTGAGCTGTGTATCTAATCCTGTCCTGTGTGATATTGTCAGCTGAGCTGTGTATCTAATCCTCTCCTGTGTGATACTGTCTGCTGAGCTGTGTATCAAATCCTCTCCTGTGTGATACTGACTGCTGTGCTGTGTATCTAATCCTATGCTGTGTGATACTGTCTGCTGAGCTGTGTATCTAATCCTATGCTGTGTGATACAGTCTGCTGAGCTGTATCTCTAATCCTACCCTGTGTGATACTCTCTGCTCAACCGTGTATCTAATCCTCTCCTGTGTGATACCGTCTGCTGAGCAGTGTATCTAATCCTCTCCTGTGTGATACCGGCTGCTGAGCTGTGTATCTAATCCTCTCCTGTGCGATACTGTCTGCTGAGCTGTGTATCTAATCCTCTCCTGTGTGATACTGTCAGCTGAGCTGTGTATCTAATCCTCTCCTGTGTGATACTGTCTGCTGAGCTGTGTATCTAATCCTGTCCTGTGTGATACTGTCTGATGAGCTATGTATCTAATCCTCTCCTGTGCGATACTGTCTGCTGAGCTGTGTATCTAATCCTCTCCTGTGTGATACTGTCAGCTGAGCTGTGTATCTAATCCTCTCCTGTGTGATATTGTCTGCTGAGCCGTGTATCTAATCCTGTCCTGTGTGATACTGTCTGATGAGCTATGTATCTAATCCTCTCCTGTGTGATACTGTCTGCTGAGCTGTGTATCTAATCCTGTCCTGTGTGATACTGTCTGATGAGCTATGTATCTAATCCTCTCCTGTGCGATACTGTCTGATGAGCCGTGTATCTAATCCTCTCCTGTGTGATACTGTCTGCTGAGCTGTGCATCTAATCCTCTCCTGTGTGATACTATCTGCTGAGCAGTGTATCTAATCCTCTCCTGTGTGATACTGTCTGCTGAGCCGTGTATCTAATCCTCTCCTGTGTGATACTGTCTGCTGAGCTGTGTATCTAATCATCTCCTGTGTGATACTGTCTGCTGAGCCGTGTATCTAATCCTCTCCTGTGTGATACTGTCTGCTGAGCTGTGTATCTAATCCTCTCCTGTGTGATACTGTCTGCTGAGCCGTGTATCTAATCCTACCCTGTGTGATACTGTCTGCTGAACCGTGCATCTAATCCTGCCCTGTGTGATACCGTCTGCTGAGCCATGTATCTAATCCTATGCTGTGTAATACTGTCTGCTGAGCAGTGTATCTAATTCTATCCTGTGTGATACCATCTGCTGAGCTGTGTATCTAATCCTCTCCTGTGTGATACTGTCTGCTGAGCTGTGTATCAAATCCTCTCCTGTGTGATACTGTCTGCTGAGCCGTGTATCTAATCCTACCCTGTGTGATACTGTCTGCTGAACAGTGTATCTAATCCTATCCTGTGTGATACCATCTGCTGAGCTGTGTATCTAATCCTCTCCTGTGTGATACTGTCTGCTGAGCTGTGTATCAAATCCTCTCCTGTGTGATACTGTCTGCTGAGCCGTGTATCTAATCCTACCCTGTGTGATACTGTCTGCTGAACCGTGTATCTAATCCTGCCCTGTGTGATACTGTCTGCTGAGCTGTGTATCTAATCCTATCCTGTGTGATACCATCTGCTGAGCCGTGTAACTAATCCTCTCCTGTGTGATACTGTCTGCTGAGCCCTGTATCTAATCATATCCTGTGTGATACCATCTGCTGAGCAGTGTATCTAAACCTATCCTGTGTGATACCAGCTGCTGAGCTGTGTATCTAATCCTATCCTTCGTGATACTGTCTGCTGAGCTGTGTATCTAATCCTCTCCTGTGTGATACTATCTGCTGAGCAGTGTATCTAATCCTCTCCTGTGTGATACTATCTGCTGAGCAGTGTATCTAATCCTATCTTGTGTGATACCATCTGCTGAGCTGTGTATCTAATCCTCTCCTGTGTGATAATGTCTGCTGAGCCGTGTATCTAATCCTCTCCTGTGTGATACTGTCTGCTGAGCTGTGTATCTAATCCTGTCCTGTGTGATACAGTCCGCTGAGCTATGTATCTAATCCTCTCCTGTGCGATATTGTCTGCTGAGCTGTGTATCTAATCCTCTCCTGTGTGATACTGTCTGCTGAGCTGTGCATCTAATCCTATCATGTGTGATACTATCTGATGAGCAGTGTATCTAATCCTATCCTGTGTGATACTGTCTGCTGAGCCGTGTATCTAATCCCGCCCTGTGCGATACTGTCTGCTGAGCCGTGGATCTAATCCACTCCTGTGTGATACTGTCTGCTGAGCTGTGTATCTAATCCCGCCCTGTGCGATACTGTCTGCTGAGCCGTGTATCTAATCCACTCCTGTGTGATACTGTCTGATGAACTGTGTATCTAATCCTATCCTGTGTGATACTGTCTGCTGAGCCGTGTATCTAATCCCGCCCTGTGCGATACTGTCTGCTGAGCCGTGTATCTAATCCACTCCTGTGTGATACTATCTGCTGAGCTTTGTATCTAATCCTGTGCTGTGTGATACTGTCAGCTGAGTTGTGTATCTAATCCTATCCTGTGTGATACCATCTGCTGAGCTGTGTATCTAATCCTTTCCTGTGTGATACTGTCTGCTGAGCTGTGCATCTATTCCTCTCCTGTGTGATACCGTCTGCTGAGCCGTGTATCTAATCCTCTCCTGTGTGATACTGTCTGCTGAGCTATGTATCTAATCCTCTCCTGTGTGATACTGTTTGCTGAGCTGTGTATCTAATCCTATCCTGTGTGATACTGTCTGCTGAGCCATGTATATAATCCTCTACTGTGTGATACTGTCAGGTGAGCTGTGTATCTAATCCTGTCCTGTGTGATACTGTCTGCTGAGCAGTGTATCTAATTCCATCATGTTTGATACCATCTGCTGATCCGTGTATCTAATCCTCTCCTGTGTGATACTGTCTGCTGAGCTGTGTATCAAATCCTCTCCTGTGTGATACTGACTGCTGTGCTGTGTATCTAATCCTATGCTGTGTGATACTGTCTGCTGAGCTGTATCTCTAATCCTACCCTGTGTGATACTGTCTGCTCAACCGTGTATCTAATCCTCTCCTGTGTGATACCGTCTGCTGAGCAGTGTATCTAATCCTCTCCTGTGTGATACCGGCTGCTGAGCTGTGTATCTAATCCTCTCCTGTGCGATACTCTCTGCTGAGCTGTGTATCTAATCCTTTCCTGTGTGATACTGTGTGCTGAGCTGTGTATGTAATCCTCTGTGTGATACTGTCTGATGAGCTGTGTATCTAATCCTATCCTGTGTGATACCGTCTACTGAGCTGTGTATCTAATCCACTCCTGTGTGATACTGTCTGCTGAGCTGTGTATCTAATGCCCTCCTGGGTGATACTGTCTGCTGAACCGTGTATCTAATCCTATGCTGTGTGATGCTGTCTGCTGAGCCATGTATCTAATCCTCTCCTGTGTGATACTGTCTGCTGAGCTTTGTGTCTAATCCTATCCTGTGTGATACTGTCTGCTGAGCTGTGTATCTAATCCTCTCCTGTGTGATAATGTCTGCTGAGCCGTGTATCTAATCCACTCCTGTGTGATACTGTCAGCTGAGCTGTGTATCTAATCCTCTCCTGTGTGATACTATCTGCTGAGCTGTGTATCTAATCCTCTCCTGTGTCATACTGTCTGATGAGCTGTGTATCTAATCCTCTCCTGTGTGATACTGCCTACTGAGCTGTGTATCTAATCCTATCCTGTGTGATACTGTCTGCTGAGTCGTGTATCTAATCCCGCCCTGTGCGATACTGTCTGCTGAGCCGTGTATCTAATCCACTCCTGTGTGATACTGTCAGCTGAGCTGTGTATCTGATCCTCTCCTGTGTGATACTGTCTGCTGAGCCGTGTATCTAATCCTCTCCTGTGTGATACTGCCTACTGAGCTGTGCATCTAATCCTATCCTGTGTGATACCATCAGCTGAGCAGTGTATCTAATCCTATCCTGTGTGATACCATCTGCTGAGCTGTGTATCTAATCCTATCCTGTGTGATACTGTCTGCTGAGCTGTGTATCTAATCCACTCCTGTGTGATACTGTCTGCTGAGCTGTATATCTAATCCTATCCTGTGTGATACTATCTGCTGAGCTGTGTATCTAATCCTCTCCTGTGTGATACTGTCTGCTGAGCTGTGTATCTAATCCTCTCCTGTGTGATACTGTCTGCTGAGCCATGTATCTAATCCTGTCCTGTGTGATACTGTCTGATGAGCTATGTATCTAATCCTCTCCTGTGTGATACTGTCTGCTGAGCTGTGTATCTAATCCTGTCCTGTGTGATACTGTCTGATGAGCTATGTATCTAATCCTCTCCTGTGCGATACTGTCTGATGAGCCGTGTATCTAATCCTCTCCTGTGTGATACTGTCTGCTGAGCTGTGCATCTAATCCTATCCTGTGTGATACTATCTGCTGAGCAGTGTATCTAATCCTCTCCTGTGTGATACTGTCTGCTGAGCCGTGTATCTAATCCTCTCCTGTGTGATACTGTCTGCTGAGCTGTGTATCTAATCCTCTCCTGTGTGATACTGTCTGCTGAGCCGTGTATCTAATCCTACCCTGTGTGATACTGTCTGCTGAACCGTGTATCTAATCCTGCCCTGTGTGATACTGTCTGCTGAGCAGTGTATCTAATTCTATCCTGTGTGATACCATCTGCTGAGCTGTGTATCTAATCCTCTCCTGTGTGATACTGTCTGCTGAGCTGTGTATCAAATCCTCTCCTGTGTGATACTGTCTGCTGAGCCGTGTATCTAATCCTACCCTGTGTGATACTGTCTGCTGAACCGTGTATCTAATCCTGCCCTGTGTGATACTGTCTGCTGAGCCCTGTATCTAATCATATCCTGTGTGATACCATCTGCTGAGCAGTGTATCTAAACCTATCCTGTGTGATACCAGCTGCTGAGCTGTGTATCTAATCCTATCCTTCGTGATACTGTCTGCTGAGCTGTGTATCTAATCCTCTCCTGTGTGATACTATCTGCTGAGCAGTGTATCTAATCCTCTCCTGTGTGATACTATCTGCTGAGCAGTGTATCTAATCCTATCTTGTGTGATACCATCTGCTGAGCTGTGTATCTAATCCTCTCCTGTGTGATAATGTCTGCTGAGCCGTGTATCTAATCCTCTCCTGTGTGATACTGTCTGCTGAGCTGTGTATCTAATCCTGTCCTGTGTGATACAGTCCGCTGAGCTATGTATCTAATCCTCTCCTGTGCGATATTGTCTGCTGAGCTGTGTATCTAATCCTCTCCTGTGTGATACTGTCTGCTGAGCTGTGCATCTAATCCTATCATGTGTGATACTATCTGATGAGCAGTGTATCTAATCCTATCCTGTGTGATACTGTCTGCTGAGCCGTGTATCTAATCCCGCCCTGTGCGATACTGTCTGCTGAGCCGTGGATCTAATCCACTCCTGTGTGATACTGTCTGCTGAGCTGTGTATCTAATCCCGCCCTGTGCGATACTGTCTGCTGAGCCGTGTATCTAATCCACTCCTGTGTGATACTGTCTGATGAACTGTGTATCTAATCCTATCCTGTGTGATACTGTCTGCTGAGCCGTGTATCTAATCCCGCCCTGTGCGATACTGTATGCTGAGCCGTGTATCTAATCCACTCCTGTGTGATACTATCTGCTGAGCTTTGTATCTAATCCTGTGCTGTGTGATACTGTCAGCTGAGTTGTGTATCTAATCCTATCCTGTGTGATACCATCTGCTGAGCTGTGTATCTAATCCTTTCCTGTGTGATACTGTCTGCTGAGCTGTGTATCTATTCCTCTCCTGTGTGATACCGTCTGCTGAGCCGTGTATCTAATCCTCTCCTGTGTGATACTGTCTGCTGAGCTATGTATCTAATCCTCTCCTGTGTGATACTGTTTGCTGAGCTGTGTATCTAATCCTATCCTGTGTGATACTGTCTGCTGAGCCATGTATATAATCCTCTACTGTGTGATACTGTCAGGTGAGCTGTGTATCTAATCCTGTCCTGTGTGATACTGTCTGCTGAGCAGTGTATCTAATTCCATCATGTTTGATACCATCTGCTGATCCGTGTATCTAATCCTCTCCTGTGTGATACTGTCTGCTGAGCTGTGTATCAAATCCTCTCCTGTGTGATACTGACTGCTGTGCTGTGTATCTAATCCTATGCTGTGTGATACTGTCTGCTGAGCTGTGTATCTAATCCTATGCTGTGTGATACTGTCTGCTGAGCTGTATCTCTAATCCTACCCTGTGTGATACTGTCTGCTCAACCGTGTATCTAATCCTCTCCTGTGTGATACCGTCTGCTGAGCAGTGTATCTAATCCTCTCCTGTGTGATACCGGCTGCTGAGCTGTGTATCTAATCCTCTCCTGTGCGATACTCTCTGCTGAGCTGTGTATCTAATCCTTTCCTGTGTGATACTGTGTGCTGAGCTGTGTATGTAATCCTCTGTGTGATACTGTCTGATGAGCTGTGTATCTAATCCTATCCTGTGTGATACCGTCTACTGAGCTGTGTATCTAATCCACTCCTGTGTGATACTGTCTGCTGAGCTGTGTATCTAATGCCCTCCTGTGTGATACTGTCTGCTGAACCGTGTATCTAATCCTATGCTGTGTGATGCTGTCTGCTGAGCCATGTATCTAATCCTCTCCTGTGTGATACTGTCTGCTGAGCTTTGTGTCTAATCCTATCCTGTGTGATACTGTCTGCTGAGCTGTGTATCTAATCCTCTCCTGTGTGATAATGTCTGCTGAGCCGTGTATCTAATCCACTCCTGTGTGATACTGTCAGCTGAGCTGTGTATCTAATCCTCTCCTGTGCGATACTGTCTGCTGAGCTGTGTATCTAATCCTCTCCTGTGTCATACTGTCTGATGAGCTGTGTATCTAATCCTCTCCTGTGTGATACTGCCTACTGAGCTGTGTATCTAATCCTATCCTGTGTGATACTGTCTGCTGAGTCGTGTATCTAATCCCGCCCTGTGCGATACTGTCTGCTGAGCCGTGTATCTAATCCACTCCTGTGTGATACTGTCAGCTGAGCTGTGTATCTGATCCTCTCCTGTGTGATACTGTCTGCTGAGCCGTGTATCTAATCCTCTCCTGTGTGATACTGCCTACTGAGCTGTGCATCTAATCCTATCCTGTGTGATACCATCAGCTGAGCAGTGTATCTAATCCTATCCTGTGTGATACTGTCTGCTGAGCTGTGTATCTAATCCTCTCCTGTGTGATAATGTCTGCTGAGCCGTGTATCTAATCCACTCCTGTGTGATACTGTCAGCTGAGCTGTGTATCTAATCCTCTCCTGTGCGATACTGTCTGCTGAGCTGTGTATCTAATCCTCTCCTGTGTCATACTGTCTGATGAGCTGTGTATCTAATCCTCTCCTGTGTGATACTGCCTACTGAGCTGTGTATCTAATCCTATCCTGTGTGATACTGTCTGCTGAGTCGTGTATCTAATCCCGCCCTGTGCGATACTGTCTGCTGAGCCGTGTATCTAATCCACTCCTGTGTGATACTGTCAGCTGAGCTGTGTATCTGATCCTCTCCTGTGTGATACTGTCTGCTGAGCCGTGTATCTAATCCTCTCCTGTGTGATACTGCCTACTGAGCTGTGCATCTAATCCTATCCTGTGTGATACCATCAGCTGAGCAGTGTATCTAATCCTATCCTGTGTGATACCATCTGCTGAGCTGTGTATCTAATCCTATCCTGTGTGATACTGTCTGCTGAGCTGTGTATCTAATCCACTCCTGTGTGATACTGTCTGCTGAGCTGTATATCTAATCCTATCCTGTGTGATACTATCTGCTGAGCTGTGTATCTAATCCTCTCCTGTGTGATACTGTCTGCTGAGCTGTGTATCTAATCCTCTCCTGTGTGATACTGTCTGCTGAGCCGTGTATCTAATCCTGTCCTGTGTGATACTGTCTGATGAGCTATGTATCTAATCCTCTCCTGTGTGATACTGTCTGCTGAGCTGTGTATCTAATCCTGTCCTGTGTGATACTGTCTGATGAGCTATGTATCTAATCCTCTCCTGTGCGATACTGTCTGATGAGCCGTGTATCTAATCCTCTCCTGTGTGATACTGTCTGCTGAGCTGTGCATCTAATCCTCTCCTGTGTGATACTATCTGCTGAGCAGTGTATCTAATCCTCTCCTGTGTGATACTGTCTGCTGAGCCGTGTATCTAATCCTCTCCTGTGTGATACTGTCTGCTGAGCTGTGTATCTAATCCTCTCCTGTGTGATACTGTCTGCTGAGCCGTGTATCTAATCCTACCCTGTGTGATACTGTCTGCTGAACCGTGTATCTAATCCTGCCCTGTGTGATACTGTCTGCTGAGCAGTGTATCTAATTCTATCCTGTGTGATACCATCTGCTGAGCTGTGTATCTAATCCTCTCCTGTGTGATACTGTCTGCTGAGCCGTGTATCTAATCCTCTCCTGTGTGATACTGTCTGCTGAGCTGTGTATCTAATCATCTCCTGTGTGATACTGTCTGCTGAGCCGTGTATCTAATCCTCTCCTGTGTGATACTGTCTGCTGAGCTGTGTATCTAATCCTCTCCTGTGTGATACTGTCTGCTGAGCCGTGTATCTAATCCTACCCTGTGTGATACTGTCTGCTGAACCGTGCATCTAATCCTGCCCTGTGTGATACCGTCTGCTGAGCCATGTATCTAATCCTATGCTGTGTAATACTGTCTGCTGAGCAGTGTATCTAATTCTATCCTGTGTGATACCATCTGCTGAGCTGTGTATCTAATCCTCTCCTGTGTGATACTGTCTGCTGAGCTGTGTATCAAATCCTCTCCTGTGTGATACTGTCTGCTGAGCCGTGTATCTAATCCTACCCTGTGTGATACTGTCTGCTGAACAGTGTATCTAATCCTATCCTGTGTGATACCATCTGCTGAGCTGTGTATCTAATCCTCTCCTGTGTGATACTGTCTGCTGAGCCGTGTATCTAATCCTACCCTGTGTGATACTGTCTGCTGAACCGTGCATCTAATCCTGCCCTGTGTGATACCGTCTGCTGAGCCATGTATCTAATCCTATGCTGTGTAATACTGTCTGCTGAGCAGTGTATCTAATTCTATCCTGTGTGATACCATCTGCTGAGCTGTGCATCTAATCCTCTCCTGTGTGATACTGTCTGCTGAGCTGTGTATCAAATCCTCTCCTGTGTGATACTGTCTGCTGAGCCGTGTATCTAATCCTACCCTGTGTGATACTGTCTGCTGAACAGTGTATCTAATCCTATCCTGTGTGATACCATCTGCTGAGCTGTGTATCTAATCCTCTCCTGTGTGATACTGTCTGCTGAGCTGTGTATCAAATCCTCTCCTGTGTGATACTGTCTGCTGAGCCGTGTATCTAATCCTACCCTGTGTGATACTGTCTGCTGAACCGTGTATCTAATCCTGCCCTGTGTGATACTGTCTGCTGAGCTGTGTATCTAATCCTATCCTGTGTGATACCATCTGCTGAGCCGTGTAACTAATCCTCTCCTGTGTGATACTGTCTGCTGAGCCCTGTATCTAATCATATCCTGTGTGATACCATCTGCTGAGCAGTGTATCTAAACCTATCCTGTGTGATACCAGCTGCTGAGCTGTGTATCTAATCCTATCCTTCGTGATACTGTCTGCTGAGCTGTGTATCTAATCCTCTCCTGTGTGATACTATCTGCTGAGCAGTGTATCTAATCCTCTCCTGTGTGATACTATCTGCTGAGCAGTGTATCTAATCCTATCTTGTGTGATACCATCTGCTGAGCTGTGTATCTAATCCTCTCCTGTGTGATAATGTCTGCTGAGCCGTGTATCTAATCCTCTCCTGTGTGATACTGTCTGCTGAGCTGTGTATCTAATCCTGTCCTGTGTGATACAGTCCGCTGAGCTATGTATCTAATCCTCTCCTGTGCGATATTGTCTGCTGAGCTGTGTATCTAATCCTCTCCTGTGTGATACTGTCTGCTGAGCTGTGCATCTAATCCTATCATGTGTGATACTATCTGATGAGCAGTGTATCTAATCCTATCCTGTGTGATACTGTCTGCTGAGCCGTGTATCTAATCCCGCCCTGTGCGATACTGTCTGCTGAGCCGTGGATCTAATCCACTCCTGTGTGATACTGTCTGCTGAGCTGTGTATCTAATCCCGCCCTGTGCGATACTGTCTGCTGAGCCGTGTATCTAATCCACTCCTGTGTGATACTGTCTGATGAACTGTGTATCTAATCCTATCCTGTGTGATACTGTCTGCTGAGCCGTGTATCTAATCCCGCCCTGTGCGATACTGTCTGCTGAGCCGTGTATCTAATCCACTCCTGTGTGATACTATCTGCTGAGCTTTGTATCTAATCCTGTGCTGTGTGATACTGTCAGCTGAGTTGTGTATCTAATCCTATCCTGTGTGATACCATCTGCTGAGCTGTGTATCTAATCCTTTCCTGTGTGATACTGTCTGCTGAGCTGTGTATCTATTCCTCTCCTGTGTGATACCGTCTGCTGAGCCGTGTATCTAATCCTCTCCTGTGTGATACTGTCTGCTGAGCTATGTATCTAATCCTCTCCTGTGTGATACTGTTTGCTGAGCTGTGTATCTAATCCTATCCTGTGTGATACTGTCTGCTGAGCCATGTATATAATCCTCTACTGTGTGATACTGTCAGGTGAGCTGTGTATCTAATCCTGTCCTGTGTGATACTGTCTGCTGAGCAGTGTATCTAATTCCATCATGTTTGATACCATCTGCTGATCCGTGTATCTAATCCTCTCCTGTGTGATACTGTCTGCTGAGCTGTGTATCAAATCCTCTCCTGTGTGATACTGACTGCTGTGCTGTGTATCTAATCCTATGCTGTGTGATACTGTCTGCTGAGCTGTATCTCTAATCCTACCCTGTGTGATACTGTCTGCTCAACCGTGTATCTAATCCTCTCCTGTGTGATACCGTCTGCTGAGCAGTGTATCTAATCCTCTCCTGTGTGATACCGGCTGCTGAGCTGTGTATCTAATCCTCTCCTGTGCGATACTCTCTGCTGAGCTGTGTATCTAATCCTTTCCTGTGTGATACTGTGTGCTGAGCTGTGTATGTAATCCTCTGTGTGATACTGTCTGATGAGCTGTGTATCTAATCCTATCCTGTGTGATACCGTCTACTGAGCTGTGTATCTAATCCAATCCTGTGTGATACTGTCTGCTGAGCTGTGTATCTAATGCCCTCCTGGGTGATACTGTCTGCTGAACCGTGTATCTAATCCTATGCTGTGTGATGCTGTCTGCTGAGCCATGTATCTAATCCTCTCCTGTGTGATACTGTCTGCTGAGCTTTGTGTCTAATCCTATCCTGTGTGATACTGTCTGCTGAGCTGTGTATCTAATCCTCTCCTGTGTGATAATGTCTGCTGAGCCGTGTATCTAATCCACTCCTGTGTGATACTGTCAGCTGAGCTGTGTATCTAATCCTCTCCTGTGTGATACTATCTGCTGAGCTGTGTATCTAATCCTCTCCTGTGTCATACTGTCTGATGAGCTGTGTATCTAATCCTCTCCTGTGTGATACTGCCTACTGAGCTGTGTATCTAATCCTATCCTGTGTGATACTGTCTGCTGAGTCGTGTATCTAATCCCGCCCTGTGCGATACTGTCTGCTGAGCCGTGTATCTAATCCACTCCTGTGTGATACTGTCAGCTGAGCTGTGTATCTGATCCTCTCCTGTGTGATACTGTCTGCTGAGCCGTGTATCTAATCCTCTCCTGTGTGATACTGCCTACTGAGCTGTGCATCTAATCCTATCCTGTGTGATACCATCAGCTGAGCAGTGTATCTAATCCTATCCTGTGTGATACCATCTGCTGAGCTGTGTATCTAATCCTATCCTGTGTGATACTGTCTGCTGAGCTGTGTATCTAATCCACTCCTGTGTGATACTGTCTGCTGAGCTGTATATCTAATCCTATCCTGTGTGATACTATCTGCTGAGCTGTGTATCTAATCCTCTCCTGTGTGATACTGTCTGCTGAGCTGTGTATCTAATCCTCTCCTGTGTGATACTGTCTGCTGAGCCATGTATCTAATCCTGTCCTGTGTGATACTGTCTGATGAGCTATGTATCTAATCCTCTCCTGTGTGATACTGTCTGCTGAGCTGTGTATCTAATCCTGTCCTGTGTGATACTGTCTGATGAGCTATGTATCTAATCCTCTCCTGTGCGATACTGTCTGATGAGCCGTGTATCTAATCCTCTCCTGTGTGATACTGTCTGCTGAGCTGTGCATCTAATCCTATCCTGTGTGATACTATCTGCTGAGCAGTGTATCTAATCCTCTCCTGTGTGATACTGTCTGCTGAGCCGTGTATCTAATCCTCTCCTGTGTGATACTGTCTGCTGAGCTGTGTATCTAATCCTCTCCTGTGTGATACTGTCTGCTGAGCCGTGTATCTAATCCTACCCTGTGTGATACTGTCTGCTGAACCGTGTATCTAATCCTGCCCTGTGTGATACTGTCTGCTGAGCAGTGTATCTAATTCTATCCTGTGTGATACCATCTGCTGAGCTGTGTATCTAATCCTCTCCTGTGTGATACTGTCTGCTGAGCTGTGTATCAAATCCTCTCCTGTGTGATACTGTCTGCTGAGCCGTGTATCTAATCCTACCCTGTGTGATACTGTCTGCTGAACCGTGTATCTAATCCTGCCCTGTGTGATACTGTCTGCTGAGCCCTGTATCTAATCATATCCTGTGTGATACCATCTGCTGAGCAGTGTATCTAAACCTATCCTGTGTGATACCAGCTGCTGAGCTGTGTATCTAATCCTATCCTTCGTGATACTGTCTGCTGAGCTGTGTATCTAATCCTCTCCTGTGTGATACTATCTGCTGAGCAGTGTATCTAATCCTCTCCTGTGTGATACTATCTGCTGAGCAGTGTATCTAATCCTATCTTGTGTGATACCATCTGCTGAGCTGTGTATCTAATCCTCTCCTGTGTGATAATGTCTGCTGAGCCGTGTATCTAATCCTCTCCTGTGTGATACTGTCTGCTGAGCTGTGTATCTAATCCTGTCCTGTGTGATACAGTCCGCTGAGCTATGTATCTAATCCTCTCCTGTGCGATATTGTCTGCTGAGCTGTGTATCTAATCCTCTCCTGTGTGATACTGTCTGCTGAGCTGTGCATCTAATCCTATCATGTGTGATACTATCTGATGAGCAGTGTATCTAATCCTATCCTGTGTGATACTGTCTGCTGAGCCGTGTATCTAATCCCGCCCTGTGCGATACTGTCTGCTGAGCCGTGGATCTAATCCACTCCTGTGTGATACTGTCTGCTGAGCTGTGTATCTAATCCCGCCCTGTGCGATACTGTCTGCTGAGCCGTGTATCTAATCCACTCCTGTGTGATACTGTCTGATGAACTGTGTATCTAATCCTATCCTGTGTGATACTGTCTGCTGAGCCGTGTATCTAATCCCGCCCTGTGCGATACTGTATGCTGAGCCGTGTATCTAATCCACTCCTGTGTGATACTATCTGCTGAGCTTTGTATCTAATCCTGTGCTGTGTGATACTGTCAGCTGAGTTGTGTATCTAATCCTATCCTGTGTGATACCATCTGCTGAGCTGTGTATCTAATCCTTTCCTGTGTGATACTGTCTGCTGAGCTGTGTATCTATTCCTCTCCTGTGTGATACCGTCTGCTGAGCCGTGTATCTAATCCTCTCCTGTGTGATACTGTCTGCTGAGCTATGTATCTAATCCTCTCCTGTGTGATACTGTTTGCTGAGCTGTGTATCTAATCCTATCCTGTGTGATACTGTCTGCTGAGCCATGTATATAATCCTCTACTGTGTGATACTGTCAGGTGAGCTGTGTATCTAATCCTGTCCTGTGTGATACTGTCTGCTGAGCAGTGTATCTAATTCCATCATGTTTGATACCATCTGCTGATCCGTGTATCTAATCCTCTCCTGTGTGATACTGTCTGCTGAGCTGTGTATCAAATCCTCTCCTGTGTGATACTGACTGCTGTGCTGTGTATCTAATCCTATGCTGTGTGATACTGTCTGCTGAGCTGTGTATCTAATCCTATGCTGTGTGATACTGTCTGCTGAGCTGTATCTCTAATCCTACCCTGTGTGATACTGTCTGCTCAACCGTGTATCTAATCCTCTCCTGTGTGATACCGTCTGCTGAGCAGTGTATCTAATCCTCTCCTGTGTGATACCGGCTGCTGAGCTGTGTATCTAATCCTCTCCTGTGCGATACTCTCTGCTGAGCTGTGTATCTAATCCTTTCCTGTGTGATACTGTGTGCTGAGCTGTGTATGTAATCCTCTGTGTGATACTGTCTGATGAGCTGTGTATCTAATCCTATCCTGTGTGATACCGTCTACTGAGCTGTGTATCTAATCCACTCCTGTGTGATACTGTCTGCTGAGCTGTGTATCTAATGCCCTCCTGTGTGATACTGTCTGCTGAACCGTGTATCTAATCCTATGCTGTGTGATGCTGTCTGCTGAGCCATGTATCTAATCCTCTCCTGTGTGATACTGTCTGCTGAGCTTTGTGTCTAATCCTATCCTGTGTGATACTGTCTGCTGAGCTGTGTATCTAATCCTCTCCTGTGTGATAATGTCTGCTGAGCCGTGTATCTAATCCACTCCTGTGTGATACTGTCAGCTGAGCTGTGTATCTAATCCTCTCCTGTGCGATACTGTCTGCTGAGCTGTGTATCTAATCCTCTCCTGTGTCATACTGTCTGATGAGCTGTGTATCTAATCCTCTCCTGTGTGATACTGCCTACTGAGCTGTGTATCTAATCCTATCCTGTGTGATACTGTCTGCTGAGTCGTGTATCTAATCCCGCCCTGTGCGATACTGTCTGCTGAGCCGTGTATCTAATCCACTCCTGTGTGATACTGTCAGCTGAGCTGTGTATCTGATCCTCTCCTGTGTGATACTGTCTGCTGAGCCGTGTATCTAATCCTCTCCTGTGTGATACTGCCTACTGAGCTGTGCATCTAATCCTATCCTGTGTGATACCATCAGCTGAGCAGTGTATCTAATCCTATCCTGTGTGATACCATCTGCTGAGCTGTGTATCTAATCCTATCCTGTGTGATACTGTCTGCTGAGCTGTGTATCTAATCCACTCCTGTGTGATACTGTCTGCTGAGCTGTATATCTAATCCTATCCTGTGTGATACTATCTGCTGAGCTGTGTATCTAATCCTCTCCTGTGTGATACTGTCTGCTGAGCTGTGTATCTAATCCTCTCCTGTGTGATACTGTCTGCTGAGCCGTGTATCTAATCCTGTCCTGTGTGATACTGTCTGATGAGCTATGTATCTAATCCTCTCCTGTGTGATACTGTCTGCTGAGCTGTGTATCTAATCCTGTCCTGTGTGATACTGTCTGATGAGCTATGTATCTAATCCTCTCCTGTGCGATACTGTCTGATGAGCCGTGTATCTAATCCTCTCCTGTGTGATACTGTCTGCTGAGCTGTGCATCTAATCCTCTCCTGTGTGATACTATCTGCTGAGCAGTGTATCTAATCCTCTCCTGTGTGATACTGTCTGCTGAGCCGTGTATCTAATCCTCTCCTGTGTGATACTGTCTGCTGAGCTGTGTATCTAATCCTCTCCTGTGTGATACTGTCTGCTGAGCCGTGTATCTAATCCTACCCTGTGTGATACTGTCTGCTGAACCGTGTATCTAATCCTGCCCTGTGTGATACTGTCTGCTGAGCAGTGTATCTAATTCTATCCTGTGTGATACCATCTGCTGAGCTGTGTATCTAATCCTCTCCTGTGTGATACTGTCTGCTGAGCTGTGTATCAAATCCTCTCCTGTGTGATACTGTCTGCTGAGCCGTGTATCTAATCCTACCCTGTGTGATACTGTCTGCTGAACCGTGTATCTAATCCTCTCCTGTGTGATACTGTCTGCTGAGCAGTGTATCTAATCCTATCCTGTGTGATACCATCTGCTGAGCTGTGTATCTAATCCTCTCCTGTGTGATACTGTCTGCTGAGCTGTGTATCAAATCCTCTCCTGTGTGATACTGTCTGCTGAGCCGTGTATCTAATCCTACCCTGTGTGATACTGTCTGCTGAACCGTGTATCTAATCCTACCCTGTGTGATACTGTCTGCTGAGCTGTGTATCTAATCCTATCCTGTGTGATACCATCTGCTGAGCCGTGTAACTAATCCTCTCCTGTGTGATACTGTCTGCTGAGCCCTGTATCTAATCATATCCTGTGTGATACCATCTGCTGAGCAGTGTATCTAAACCTATCCTGTGTGATACCAGCTGCTGAGCTGTGTATCTAATCCTATCCTTTGTGATACTGTCTGCTGAGCTGTGTATCTAATCCTTTTCTGTGTGATACCATCTGCTGAGCTGTGTATCTAATCCTCTCCTGTATGATACTGTCTGCTGAGCTGTGTATCTAATCCTTTCCTGTGTGATACCATCTGCTGAGCCGTGTATCTAATCCTCTCCTGTGTGATACTGTCTGCTGAGCTGTGCATCTAATCCTATCCTGTGTGATACTGTCTGCTGAGCTGTGTATCTAATCCTATCCTGTGTGATACCATCTGCTGAGCTGTGTATCTAATCCTATCCTGTGTGATACTGTCTGCTGAGCCGTGTATCTAATCCCGCCCTGTGCGATACTGTCTGTTGAGCCGTGGATCTAATCCACTCCTGTGTGATACTGTCTGCTGAGCTGTGTATCTAATCCCGCCCTGTGCGATACTGTCTGCTGAGCCGTGTATCTAATCCACTCCTGTGTGATACTGTCTGATGAACTGTGTATCTAATCCTATCCTGTGTGATACTGTCTACTGAGCCGTGTATCTAATCCCGCCCTGTGCGATACTGTCTGCTGAGCCGTGTATCTCATCCACTCCTGTGTGATACTATCTGCTGAGCTGTGTATCTAATCCTTTCCTGTGTGATACTGTCTGCTGAGCTGTGTATCTAATCCTCTCCTGTGTGATACTGTCTGCTGAGCTATGTATCTAATCCTCTCCTGTGTGATACTGTTTGCTGAGCTGTGTATCTAATCCTTTCCTGTGTGATACTGCCTGCTGAGTTGTGTATCTAATCCTATCCTGTGTGATACTGTCTGCTGAGCTGTGTATCAAATCCTCTCCTTTGTGATACTGACTGCTGTGCTGTGTATCTAATCCTATGCTGTGTGATACTGTCTGCTGAGCTGTGTATCTAATCCTATGCTGTGTGATACTGTCTGCTGAGCTGTATCTCTAATCCTACCCTGTGTGATACTGTCTGCTGAGCTGTGTATCTAATCCTCTCCTGTGTGATACCGTCTGCTGAGCAGTGTATCTAATCCTCTCCTGTGTGATACCGGCTGCTGAGCTGTGTATCTAATCCTCTCCTGTGCGATACTGTCTGCTGAGCTGTGTATCTAATCCTATCCTGTGTGATACTGTCTGCTGAGCTGTGTATCAAATCCTCTCCTGTGTGATACTGACTGCTGTGCTGTGTATCTAATCCTATGCTGTGTGATACTGTCTGCTGAGCTGTGTATCTAATCCTATGCTGTGTGATACTGTCTGCTGAGCTGTATCTCTAATCCTACCCTGTGTGATACTGTCTGCTCAACCGTGTATCTAATCCTCTCCTGTGTGATACCGTCTGCTGAGCAGTGTATCTAATCCTCTCCTGTGTGATACCGGCTGCTGAGCTGTGTATCTAATCCTCTCCTGTGCGATACTCTCTGCTGAGCTGTGTATCTAATCCTTTCCTGTGTGATACTGTGTGCTGAGCTGTGTATGTAATCCTCTGTGTGATACTGTCTGATGAGCTGTGTATCTAATCCTATCCTGTGTGATACCGTCTACTGAGCTGTGTATCTAATCCACTCCTGTGTGATACTGTCTGCTGAGCTGTGTATCTAATGCCCTCCTGTGTGATACTGTCTGCTGAACCGTGTATCTAATCCTATGCTGTGTGATGCTGTCTGCTGAGCCATGTATCTAATCCTCTCCTGTGTGATACTGTCTGCTGAGCTTTGTGTCTAATCCTATCCTGTGTGATACTGTCTGCTGAGCTGTGTATCTAATCCTCTCCTGTGTGATAATGTCTGCTGAGCCGTGTATCTAATCCACTCCTGTGTGATACTGTCAGCTGAGCTGTGTATCTAATCCTCTCCTGTGCGATACTGTCTGCTGAGCTGTGTATCTAATCCTCTCCTGTGTCATACTGTCTGATGAGCTGTGTATCTAATCCTCTCCTGTGTGATACTGCCTACTGAGTTGTGTATCTAATCCTATCCTGTGTGATACTGTCTGCTGAGTCGTGTATCTAATCCCGCCCTGTGCGATACTGTCTGCTGAGCCGTGTATCTAATCCACTCCTGTGTGATACTGTCAGCTGAGCTGTGTATCTGATCCTCTCCTGTGTGATACTGTCTGCTGAGCCGTGTATCTAATCCTCTCCTGTGTGATACTGCCTACTGAGCTGTGCATCTAATCCTATCCTGTGTGATACCATCAGCTGAGCAGTGTATCTAATCCTATCCTGTGTGATACCATCTGCTGAGCTGTGTATCTAATCCTATCCTGTGTGATACTGTCTGCTGAGCTGTGTATCTAATCCACTCCTGTGTGATACTGTCTGCTGAGCTGTATATCTAATCCTATCCTGTGTGATACTATCTGCTGAGCTGTGTATCTAATCCTCTCCTGTGTGATACTGTCTGCTGAGCTGTGTATCTAATCCTCTCCTGTGTGATACTGTCTGCTGAGCCGTGTATCTAATCCTGTCCTGTGTGATACTGTCTGATGAGCTATGTATCTAATCCTCTCCTGTGTGATACTGTCTGCTGAGCTGTGTATCTAATCCTGTCCTGTGTGATACTGTCTGATGAGCTATGTATCTAATCCTCTCCTGTGCGATACTGTCTGATGAGCCGTGTATCTAATCCTCTCCTGTGTGATACTGTCTGCTGAGCTGTGCATCTAATCCTCTCCTGTGTGATACTATCTGCTGAGCAGAGTATCTAATCCTCTCCTGTGTGATACTGTCTGCTGAGCCGTGTATCTAATCCTCTCCTGTGTGATACTGTCTGCTGAGCTGTGTATCTAATCCTCTCCTGTGTGATACTGTCTGCTGAGCCGTGTATCTAATCCTACCCTGTGTGATACTGTCTGCTGAACCGTGTATCTAATCCTGCCCTGTGTGATACTGTCTGCTGAGCTGTGTATCTAATTCTATCCTGTGTGATACCATCTGCTGAGCTGTGTATCTAATCCTCTCCTGTGTGATACTGTCTGCTGAGCTGTGTATCAAATCCTCTCCTGTGTGATACTGTCTGCTGAGCCGTGTATCTAATCCTACCCTGTGTGATACTGTCTGCTGAACCGTGTATCTAATCCTCTCCTGTGTGATACTGTCTGCTGAGCAGTGTATCTAATCCTATCCTGTGTGATACCATCTGCTGAGCTGTGTATCTAATCCTCTCCTGTGTGATACTGTCTGCTGAGCTGTGTATCAAATCCTCTCCTGTGTGATACTGTCTGCTGAGCCGTGTATCTAATCCTACCCTGTGTGATACTGTCTGCTGAACCGTGTATCTAATCCTACCCTGTGTGATACTGTCTGCTGAGCTGTGTATCTAATCCTATCCTGTGTGATACCATCTGCTGAGCCGTGTAACTAATCCTCTCCTGTGTGATACTGTCTGCTGAGCCCTGTATCTAATCATATCCTGTGTGATACCATCTGCTGAGCAGTGTATCTAAACCTATCCTGTGTGATACCAGCTGCTGAGCTGTGTATCTAATCCTATCCTTTGTGATACTGTCTGCTGAGCTGTGTATCTAATCCTTTTCTGTGTGATACCATCTGCTGAGCTGTGTATCTAATCCTCTCCTGTATGATACTGTCTGCTGAGCTGTGTATCTAATCCTTTCCTGTGTGATACCATCTGCTGAGCCGTGTATCTAATCCTCTCCTGTGTGATACTGTCTGCTGAGCTGTGCATCTAATCCTATCCTGTGTGATACTGTCTGCTGAGCTGTGTATCTAATCCTATCCTGTGTGATACCATCTGCTGAGCTGTGTATCTAATCCTATCCTGTGTGATACTGTCTGCTGAGCCGTGTATCTAATCCCGCCCTGTGCGATACTGTCTGTTGAGCCGTGGATCTAATCCACTCCTGTGTGATACTGTCTGCTGAGCTGTGCATCTAATCCCGCCCTGTGCGATACTGTCTGCTGAGCCGTGTATCTAATCCACTCCTGTGTGATACTGTCTGATGAACTGTGTATCTAATCCTATCCTGTGTGATACTGTCTACTGAGCCGTGTATCTAATCCCGCCCTGTGAGATACTGTCTGCTGAGCCGTGTATCTCATCCACTCCTGTGTGATACTATCTGCTGAGCTGTGTATCTAATCCTTTCCTGTGTGATACTGTCTGCTGAGCTGTGTATCTAATCCTCTACTGTGTGATACTGTCTGCTGAGCTATGTATCTAATCCTCTCCTGTGTGATACTGTTTGCTGAGCTGTGTATCTAATCCTTTCCTGTGTGATACTGCCTGCTGAGTTGTGTATCTAATCCTATCCTGTGTGATACTGTCTGCTGAGCTGTGTATCAAATCCTCTCCTTTGTGATACTGACTGCTGTGCTGTGTATCTAATCCTATGCTGTGTGATACTGTCTGCTGAGCTGTGTATCTAATCCTATGCTGTGTGATACTGTCTGCTGAGCTGTATCTCTAATCCTACCCTGTGTGATACTGTCTGCTGAGCTGTGTATCTAATCCTCTCCTGTGTGATACCGTCTGCTGAGCAGTGTATCTAATCCTCTCCTGTGTGATACCGGCTGCTGAGCTGTGTATCTAATCCTCTCCTGTGCGATACTGTCTGCTGAGCTGTGTATCTAATCCTATCCTGTGTGATACTGTCAGCTGAGCTGTGTATCTAATCCTCTCCTGTGTGATACTGTCTGCTGAGCTGTGTATCTAATCCTGTCCTCTGTGATACTGTCTGATGAGCTATGTATCTAATCCTCTCCTGTGCGATACTGTCTGCTGAGCTGTGTATCTAATCCTCTGTGTGATACTGTCTGCTAAGCCGTGTATCTAATCCTGTCCTGTGTGATACTGTCTGATGAGCTATGTATCTAATCCTCTCCTGTGTGATACTGTCTGCTGAGCTGTGTATCTAATCCTGTCCTGTGTGATACTGTCTGATGAGCTATGTATCTAATCCTCTCCTGTGCGATACTGTCTGATGAGCCGTGTATCTAATCCTCTCCTGTGTGATACTGTCTGCTGAGCTGTGCATCTAATCCTCTCCTGTGTGATACTATCTGCTGAGCAGTGTATCTAATCCTCTCCTGTGTGATACTGTCTGCTGAGCCGTGTATCTAATCCTCTCCTGTGTGATACTGTCTGCTGAGCCGTGTATCTAATCCTCTCCTGTGTGATACTGTCTACTGAGCTGTGTATCTAATCCTCTCCTGTGTGATACTGTCTGCTGAGCCGTGTATCTAATCCTACCCTGTGTGATACTGTCTGCTGAACCGTGCATCTAATCCTGCCCTGTGTGATACCGTCTGCTGAGCCATGTATCTAATCCTATGCTGTGTAATACTGTCTGCTGAGCAGTGTATCTAATTCTATCCTGTGTGATACCATCTGCTGAGCTGTGTATCTAATCCTCTCCTGTGTGATACTGTCTGCTGAGCTGTGTATCAAATCCTCTCCTGTGTGATACTGTCTGCTGAGCCGTGTATCTAATCCTACCCTGTGTGATACTGTCTGCTGAGCAGTGTATCTAATCCTATCCTGTGTGATACCATCTGCTGAGCTGTGTATATAATCCTCTCCTGTGTGATACTGTCTGCTGAGCTGTGTATCAAATCCTCTCCTGTGTGATACTGTCTGCTGAGCCGTGTATCTAATCCTACCCTGTGTGATACTGTCTGCTGAACCGTGTATCTAATCCTGCCCTGTGTGATACTGTCTGCTGAGCTGTGTATCTAATCCTATCCTGTGTGATACCATCTGCTGAGCCGTGTAACTAATCCTCTCCTGTGTGATACTGTCTGCTGAGCCCTGTATCTAATCCTATGCTGTGTGATACTGTCTGCTGAGCTGTGTATCTAATCATATCCTGTGTGATACCATCTGCTGAGCAGTGTATCTAAACCTATCCTGTGTGATACCAGCTACTGAGCTGTGTATCTAATCCTATCCTTTGTGATACTGTCTGCTGAGCTGTGTATCTAATCCTCTCCTGTGTGATACTATCTGCTGAGCAGTGTATCTAATCCTCTCCTGTGTGATACTGTCTGCTGAGCCGTGTATCTAATCCTCTACTGTGTGATACTATCTGCTGAGCAGTGTATCTAATCCTATCTTGTGTGATACCATCTGCTGAGCTGTGTATCTAATCCTCTCCTGTGTGATAATGTCTGCTGAGCCGTGTATCTAATCCTCTCCTGTGTGATACTGTCTGCTGAGCTGTGTATCTAATCCTGTCCTGTGTGATACAGTCCGCTGAGCTATGTATCTAATCCTCTCCTGTGCGATATTGTCTGCTGAGCTGTGTATCTAATCCTCTCCTGTGTGATACTGTCTGCTGAGCTGTGCATCTAATCCTATCCTGTGTGATACTATCTGATGAGCAGTGTATCTAATCCTATCCTGTGTGATACTGTCTGCTGAGCCGTGTATCTAATCCCGCCCTGTGCGATACTGTCTGCTGAGCCGTGGATCTAATCCACTCCTGTGTGATACTGTCTGCTGAGCTGTGTATCTAATCCCGCCCTGTGCGATACTGTCTGCTGAGCCGTGTATCAAATCCACTCCTGTGTGATACTGTCTGATGAACTGTGTATCTAATCCTATCCTGTGTGATACTGTCTGCTGAGTCGTGTATCTAATCCCGCCCTGTGCGATACTGTCTGCTGAGCCGTGTATCTAATCCACTCCTGTGTGATACTATCTGCTGAGCTTTGTATCTAATCCTGTGCTGTGTGATACTGTCAGCTGAGTTGTGTATCTAATCCTATCCTGTGTGATACCATCTGCTGAGCTGTGTATCTAATCCTTTCCTGTGTGATACTGTCTGCTGAGCTGTGTATCTAATCCTCTCCTGTGTGATACCGTCTGCTGAGCCGTGTATCTAATCCTCTCCTGTGTGATACTGTCTGCTGAGCTATGTATCTAATCCTCTCCTGTGTGATACTGTTTGCTGAGCTGTGTATCTAATCCTTTCCTGTGTGATACTGCCTGCTGAGCTGTGTATCTAAGCCTATCCTGTGTGATACTGTCTGCTGAGCCATGTATATAATCCTCTACTGTGTGATACTGTCAGGTGAGCTGTGTATCTAATCCTCTCCTGTGTGATATTGTCAGCTGAGCTGTGTATCTAATCCTGCCCTGTGCGATACTGTCTGCTGAGCAGTGTATCTAATTCCATCCTGTTTGATACCATCTGCTGATCCGTGTATCTAATCCTCTCCTGTGTGATACTGTCTGCTAAGCTGTGTATCAAATCCTCTCCTGTGTGATACTGACTGCTGTGCTGTGTATCTAATCCTATGCTGTGTGATACTGTCTGCTGAGCTGTGTATCTAATCCTATGCTGTGTGATACTGTCTGCTGAGCTGTATCTCTAATCCTACCCTGTGTGATACTGTCTGCTCAACCGTGTATCTAATCCTCTCCTGTGTGATACCGTCTGCTGAGCAGTGTATCTAATCCTCTCCTGTGTGATACCGGCTGCTGAGCTGTGTATCTAATCCTTTCCTGTGTGATACTGTGTGCTGAGCTGTGTATGTAATCCTCTGTGTGATACTGTCTGATGAGCTGTGTATCTAATCCTATCCTGTGTGATACCGTCAGCTGAGCTGTGTATCTAGTCCACTCCTGTGTGATACCGTCTGCTGAGCTGTGTATCTAATCCACTCCTGTGTGATACTGTCTGATGAACTGTGTATCTAATCCTCTCCTGTGTGATACTGTCTGCTGAGCTGTGTATCTAATCCTATCCGGTGTGATACTGTCTGCTGAGCCGTGTATCTAATCCTATCCTGTGTGATACTGTCTGCTGAGCAGTGTATCTAATCCTCTCCTGTGTGATACTGTCTGCTGAGCAGTGTATCTAATCCTCTCCTGTGTGATACTGTCTGCTGAGCAGTGTATCTAATCCTCTCCTGTGTGATACTGTCTGCTGAGCTGTGTATCTAATCCTATCCGGTGTGATACTGTCTGCTGAGCAGTGTATCTAATCCTCTCCTGTGTGATACTGTCTGCTGAGCAGTGTATCTAATCCTATCCGGTGTGATACTGTCTGCTGAGCAGTGTATCTAATCCTATCCGGTGTGATACTGTCTGCTGAGCTGTGTATCTAATCCTATCCGGTGTGATACTGTCTGCTGAGCAGTGTATCTAATCCTCTCTCATGTTATGTCTTCATCTTTTAATATTTCTAACGGCACCAGGCAGGGATGCCCGCTTTCCCCTCTCCTTTTTATTCTTACACTAGAACCTTTACTACAAAAGCTCAGAGAGGAGGGGAGGATCGTTGGCATCAAATCAGCTGGTACTGAACATAAAATCGCAGCATACGCAGACGATCTACTTATCATGACCTCTAACCCGAGAATATCTGTCCCAGTTATCCTGACATTACTCAAGGAATACGGTGCACTATCAAATTTTAAGGTGAATCTTAGCAAATCTCAAGTCTTAAATATAAATATCCCAGAACCACAAAAAACACAAATGGCAATCGGGTCCCCCTTTACCTGGTCCCCCCCATCAATACGTTTCTTGGGAGTTGAGATTTCTCCAAACCTACAAGAACTTTATAAGTTAAACTTCCCACCGCTATTGCAGAAAATCCAGAAACTTACCCCCAACTGGAATATCTCATACATCTCCTGGTTGGGTAGGAAAAATCTCCTTAAATGTATGATATGGCCAAAAATAACTTATCTAGTGCAAGCCCTTCCAATCCACCTACCTAATTCTTTTTTCATTGACATACGAAAACTCCTCAGCCGTTTTCTGTGGCACAACCAAAAACCCAGACTTCCCTTACAAATATTATCCCTCCCACACTCTGAAGGAGGTATAGATCTGCCAGATCTAAAGATACTTCAACAAGCCACTCATCTCCAAAGAGTCGTGGATTGGATCAGGCTCCCACCACAGAAGCAATGGATTAAAGTAGAAGAAACAATCCTTAAATTCCCCCTTAGACAGCTCATCCTCACGCCCTCAAGTAGTACTAGGTATACATCAATTAAAAACCCTTTCACCGCCACTACTTTTAAAATCTGGTCCAATCCCCATATAAGACAAATATGCTCCCCGTTTCCCTCCCCTCTCCTACAAGTTACAGACCTAGTTCTCTCCTTTCTCCAGCCCATAATGCCACAATACACAACTCAATTCGCAACTTGATAACACCACTCCGAAAAATTACAGATAATGGGGTCATGCCCTGCTTGGCAGAACTCAATCAAATGCTAGATACTATCTCTTTTCACCCCTTTATGTCCCAGAAATTTATGTCTAACTTAAAACTAGTCTTTAAAACTCCAAATTATATTAGGGAAATGACTGATTTTGAAAAACTTATAGCTGCAAAAAACCCCTAAAAAAGAACGTTATCAGCTCTACAAAAACAATTATGCCTAGCCAGAACCCCTAAGAAACTGCCATATGTAATGAAGTGGGAACAGGATCTGAATAGGCCTTTCACCCCATCTGAAATTAAAAGATTACTACTAGCACCTAAAGTCTCCTCTAGATGTGTTAGAGTACAAGAGAATGGCTATAAAGTTCTCTCCAGGTGGTATATGACTCCATCAAAACTTCAGAAATGTTACAAAGGACTTGATCCTAACTGCTGGAGATGCTCTTCTGATGTGGGCACTATGCTCCACATGTGGTGGAACTGTACATTGATTAAGCCCTTCTGGACAAAAATAATTCAAACTATTAATACAATTTTAAACTTGCAACTCTTGACCTCGCCGGAGATCTGCCTTCGGTTTCTGTTCCTAGATAACTTCCCTAAAATAAAATTAACCCTTCTTAGACAGCTCCTGGCCTCGGCTAAGTTACTTGTGACATCCTTATGGAAATCTGCGAAGACCCCAAATATCTCACTCTGGGAAATGAAGGTTGAACAAGTATACAGGCTAGAAGAATTGACTAGTTGGGATGAAAAAAGGCATAAACAATTCTCGTTGATATGGCGTCCCTGGCACAAATATATTACAGACCGCACAATACTAACCTAAAATACTCAGATCGCTAGCCCATTCTAATCCCAACTCCCCCCCCCCCTCCCATCATCTATATCTTTGTAGTCCTCCCCCCCCTCCCATCATCTATATCTTTGTAGTCCCCCCCCCCTCCATCTCATCTCCCCGTTCATCCCACTTCCCTTTCAACCTTCCCCCCTTCTCCAGGTTTTTTTTTTTCTTTTTCTCTTCTGAAGTTTTTATTTCCAGGATATCACAATAAACCTTCTTGAATATGATAACATGTTATGTGACCACAATTTTGTACTACGACATGTTCAAAAGAATTGAACCTCTCTCTTATATTTTTTCTCTCTTCCGAAACGTGTCAATGTTTGGCTGAAATTTATGCAGTCTGGTCAATTTCTGCTCTTATAATCTATGTGATATCGTTATCTTTGATTTGTTTCATTAACAATGTGACTTTTCTTTGTTCAATTGTTAACCTTCTTTAAAAAAAACCTTAATAAAAAGATATTTAAAAGAAAAGAATAAGCAGGACAAATAAAGGGTTTATCCAACATGTAAAACTAATTTGGAAGCTATAGTTATGCTTTTAATAGGACTCTTTCAGCATGACTGTGCAAACCAAGCACAGGAGCTCACTGCCAATCATTTAACTACTGTTTTTCCACTATATGATTAGATATTAAGTGCAAATTGCTTGTTTCTTGGTAATGGCCGCATGCTTTTGCAAAAACTGTGCAGCCATTAACAATAAGTGAACCATTTGTAATTAATTTCTACCAGTACAGCTGAAAAAAGCTGTGATCTTTATGAAATGGGTTGTTAGCAGATGTACCTTGGTCGCACACATGCTATACTCATCAGGTGCTACATGAAACTCAAGCCTAAAGATGGCCGCGACACTCATGGGCCGCTGCATTGTGCTTGCCCCCCAGGCTAAAATTTGCCAGCCAATAATATGTGACTGGTATATCAAATACTGTGATACAGACATCAGATGTTTTACAGTAGATACACTGTCATATATATGACTACCAACATAAGGAGCATGAGTAATCCAAGACTTTATCACTACAGGCAACACCAAAACTAAAGATACCACCAAAATGAAACAATAGGCGCTTATTGCCGCTAAAATAAATCTTTATTAAATATTGCAAAAATTAAAAGACAATCGTACAGAGTATAGCAATGGAGGATCACAAACACATGAGTATCACATTTATAGAGACATAGTAGTCACATATATATATACAGTACAGACCAAAAGTTTGGACACACCTTCTCATTTAAAGATTTTTCTGTATTTTCATGACTCTGAATATTGTACATTCACACTGAAGGCATCAAAACTATGAATTAACACATGTGGAATTATATACTTAACAAAACAGTGTGAAACAACTGAAAATATGTCTTATATTCTAGGTTCTTCAAAGTAGCCACCTTTTGCTTTGATGACTGCTTTGCACACTCTTGGCATTCTCTTGATGAGCTTCAAGAGGTAGTCACCGGAAATGGTTTTCACTTCACAGGTGTGCCCTGTCAGGTTTAATAAGTGGGATTTCTTGCCTTATAAATGGGGTTGGGACCATCAGTTGTGTTGTGCAGAAATCAGCTGGATACACAGCTGATAGTCCTACTGAATAGACTGTTAGCTGCTTTTTTCTTACCATAATACAAATTCTAAGTAAAGAAAAACGAGTGGCCATCATTACTTTAAGAAATGAAGGTCTGTCAGTCCGAAAAATTGGGAAAACTTTGAATGTATTCCCAAGTGCAGTTGCAAAACCCATCAAGAAAACAAAGAAACTGGCTCACATGAGGACCGCCCCAGGAAAGGGAGACCAAGAGTCACCTCTGCTTCTGAGGATAAGTTTATCCGAGTCACCAGCCTCAGAAATCGCAGGTTAACAGCAGCTCAGATTAGAGACCAGGTCAATGCCACACAGAGTTCTAGCAGCAGACACATCTCTACAACAACTGTTAAGAGGAGACTTTGTGCAGCAGGCCTTCATGGTAAAATAGCTGCTAGGAAACCACTGCTAAGGACAGGCAACAAGCAGAAGAGACTTGTTTGGGATAAGGAACACAAGGAATGGACATTAGACCAGTGGAAATCTGTGCTTTGGTCTGATAAGTCCAAATTTGAGATCTTTGGTTCCAACCACTGTGTTTTTGTGCGACGCAGAAAAGGTGAACGGATGGACTCTACATGCCTAGTTCCCACCGTGAAGCATGGAGGAGGAGGTGTGATGGTGTGGGGGTGCTTTGCTGGTGACACTGTTGGGGATTTATTCAAAATTGAAGGCATACTGAACCAGCATGGCTACCACAGCATCTTGCAGCGGCATGCTATTCCATCCGGTTTGCGTTTAGTTGGACCATCATTTATTTTTCAACAGGACAATGACCCCAAACACACCTCCAGGCTGTGTAAGGGCTATTTGACCAAGAAGGAGAGAGATGGGGTGCTACGCCAGATGACCTGGCCTCCACAGTCACCAGACCTGAACCCAATCGAGATGGTTTGGGGTGAGCTGGACCGCAGAGTGAAGGCAAAAAGGCCAACAAGTGCTAAGCATCTCTGGGAACTCCTTCAAGATTGTTGGAAGACCATTTCCGGTGACTACCTCTTGAAGCTCATCAAGAGAATGCCAAGAGTGTGCAAAGCAGTCATCAAAGCAAAAGGTGGCTACTTTGAAGAACCTAGAATATAAGACATATTTTCAGTTGTTTCACACTTTTTTGTTAAGTATATAATTCCACATGTGTTAATTCATACTTTTGATGCCTTCAGTGTGAATGTACAATATTCAGAGTCATGAAAATACAGAAAAATCTTTAAATAAACTTTTGGTCTGTACTGTATATATAATATAACACTACAAGCCTCTCTCTGTCTGAAGCCTTTAAAGACTTGGCAAGTGCTACATGCCTGCGCAGTCTGGCTCTAGACAGAAGAACCCATTACGTTACAGGTAAGAGGAGTGTGTATGGCGCCGGAGATTGCGGTATGCGTAGACACTGAACACATACCGCGTTC
The DNA here is from genome assembly GCF_046119375.1 of Phyllobates terribilis. Lineage (NCBI taxonomy): Eukaryota > Metazoa > Chordata > Amphibia > Anura > Dendrobatidae > Phyllobates > Phyllobates terribilis. The sequence continues at coordinate 440,766 of NW_027363737.1, forward strand.
TCCGGCGCCATACTTACCTGACCGGGAGGAGCGTTGCAGCGGTGCTTCTCTTCTCGCCGGAGACCAGGGCAGGAGTGAAGGCGTTGGAATCGGCACATATGCATAGCTCTATCCGGCGCCATTTTACTGAAGACATATTTGCAGTGTGTCTTCAGCAAAATGGCGTTGAACAGCACGGTATGGGCACACGCGTACTCTGGCGCCGCACGGCTCCCCGGCAGAACAGGATACAGAAGCGCTGGAGCACAGGGAAGAAAGGTGAGTATGTGTTTATTTTTTTGTATCTGTGCACCGTGAAAGGGATGAGGGGTGCCATACATAACAGGAATGGGGTGTGACGGGTACCATACATACCAGGAAAGGGGTGTGAGGGGTACCATACATACCAGGAAAGGGGTGTGAGGGGTACAATGCATACCAGGATTTGGGGGCTGACTGAACCATGAAAACCAGGATTGGGGGGTGAGGGGTGCCATACATACCAGGATTGGGGGGTGAGGGGTGCCATATATACCAGGATTGGGGGGTGAGGGGTGCCATACATACCAGGATTTGGGGGGTGACTGAACCATGAAAACCAGGATTGGGGGTGAGGGGTGCCATACATACCAGGATTGGGGGGTGAGTGGTGCCATACATACCAGGAATGGGGGGTGAGGGGTACCATACATACCAGGAAAGGGGTGTGAGGGGACCATGCATACCAGGATTGGGGGATGAGGGGTACAATGCATACCAGGATTTGGGGGGTGACTGAACCATGAAAACCAGGATTGGGGGGTGAGGGATGCCATACATACCAGGATTGGGGGGTGAGGGGTGCCATACATACCAGGATTTGGGGGGTGACTGAACCATGAAAACCAGGATTGGGGGTGAGGGGTGCCATACATACCAGGATTGGGGGGTGAGGGGTACCATGCATACAAGGATAGGAAAGTGGGGTTCTATGCATACCAGAATAGGGATGAGGGGTACCATGCATACCTGGATTGGGGGATGAGGGGACCATGCATACCTGGATTGGGGGATGAGGGGACCATGCATACCAGGATTGGGGGATGAGGGAACCATGCATACCAGGATTGGGGGATGAGGGAACCATGCATACCAGGATTGGGGGATGAGGAGGCCATATGTACCAGGATTGGGGATGAGAGAGTCATGCATACCAGGATTGGGGATGAGAGAGCCATGCATACCAGGATGGGGGATGAGGAGGCCATACATACCAGGGTAACGCTGAGGGGGCCATGTGCAGCATGATGGGGATTAGAGGTGCCATACATACCAGGACAGGGATGAGGGGTGCCATGCATACCACTATACCAGGACAGGGATGAGGGGTGCCATGCATACCACTATACCAGGATAAGGATGAGGGGTGTCATGCATACCGGGACAGGGATGAGGGGTGCCATGCATACCGGGACAGGGATGAGGGGTGCCATGCATACCGGGACAGGGATGAGGGGTGCCATGCATACCGGGACAGGGATGAGAGGTGCCATGCATACCGGGACAGGGATGAGGGGTGCCATGCATACCGGGACAGGGATGAGGGGTGCCATGCATACCGGGATAGGGATGAGGGGTGCCATGCATACCGGGATAGGGATGAGGGGTGCCATGCATACCAGGATGGGGATGGGGACCACGTATAAAAGGAAGGGGGGGGGCATATATACCAGGATGGGGGATATTGTCAGAATTGGGGGACATTACCCCTATACCAGTGTCAGCAGAAGACCCCCTCCCCCTTAAAAGTGCATCAGGAACACATTTTTGGCTTAAATTTTTTTATTTTTATTTTCCTCCTCTAAAACCTAGGTGCGTCTTATGGTCCGGTGCATCTTATAGTCCGAAAAATACGGTACTTCTTACATTACATGAGTGATATCTATTGTAAATTCTATAATAGCTCAGAAACCGGCGAATCCTCACAGTGCATGGGGCGTGTCATGGGGGGATTCAAAAGTTTTCATTTTAGACTGTACATTATAGTCCTCCATACAGTAGTATGAGCACCACATAGTCCTCCATACAGTATTGTGGACACCACATAGTCCTCCATACAGTATTATGGGCACTACATAGCACTCCATACAGTATTATGGGCACCACATAGTCCTCTATACAGAATGGGCTCCATACTGAATAATGGACCCCATATAATGTTCCATACAGAATAGTAGGCCCCATATAATGCTCTATACAGAATAATGAACCCCATATAATGCTCATTACACCATAATTGACCCCATATATTACTCCATGAAGAATAATGGGCGTCATGTAATATGCCATACAGAATAATGGGCCCCATATAATGCTCCATAGAGAATGGGCCCCATAGAGAATGGGCCCCATATAATGCACCATAGAGAATGGGCCCCATATAATGCACCATAGAGAATGGGCCCCATATAATGCTCCATAGAGAATGGGCCCCATATAATGCTCCATAGAGAATGGGCCCCATATAATGCTCCATAGAGAATGGGCTCCATACATAAAAAATAAATAATAAAATACTCACCTCTCCTCATACCCTGCTGGCTACAGGTCCTGTCTCTTCAACACTGAGACGTGACAGAGTCAGAAGACGCAGAGGAGACTGGACCTGCGGCCAGCAGGGTATGACGAGAGGTGAATATTTCAAACACCGTAAAGCACGGGGGGGGGGGGGGGTTACACCGGGCCCCCCCAACTCACAGGCCCAATAGCGTTCCAGTGTCCCCAACTGTGAGTGGGGCCCCCCTCTTGCCCAGGGCCCTGGCACTTGCCCTGGTGCAATGGGTGGTTATGCCGGCTCTGGCCCTGCAGCTTGTGCAGGATCAGTCTGGGGCAGGGGTCTGTATAGTAAGGTCTGAAGTGTCTCGATCTCAGGTCCGATGTGATTTGAACATTCATACAGATCGAGAGCCGATGATCTCACACTGACAGCACGACCCCAACCTGCTTGAAGGGTCCATCTGCTACAATAAATCTGTCTGATCCTCAGCAGAGCGACCATAGATAACATTCAGGATCCGGCCCTGGACTTGTCAGGAGGTGAGCAGCGTCCTGCCACTTCCACACTCTACAAAAAGTATAAATCTCCTGTCTTGACCACTATCCGGAGCTCAGGCTAAGGCCACGGCCCCACTATCAGTATTTGGTCAGTATATTTTCTCAGGAGTGGGAGCCAAAACCAGGTCAGTAACAATCAGAGAAAAGGTATAATAGAAACAAGTCACCAATTCTGCATTTATCACCAACTCCTGTGAAAAAATACTGACCGAATACTGATAGTGGGGTCGTGGCCTTACAAGAATCAAAGATGTCTGCCCTCTCGTACTGCTCAGCGGCTGAAGCTTCTCTCCGGCAGGCATAAGAACGTGGCCTGTGCCGGCTGTTCTGGGCTGCAGATGCCCAGCTGGCACATGTACACAATGAAAGAGACAGGGCCGCCCTGCAGTCTGTAAAGAAGCAGCTGCTTGGCCACCGGCTTGGAGGGCATGTGCCCCTCTGGCCCACCTCGCCCCTGGTCAATATGATACCATCTTTTTCATTACTTGGTGAGGTTAGAAGAAATTTCACTCCAAGACAGTGGATTTTGTACTTTATTCCAGTATATTTATACATAGAAAACATGGCAATGAAAAACAAGTAGATGCACGTGCATAAAAATGTCCCAACATTAATTAAAAAAACCTTTAAGATACAGATAATACTTGTATACAAAAATATTAACACATTCTCAAATTGTATATAAAGTGCACAAAAGTCAATAGCCCTGACATATAGTGTACACAGGGTCCCGTCCCCCCACATGGTATACACAAAATACAATGTCATCCAGGAAATAACCAAAAATAACAAATACATTTAATCTATTCTGAAATCCCATGTCTATACAAGATAATAATATGTAAAATTCTACAGTGTCAAAGAAATGAGCTAGAGACTACTACATGGCGATGATGCCTACACACAAGATAATGCCCAGCTAATGCTGTAAATAATACAAATATTACCAGTCACCCAATTAGAAACATGAGGACCGGGCAAGTGATTTTCTACAGTTCATTGACCTCTATGATGACATCTAATATTTTCAATCATTTATACAGCGGGGTACATTGGGCCTCATTAATAAATCTGCTCACTAGAAAACTAGTTGCCCATCCTAACCAATTAGAGCTCAGCTAAGGTTGTTTTAACTGACCTGGAAAAGTAAAAGCTGTTCTGTGATTGGCTGGGATAAGTAAAAAGGCTGTTTTAATAAATGATTCCCAATGTACCAAGCCCCGCCATAAATGTTATTGATTACAGTAGGGGCCACAATATCCCATGTGTATAGTCATCACATTCATCTTATTGTCTGCGGTTACCTTGGGACATGCTATATTGAAATGTAAGATGATATCAGTGGGGTCCATGAGGCAGAGCAGTGTGTGGTACGTGTGACATTTCCTAATATCGAGCAATCAATACTCTACCTTGGTCTGGAATGCAAAGTCTGCGTGGACAAGGAAGGGGCTCCCAGATGCCAGCTGTAAAACCCGTCGCTCCACCATCACACGCTCATCACCGTCAGCAAGCAGGGCTCTTTTGCCGATGATCTTAACAGCAAAATGTTTGCGGGTAGATGAATCTTCCGCCAGCAGGACTGTTCCATAGCATCCCCGGCCAAGCACTTGATGGAATAATAATCTCCTCTTGATGGTATCAGAGACTGTGCTTTTGGAGCCGGTTGGCCGAACACCGCTGCTTCCTTCAGCTTCTTCAGCCTTCTGCTTTAGATCCATGGGTTTCTGTCCTAATGTAATCCTTCTTCTTTTCTTCTCCTTTTTGTCCCCTGATGAGATGAAGATGGCTCCTCTCTTCTTGGCTCCCATCTTCTGACTTTCTACCTTCTCCTTTTCTTCCACTTCTTCTTTCTTCTGGACTGGTTGTTTTGTCCTGTTGACTGAAGACTTCCTCTCATCATCAGATGTGTCATGGGAAGGTCTTAGTCTCTTCGCTCCTTCCCTCCTCACCACGTTCTCCTTTACTTCTTTCTTCTGGACTGGTGGTTTTGTCCTGTTGACTGAAGACTTCCTCTCATCATCAGATGTGTCATGGGAAGGTCTTCGTGTCTTCACTCTTTCTCTGCTCACCACAATCTCCTCCTCTTTTATATCCATATTATTGCTTTGCTTAGAGTTAGCCGACATCTCCTCCACTGTTGTTGGTCAATTCCAACTGTCACTTCCAACTGTCACTCAGTGCATTTCATATGGAATCATCATGCATGCACCACCACTGGTCATGTGATCAGCATCTGACCAATGATATTTAAGAGATAAATGAACATTAGCTGAGATTAAATATTCAGGTAATATTCAGATATTCTGTGGAACACAAGGTGCCACATTTACTAATAGTAATAGAACTGCACTAAGTCGCCAATTTAATTTACATTGTTACTACAGAGCATCAGATGAATGTAATATAATAAATATTAGCAAGATGTATGATTTCCATCCACTCTACGTATCATAGAAATACAGATATACTATCTTTTTATATAGAGATGTAGCAGAAGCCATCCTGATTGTTTGCAGCATGCTATGGTGATAGAGAAGCATGCATGACTGTGCCATGCAAATGGTGAGGAGCACCAAAATGGGACATATGATTCACGTAGCCAGGGGCGTAATGTCCGCGGTCGCAGTGGCAGTCACTGCGACCGGGCCCAGGGGGGGTTGGGGCTTGTAAACGGCAGCAGAAATTTCAACAGGATGTGTGTATCGCAGTGCACAGTCGCTTCGGGTCCGTGCGTGACAAATCAGGAGCGGACTGGGTCGGGGGCAGAGCCGGACTGGGGTGTCTGGGACCCACCAGGGACATTGACTCCAGGGGCCCACCCACCCTTCAGCTATTTGCAAATACCTGTTAGCCGTTATACCCATTATACTGGCGGCTCCTGCCCATCACTGTGCGCTCACCAGAACTGCGATGTACAATTACTGTAGTTTGCATTAAAGGGTTTTTATTGGTGAAAACAAGTTCTCAGCGATGCACAGGTTGGGAAGGTGATCACTTATTTATTGGTGGAATCCGCACTGTCAGAAGATTGTGGCACTTTGACTATTTGGTGAGATTTTTACCTCTGTATTTATAAGACAAAACCAGGAGTGGAGCAATCCGAACTAATGTTTTATGCATTTCTCACCCACTCCTGGTTTTGTCTTATAAATACAGAGGTGAAAATCTCACCAAATGCCAACTTGCTTTCTCTGGTGAACCTCTGTAACTGCATCTCTGCTGCTGTGTAATAGTCACAGGGCAGGGAGGGGTTAAACATCCAAGTATTTAATATCTATTGGAAATAAAGAGGTTTCCCCTTATTGATATCAGATAAAACAAATGACCAACCACAATCCACTCTACCAAGACCAATATTACCAGATAGAAGGCAGAAATACCACCACACCGTGACCAGATCACATATTACCACCACATAGTGCCCAAATAATGCCACATACAAGGCACAAATACCGCCACACCATGACCAAAGCACATAATATCACCACATAGTGATCAAATGCTACCAGATACAAGGTATAAATACTGACACACCATGAGACCACATATTACCACCACATAGTGACTGAATAATACCACATAGAAGGGACAAATATCGTCATGTCATGACCAAAGCACATAATGCCACCACATAGTGACAAATAATGCTAAAATAATAAAAATGTAAAAAAGCTCAGTATATTGGGTCAGTGTACAGGTTATACAGTGATCACCAGTGACATTATGCACAGGAGCTCTGTATATAGTGTACAGGTTATACAGTCATCACCAGTGACATTATACACAGAAGCTCTGTATATAGTGTCAGTGTACAGGTAATGCAATGATCACCATTGATATTATACACAGGAGCTCTGTATATAGTGTACAGGTAATACAGTGATCACCAGTGACATTATACACAGGAGCTCTGTATATAGTGTCAGTGTACAGGTAATACAGTGATCACCAGTGACATTATGCACAGGAGCTCTGTATATAGTGTCAGTGTGTGTGTGTATAGGTAATACACATACTCACCAGTGATGTCTCTAGGTGAAGTTCTTTATTTGCAGACCGATATATCACATCTTCTATGCAGGACTTATCTCTGCAGAAAATAACATAGTTAGCTATAACTCATCACTTCCAGAGCACAAGCCACACTTTTCCCAAGATTTCTACACTGCATGAAATGACAAAATGCAACATAGTGCCGCACTACACAGTAAAAATAAAACACAAAATACATTTAGGGACTCCATCTTTAATAAAAAAAAAAACATCATGAGAGATCAGAGATTATGGGGCCCAGTCAGGGATCGTACATAGAAATCATGTGGCCCAGTCAGGGGAGTATACAGAAATCATGGGGCCAATCAGGTTAGGGGTGTACATAGAGATCATGGGGCCCAGTCAGCGGCGTACATAGAGATCATGGGGCCAATCAGGTTAGGGGTGTACATAGAGATCATGGGGCCCCCTCAGCGGCGTACATAGAGATCATGGGGCCCAGTCAGCGGAGTACATAGAGATCATGGGGCCCAGTCAGCGGCGTACATAGAGATTATGGGGCCCAGTCAGGGATCGTACATAGAGATCATGGGGCCCAGTCAGCGGCGTACATAGAGATCATGGGGCCAATCAGGTTAGGGGTGTACATAGAGATCATGGGGCCCCCTCAGCGGCGTACATAGAGATCATGGGGCCCAGTCAGCGGAGTACATAGAGATCATGGGGCCCAGTCAGCGGCGTACATAGAGATCATGGGGCCCAGTCAGCGGTGTACATAGAGATCATGGGGCCCAGTCAGCGGCGTACATAGAGATCATGGGGCCGAGTCAGAGGCGTACATAGAGATCATGGGGCCAATCAGGTTAGGGGTGTACATAGAGATCATGGGGCCCCCTCAGCGGCGTACATAGAGATCATGGGGCCCAGTCAGCGGAGTACATAGAGATCATGGGGCCCAGTCAGCGGCGTACATAGAGATCATGGGGCCCAGTCAGCGGTGTACATAGAGATCATGGGGCCCAGTCAGCGGCGTACATAGAGATCATGGGGCCCAGTCAGCGGCGTACATAGAGATCATGGGGCCCAGTCAGGGATCGTACATAGAGATCATGGGGCCCTATGAGGTGAGGCTCTCACCTCCTCAGGGAGCTCTCACAGGGCATCACAGGCCTTAGTATGAAGCAATACTAGAAGACTTGTGGAATTGCTTCATACTAAGGCCTGTGATGCCCTGTGGGAGCTCCTGAGGGCACCATACTGGCGAGGTGAGATCCTCACTTGGCAGTAGTAGGAGCAGCATCTCCATAGTGTGGCATTCACATCACACTACATGCTGCACTGTACAGGACTCCCAGCCGGCAGCAGGACAGATGAGGAGGTAACTGTCTGGGACCAGCGCTGGACTGGAGTACCTGGGGCCCACCAGGAAAAATCAATCTTGGGGCCCACCAGCACCATGCAGTCACCGTATATAGGAATAACATAAGTCCACAAACTCTTTCAAAATGAATCAACTTTATTAACCAATAAATCTCTGCTGCTGTGTAGTAGTCACAACACAGGGAGAGGTTAAACATCCAAGTATTTAATATGTATTGCAAATAAAGAATGTTCCCATTCTTAATATCCGAAAAAACAAATGACTGACAACAATCCACTATACCTAGACTAATAATACCATATAGAAGAGAGAAATACCGCCACACCATGACCAGAACACATACCACCACATAGTGATCAAATACTACCAAGTACAAGGTATATATACTGCCACACCATGAGAAGACCACATATTAGCACAACATAGTGACTGTCTGAATAATACCACATACAAGGGACAAATACCGCCACGCCATGACCATGGCTCATAATGGCACCAGATAGTGACTGATAATGAAAATGTAAAAAAGCTCTGTATATAGAGTCAGTGTACAGATAATGTAGAGATTATCAGTGACATTATACACAGGAGCTCTGTGTATAGTGTCAGTGTAGAGGTAATACAGTGATCATCAGTGACATTATACACAGGAGCTCTGTATATAGTGTCAGTGTACAGGTAATACAGTGATCACCAGTGACATTATACATAGGAGCTCTGTATATAGTGTCAGTGTACAGGAAATACGTGGATCACCAGTGACATTATACACAGGAGCTCTGTATATAGTGTCAGTGTACAGGTAATATAGTGATCACCAGTGACATTATGCATAGGAGCTCTGTATATAGTGTCAGTGTACAGGTAATATAGTGATCACCAGTGACATTATGCATAGGAGCTCTGTATATAGTGTCAGTGTACAGGTAATATAGTGATCACCAGTGACATTATGCACAGGAGCTCTGTATATAGTGTCAGTGTACAGGTAATATAGTGATCACCAGTGACATTATACACAGGAGCTCTGTATATAGTGTCAGTGTACAGGTAATATAGTGATCACCAGTGACATTATACACAGGAGCTCTGTGTATGGTGTCAGTGTACAGGAGATAATTTGCATATTCCCACTGCATTTTGGGGTAAGTGAAGAGTCTCCGCGAGCTCAAAGAACACTGGATTTTGGCTGTTGGAGCTGAAAAGAGGACATCGGTAAACCAGGGGAGGAGTCCTGAGGAGATAATTTGCATATTCCCACTGCATTTTGGGGTAAGTGAAGAGTCTCCGCGAGCTCAAAGAACACTGGATTTTGGCTGTTGGAGCTGAAAAGAGGACATCGGTAAACCAGGGGAGGAGTCCTGAGGAGATAATTTGCATATTCCCACTGCATTTTGGGGTAAGTGAAGAGTCTCCGCGAGCTCAAAGAACACTGGATTTTGGCTTTTGGAGCTGAAAAGAGGACATCGGTAAACCGCGCGCCGGTTTTGAAGCTTTTTTTTGAAGCTTTTTTCACTGTTTTCAGAACATTAACAGTAAGAACATGGAAGAGTCCAGGAGCCATTTGGTGAGCTGCATATCCTGCTACATGTTCACAGACTTGCCAGTGGAAAAGCCAAACTTCACATGCCAGAAATGCAAGCTTGTGTCCCTGTTGGAGGAAAAGTTGCGAAATCTAGAAGAGAGGTTAACTACCTTGAAAATCATTAAGGAAGGTGAAGAGTTCTTAGACAGAGCAGAATTATCTCTTCATGATTCAGAAAGAGAAGAAATTCGAACTGCACCTGAGGAAACAGAGGAATGGAAGCATGTGACCCAGAGAAGCAGGAGGATCGAGAGGCAGTCAGCACCCATACTGCTCAGGAACCAGTACCAGGCTCTCACGCAGGAGAACCATGAAGAAATACAGCAAGATAAGACTTTGCCAGCAATGAATAACCTTGTAAGCCCTCAGAATCCTCCTGGATGGAGAAAGAAGAATGTTGTGAAGAAATAACGGAGAGTGGTGGTCATGGGGGATTCCCTGTTAAGAGGAACTGAGGCCGCTATCTGCAGACCAGACATAACCTCAAGAGAAATGTGCTGTCTTCCAGGAGCAAAAATTAAAGATGTGTCTGACAGGATATCAAGACTCTTCAGACCTACAGATCACTACTCATTCCTGCTAATACATGTGGGGACAAATGACACCGCAGGAAAGGACCTGGAAACCATCTGCAGTGACTTTGAAGACTTAGGCAAGAAAGTAAAAGAATTGGGAGCGCAGGTGGTCTTCTCATCCATCCTCCCAGTGGATGGCCATGGAACAATGAGGTGGAATAAGATTCTACAGGTGAACAACTGGCTACGTCGATGGTGCCGTCAACAAGGATTTGGATTTCTGGATCACGGAATGAATTACCTATACGATGGACTACTTGCTAGAGATGGGGTGCACCTTACGAAGACTGGAAAACATGTATTTGGAAGTCGCCTTGCTACACTCATCAGAAGAGCTTTAAACTAGAACAATGTGGGAAGGGAAGCAAAAGGCCAGAAAAAGCCATACAGCTGACAAATACTATTGAGATCTCTGCTACTGGAAGTGGAAAGGAAGAACAAAGACAAAACAATTTAAATAATAAAAATATGGGAGGAAGAGAAACCAATCACAAACTAAAATGTTTTTATACAAATGCACAAAGCATGGGCAACAAACAAGGAGAATTGGAACTACTAATGCAGGAAAAGAAATATGATGTCATTGGAATCACTGAAACTTGGTGGGACGATACACATGATTGGAATAAAAGGCTAAAAGGATACAACTTATTTGCAAGAAACAGACTTGATAAACGAGGAGGAGGTGTTGCATTGTATGTTAGAAAAGCGTATATCTGCACAGAGACTGAAGCTTCAGAGACTGGGAGTTCTGTGGAAACTGTTTGGGTAAGAATACAAGGAGAGAACAACGGAAAGGACACCATTGTAGGCATTTACTACAGGCCACCTGGGCAAGCTGAAGATATGGATGAACTCTTTATGTATCAAATGACCAAGTTCTCCAAAAAATATGACGTAGTGGTCATGGGAGATTTCAACTATCCAGACATTTGTTGGGAATCTCTCTCAAGTAAAACTAACAGGTCAAGCAAATTCTTATCCTCTCTTGCTGACAACTTTATCTTCCAAAAGGTAGGGGAGAAAACAAGGGGATCTGCTACTTTGGATCTAATCCTTATAAACAGGGAGGAAATGGTTGAGGAGGTAAAGGTGGCTGGGACCCTAGGAGGCAGCGATCATGCTATTATAGAATTTTGGATAACTAGAGGAGGAAGACATGTGAAGACTCAAACTTCAAGGTTAGATTTTAGAAAGGCAGATTTTAAGAGACTCAGAAAGAGAATAGGAGGGATCCAATGGCTGGATGTCCTTAAGGACAAAAATGTCCAGGAAGGATGGGAAATTTTTAAAAATGAGATTCTCAAAGCACAATCGTTAACAATCCCGAAAAGTAGGAAGAATGGGAAGCATTTAAGGAAACCAGGATGGATGAACACAGAACTTAAACACATGCTAAAAAGAAAGAAAGAAATGTTTATTAAATGGAAAGAGGGAGGCATATCTAAAGAAGATTATAATGCAGTCTGGGACCTGTATTGTTCAACATCTTTATCAATGATTTAGATGAAGGAATTGAGGGTAAACTGATTAAATTTGCTGATGACACAAAGCTAGGAGGGATAGCTAATACTAGAGAAGAGAGAGAGAGGATTCAAAAAGACCTAAATAAACTGGAGCAGTGGGCAGCAACCAACAGAATGGTTTTTAACAGGGAAAAATGCAAAGTACTACATCTGGGCAATAAAAATGAAAAAAGCATATACAGAATGGGAGGAATAGAGCTAAGCAACAGTACATGTGAAAAAGACTTAGGTATACTAATAGATCATAGACTGAACATGAGTCAACAGTGTGATGCCGCAGCAAAAAAGGCAAATACAATTCTGGGATGTATTAACAGAAGCATACAGTCTAGATCATGTGAAGTCATTATCGGTCTTTACTCCTCTTTGGTCAGACCTCATCTGGAATACTGTGTACAGTTTTGGGCACCACATTTTAAAAAAGACATAGACAAACTGGAGCAAGTTCAGAGAAGAGCGACCAGAATGGTGACTGGTCTGCAAACTATGTCCTATGAGGAACGGTTGCAGGATTTGGGAATGTTTAGCTTGCAAAAAAGAAGACTGAGAGGAGACTTAATAGCTGTCTACAAATATGTCAAGGGCTGTCACATTGTAGAAGGATCATCTTTATTCTCATTTGCACAAGGAAAGACTAGAAGCAATGGGATGAAACTAAATGAGAGGAGACACAGATTAGATATTAGAAAAAACTTTTTGACAGTTAGGGTGATTAATGAGTGGAACAGGCTGCCATGAGAGGTGGTGAGTTCCCCTTCAATGGACGTCTTCAAACAGAGGCTGGACAGACATCTGTCTGAGATGATTTAGTGAATCCTGCTTTGAGCAGGGGGTTGGACCAGATGACCCAGGAGGTCCCTTCCAACTCTACCATTCTATGATTCTATGATTCTAATACAGGGATCACCAGTGACATTATGCACAGCTCTGTGTAACGGATCTGGGAGGCGGAACCTCTGAGCAACTTATACAAGGGGGCGGTCCTTGTAAGGAAGCGGGTGGCGACCAGGGAAGACAGGCAGGTAGTCACAGCAGGTGACCGGGACAGTCTCTGGGTAAACGGGCAGGAGGTCACGGCAAGTGACCGGGACAGTCTCTGGGTAAACGGGCAGGAGGTCACAGCAAGTGACCGGGGCAGTCTCTGGGTGAACGGGCAGGAGGTCACGGCAAGTGACCGGGACAGTCTCTGGGTAAACGGGCAGGAGGTCACGGCAAGTGACCGGGACAGTCTCTGGATAAAGGGTAGGTACGACCTGTGACGGCTGAGCCTCCAGGTAGGCTAGCAGGCAGATGGCAGATGTGTGCTCCCAGGTGAGCAGGCGAGAGTCTCTGGATAAGCAGGTGGTCACAGCATGTGACGGCGGAGCCTCCAGGTAGGTTAACAGGCAGGTAGCAGATGAGCGCTCCCAGGTGAGCGGACCGGAGTCTCTGGACTGGCAGGTGGTCACAGCACGTGACGGCGGAGCCTCCAGGTAGGCTAACAGGCAGGTAGCAGATGAGCGCTCCCAGGTGAGCGAGCAAGAGTCTCTGGACTGGCAGGTGGTCACAGCACGTGACGGCGGAGCCTCCAGGTAGGCTAGCAGACAGGTAGCAGGTGAGCGCTCCCAGGTGAGCGGGCAAGCTGGTCCATAGACAGACTGACAGATGTCGGAAGGCAGACCGTCGGACCTCAGGCTAGCAAGCAGGTAAGCGGATAACAGGCAGGAATCAGACAGCAAACTGGCAGGTAACTGAAAACGGGACCTGAGGGCTGAAGCAGAGTAGTGAACAGTGCAACAACATTGCTCGGGCACCTCCATTTTGGAGGAGGTGCCTTATATATGGTGAAGTCCTCCGGCCATTGGCCGGGGACTCCTTAGGACGGCGCGCGCGGCCCCTTTAAGAGGGGGGGAGCGCGCGCGCCCTAAGCACCGTGGCCGGGAAGGAGCGCGCGCTGCCAGCAGAGCGGGAGGAGGACGCCGGGCTCGGAGCGGAGAGGTGAGGGGAACAGCGTCCCTGCCTAGCAGGAGGCAGGGACGCCGACGCTACACTCTGTATATAGTGTCAGTGTGTGTGTGTATAGGAAATACAGGGATCACCAGTGACATTATACACAGGAGCTCTGTATATAGTGTCAGTGTACAGGTAATACAGTGATCACCAGTGACATTATGCACAGGAGCTCTGTATATAGTGTCAGTGTGTGTGTGTATAGGTAATACACATACTCACCAGTGATGTCTCTAGGTGAAGTTCTTTAACTGCAGACTGATATATCACATCTTCTATACAGGACTTATTTCTGCAGAAAATAACCTAGTTAGATATAACTGATCACTTCCAGAGCACAATCCACACTTTTCCCAAGATTTCTACACTGCATGAAATGACAAAAAAAGAAACATAGCACTGCACTACACAGTAACAGTGCTCCAGTGTCATTCTGTGCCTGCTCATCTGTCAGCAGACATATTTGTCTGATGGCAAAGATCTAAGAGAGATGAAGACAGAAGACCTATGGATTCCGTTGGGAGTGAGGATTTTTCTTTATTAAAGATGGAGTCCCTAAATGTGTTTTATTTTTAATAATAATAAAAAAAAATTCTGTTTTTTTTTTTTCTGTTTACTAGAAATTGATGGTGGCTATGTCTAATTTGGCGTGAAACCATGAATTTCGGGCTTAGTACCAGCTGATAAGGCAAAGATGGCCTGGTACTAACCCTATTATTACCCAGGTTGCCACTCACCACCAGGGCCGCTGGAAGAGCCGAGTAAAGCACCTGGAAATGGTGCCATGATGAATGCGCCATTTTCAGCGTGGAGGGCCAAGAACGCTTGGGCCTTACCATGCTGCGAATCCCAGCCCCCAGTTGCCTGGTTTTATCTGGCTGGCGATCAACATATGGTGGGAAAAAAAAAAGTTAAGTTTAAAACAAATATTCGGCTTCTCTGTCTTTTGATCGTCAGCCAAGGTAAAACCAGGCAGCTGGGGGTGGCAGTACGTAGCTGTCTGCTTTATCTGCGGTGAGAATCAAAAATTCATTTTTAAAATTTTCTTTTCACACTTTTATATGTGACAGACCCAACAGTCAATCGCAGATGCTGTCAAAGAGGATGGGCTTCTGTGATTGGCTGTTTGAGTAATGTACAATCAGCCCATACATTCTAGTATGGTACTATGTATGGGCTGCTTTCAGGCTACTCAAGCAGCCAATCACAGACGCCCATTCTCTGTGTCAGCGTCTGTGATTAGCTGTTGGGACTGTCACATATAGAAGTGTGAAAATAAATAAATAATAAAACAAAAATGACATAGCGCTCTGCAGAAATTTTGATTCTCAGCGCAGATAGAGGTGGCAGCCCGTAGCTGTCTGCTTTATCTGCATGGTTTTACCTTGACTGGCGATCAAAAGTCAGGAAAGCCCAATGTTTTTTTTAAATTATTTAAAAAAATAATAATAAAAAAAAAATGCGTGGCCTCCCGCCATATTTTGATCGGTGGGGCTGGGATTCTCAGCATGGTAAGGCCCAAGCATTCTGGGCCCCCCACGCTGAAAATGGCAGCCTGCAGCCACCCCTGGAATTGGCGCATTCATCGTAGCGCCATTTCCAGGCACTTTATCCGGCTCTTCCAACGGCCCTGGTGGGGGGTGGCACGCTGGGTAATAATGGAGTTAATACCAGCTTTGTATTATCAGCTGGCACTAAGCCTGAAATTCATGGAGTCACGCCAAACTACACATGGCCACCATGAATTTCCAGTAAACAGAAAAAAACACAACACAATTTTTTAATAAAAATAAAACACAAAACACATGTAGGGACTCCATCTTTAATTAAAAACAAAATCCTCGCTCTGACGTAATCCACGGATCTTCTGTCTCCAGCTCTGCTACATCTTTGCCATTAGACAAATATGCCTGCTGACAGATGAGCAGGCACAGAATGACACTAGAACCCAGTTGTCAGAGAAGTGCTCAGCTGGCCTCCAGCCGCCGACCATGTTTTGCTGTGCGGTGCAAATAATGCATACTTTCAAACACATGCCTATTTTTGCTATGCAAGTCTACAGTACATTGCGTCTGCGCTGATTTACAACGGATGCGTTGTAACGCAAAGCATAAACGCAATGATAACCCAGCCTAACAGCAGCGAGAAGGGGAGACGGAGCCCTGGAGACCGCCTAGTCAGTCTACTGGTGGTACTATCATGCCCATTGCCCAGTATGTACTGCCAGCCTCTGTGGTATTAGCATTCAAGCTCACATGGCATGTCCTGCCAGCCAGCCACTGGTGTTAGTACTAGCATGATAGTACCACACCACCAGTGGCTGGGCAATGGGCATGCATGATGGTACCACCAGTGGCTGGCAGGACATGCTGGGCATGATTCATGCCTAGTATGTCCTGCCAGCCTCCTTGGTACTATCACGCCCACCCACTATGTCCTGCCAGCCACTGGTGGTAGTACATGCTGCTGGGCATAGTACCAGTAACCAGAGGCTGGCAGCAGGACATGCCCATTGTCCAGTAGTATTTACTGCCAGCCCCGGCCAGGGGTCTTCCCAGTCACCCCTCCCCCCTATCCCTTCCTCCCTCCCCTCCCCGTTTCATACTCACGCGTCGAGATGAGCTGCAGCCGCTGCCTGGAGCGACGCAGGGTCCGTACTCCACAGCGCGCGCAGGAAGCAGTCCCAGGGCAATGACGTCATCACCCTGAGACTGACCTCCTGCGCACGCGCCGGCAGTGTCGCGCTGCGCAGAGGAGGCAGAGGGCCCATCACTAATCATATCGGCAGTGCTGCGAACCGGGGAGGGCCTCTGTTCTCTGTACAGGGCCCAGGGGTGTAGGGGGCGGGGCCATCAGGACCCGGGGGTTTTCCCGATCCTCCGGTGGGCCAGTCCCCCCTGCAGAGGGGCATATGTATACATGCAGGTCGGCCACATCCCAGTGGTGCAGACACATCCACACTGCACCCTGTATCCTTGTGCACTGCCGTCTGCTGCAGTGGTAGGAGCCGCCTGAATGCATCTTCTTCCTGCCGGAGAGGAGCTTGTGGGCCTGTGCGGTGAGGAGGTGGACGCTGCGCACCTCCTGAGAAGTATATGGCACTCCATGTATCTGTGCACATAGTATACCACTCTAGTGTATAGCAGAAAGGAGACATCGACCAGAAGAGTCCAGGCATGTGGGTGATGCACATAATTATTATATTGATAACCAGGTGGAAGAGGAGGAAATGCAGAAAAAGGGGGGAATTAACTATACGCAAAGGGGACGTCGAGACAGGAATTACAATTAACACCAGTGGGAATGGATCATGATTAGAACAGCAAAGGGATAATACAGAGAATCAAGCCACAAATTAATCCAGTATATAAAAATATATATACATATCATTAGCTAGATATATCTGTACATATGATTGTTTAATTATCATAAACTTTACATAAAGTGCAAGTGCCTCCAAAGAATAAATCTACATAAATTATATATCTCCTATGTGAACAAATACAGGTGTTTCTCACTAAATTAGAATATAATCAAAACAGTTATTGTTTATTTCTGTTAATGCTGATGATTATGGCTATACGAGTTTCACTTTTTTGTATTGAAGAACTGAAATAAATTAACTTTTTGATGATATTCTAATTTAGTGAGATGCATCTGTATATGTATATATACAAGGGCTGGTCCCTTATTATTTGGAGGTCGGTGTGAATCCTGTAGAGAGTAGGGCACTGACTTGGGCATATGTGCTGTTGACAGATATGTATTTGTATCCACTTTAAGCGTTTTTAAAAAAGGTGACCACATGTGCATTGTACTCACACTATAGCAGATGCAGATCCCACTCCTGATTGGCGTCCACCCGATGTATGTTTCAGCTTCTTGTCTTCGTCAGGGGGTGGCATCATTCGGAAAGAGCTAAGAGTTAAACGGCAAACTATAGCCAATCAGGATGGAGGTATGTCTCCACCAACCAATGGGTGCTGAGGAGGCGCGGCGCGATACACAACGCGCACCAACGCTACGAGGAAACTATGTGACCTGTGATGCTGCGAGCACGTGATGGAGACACTTGATCGGGGGTCACGGGGCACATATAGATACAGTCGGGGAGGATGATGTGGAGACGTTCATGTGTATTGCCTCTTCAGCAGACATCTAATCTACTGATTGAGTGTAGATATATCGGATAAAGTGGAAAATCTTCTTAATTTATAATGATGGATAACGAGTATAGGTTATATATTGCAGCAATACACAGGAATAGGGGGTAGTGAGTGTTACATGTATATAACCATAGGCGGATTATAATGAGGACGATCTGGGCTACCGCCCGGGGCCCCGAACCTCCAGGGGGCCTGGGGCTCCGGGGTGTCTATGGCCAGATTGTCCTCATTATATGTGCTGCGCCACGGCACATACCGGCAGGCAGTGGGGGGGGGGGGCCCAGGATCGCTCCCCCAGCAGCGGCACACAGCCGCTGCTTCTTCTTCGGCCGGGCCAGCACTGCAGCAGTTAACTTCCCTGTGCTGGCCCGGCCGCGTCACTGCTAGGAGACACGGCCCTGTGCGCGGCCGTGTCTCCTAGCTGTGACGTCACGCAGTGCGCACCCGGCCTGCAGTGCTGCACCGGAAAAGAGCTGGAGCCGAGTCGGGGGATGGTGAGTGTGTGTGTGTGTATGTATATGTATGTATGTGTGTGTGTGTGCAGGCAGATGTCATTGTGTGATGTCTGTGTATATGTATTTTTGTGCTTCAAATGTGTTTATGCGTGTATGTATATGTCTGTATATGTTTGTGTGTGCGTGACTGCGTGCGGCTTCCTGCTGAGTATAGATGGCGCCGTGCGGCCTCCTGCTGTCTCTGGGGGGGCGCCGTGCGGCCTCCCGCTGTGTATAGATGGCGCCGTGCGGCCTCCTGCTGTCTAGGGGGGGGCGCCGTGCGGCCTCCCGCTGTGTATAGATGGCGCCGTGCGGCCTACTGCTGTCTCTGGGGGGGGGCGCGCCGTGCAGCCTCCCGCTGTGTATATATGGCGCTGTGCAGCCTCCCGCTGTGTATAGATGGCGCCGTGCGGCCTCCCGCTGTGTATAGATGGCATTGTGCGGCCCCCTGTGTATAGATGGCATCGTGCGGCCTTCCGCTGTTTATAGGTGGCGCCGTGGGGCCTCCCGCTGTGTATAGGTGGCGCCGTGCGGCCTCCCGCTGTGTATAGGTGGCGCCGCCCGCTGTGCATAGGTGGCGCCGTGCGGCCTCCCGCTGTGTATAGGTGGCGCCTCCCGCTGTGTATAGGTGGCGCCGTGCGGCCTCCCGCTGTGTATAGGTGGCGCCGTGCTGCCTCCCGCTGTGTATAGGTGGCGCCGTGCGGCCTCCCGCTGTGTATAGGTGGCGCCGTGCGGCCTCCCGCTGTGTATAGGTGGCGCCGTGCGGCCTCCCGCTGTGTATAGGTGGCGCCGTGCGGCCTCCCGCTGTGTATAGGTGACGCCGTACGGCCTCCTGCTGAGTATAGATGGCGCCGTGCGGCCTCCTGCTGTCTTTGGGGTCGGGGGCGCCGTGCAGCCTCCTGCTGAGTATAGATGGTGCCGTGCGGCCTCCTGCTGTCTCTGTGGGGGGGGGCGCTGTGCGGCCTCCTGCTGTGTATAGATTGCGCCGTGCGGCCTCCTGCTCTCTCTGGGGGGGGCGCTGTGGGCCTCCCGCTGTGTATAGGTGGCGCCGTGTGGCCTCCCGCTGTGTATAGATGGCGCCGTGCGGCCTCCCGCTGTGTATAGATGGCGCCGTGCGGCCTCCCGCTGTGTATAGATGGCTACGTGTGGCCTCCCGCTGTGTATAGATGGCTATGTGCGGCCTCCCGCTGTGTATAGATGGCTACGTGCGGCCTCCCGCTGTGTATAGATGGCTACGTGCGGCCTCCCGCTGTGTATAGATGGCTACGTGCGGCCTCCCGCTGTGTATAGATGGCTACGTGCGGCCTCCTGCTGTGTATAGGTGGCTACGTGCGGCCTCCTGCTGTGTATAGATGGCTACGTGCTGTAGCATCGGCGTCTCTGCCCCGTTCTAGGCAGAGACGCCGTCCCTCTCAACTGCCCGCTCCTGGCGCGGCGTCCTCCAGCGCTGCTCTCCCCGCTGCTTCCGGCACGCGCTCCTTCCCCGGTAGCGTGCTTAGGGCGCGCGCGCGCGCGCTCCCCCTCTCTTAAAGGGACCGCGCGCGCCGTCCTAAGGAGTCCCCGGCCAATTGCCGGAGGACCTCCCATATATAAGGCACCTCCTCCAAAATGGAGGTGCCCGAGCAATGTTGTAGCACTGTTCACTACTCTGCTTCAGCCCTCAGGTCCCGTTGCCAGTTACCTGCCAGATACCTGCCAGATTCCTGCCAGTCTGCTGTCTAATTCCTGCCTGATATCCTGCTACCTGCCTGCTAGCCTGAGGTCCGACGGTCTGCCTTCCAACTTCTGTCAGTCTGTCTAAGGACCAGCTTGCCCGCTCACCTGGGAGCGCACATCTTCTACCTGCCTGCTTGCCTGAGGTCCGACGGTCTGCCTTCCAACTCCTGTCAGTCTGTCTAAGGACCAGCTTGCCCGCTCACCTGGGAGCGCTCATCTGCTGCCTGTCTGCTAGCCTACCAGGAGGCTCTGCCGTCACGTGCTGTGACCACCCGCCTGTCCAGAGACTCCTGCCCGCTCACCTGGGAGCGCTCATCTGCTACCTGTCTGTTGGTCTTCCTGGAGGCTCCGCCGTCACATGCTGTGACCACCCGATTATCCAGAGACTCACACCTGCTCACCTGGGAGCTCACGTCTATCATCTGCCGCCACAGGTCGTACCAATCCTTTACCCAGAGACTGCCCCGGTCACTTGCCGTGACCTCCTGCCCGTTCATCCAGAGACTGCCCCGGTCACTTGCCGTGACCTCCTGTCCGTTCATTCAGAGACTGTCCCAGTCACCTGCTGTGACTGCCTGCCCGTCTACCCTGGTCACCACCCGCTCCCTTACAAGGACCGCCCCCTTGTATAGTAGCTCAGAGGTTCCGCCTCCCAGACCCGTTACAGTTTGCTCGGGCCATGGAACCCGGTGGCACCCAAGCTCCCTCGCTCTCAGACCTGTGTCATGAACTTTCCCGTCAGAGGTCCCAACAGGAGTCCATCCTGGGTCACCTGCGGAATGTCAATTCTCGCCTGGACACTCTGACTGCTCTGCCTGCAACCACCGCCAGTGCCATGACTCGCAATCCGGCAGCTCCACTGCCAACTAATAACATGGTATCCTACCCCGGACCCCGGCTTTCTGCACCTCCTCGTTTCGGAGGCGACTCCGCCCAGGCTCGGGGCTTCATAAATCAGTGCACCCTGCACTTTGAACTCCTGTCTCACCAGTTTAACTCCGACAGGGCCAAAATTGCCTTCATCATGTCCCATCTCACCGGAGAGGCCCTGGCCTGGCTAAATCCTCTATGGGAGAGAGGAGACCCCCTGGTGTCCGACTTGCCTGCCTTTCTCACGGCTTTCCGGAAAGTCTTCGACGAACCCGGACGGAAGACGTCATCCGCATCATCTCTGCTACGCCTCCGTCAGGGAAGTCTCACCGTGGGCCAATATGCCATACGGTTCCGTACCCTTGCCTCGGAGCTGGCCTGGGATAATGACGCTCTGGTTTCCGTCTTCTGGGAGGGTCTGTCCGGCCGTATAAAAGATGAACTTGCCGGTCGGGATATTCCTACCACTCTCGATGACCTAATAACTCTTGCCACCCGGATTGACCTGCGGTTCCAGGAGCGTGCCAAAGAGGTCACCCGTGAGAGGAGGTTTCCACGTCTAGCTCCTACTTTTCAGAAACCCGTCACTCCCTCCGTCTCTCCTCAGCTACACTCTCCTGAGCCTATGCAGGTCGACCAGACCAAGATGGTCAGTTCTCGCCAAGAATCTCGCCGAGCCGAGGGAAGCTGTTTCTATTGTGGCAGTATGAAGCACTTCATCCGTTCCTGCCCGGAAAAGCCGGGAAACGCCAGTGTCTAGGACCACTCGGAGAGGTCGTCCTAGACAAAAGTAAGCCCTCTCCGTCTCTGACCTTACCGGTCTCTATTGCTTGGGGAGAAAACCGTCTCTTTGAACTCGCCCATCTGGATTCTGGAGCTGCTGGAAACCTCATCTCCCAGTCTCTGGTAGAGAGATACCATATTCCCACCAAGTCCCTGGCTGAACCATTGTCAGTCGCCTCCGTGGATGGAAGACTTCTCTCGGAGACCATCCTGCTCGTCACCGAACCCATAACCCTGCAGGTGGGAATGCTGCACTCTGAGGAGATCTCATTCCATGTGCTGTCCGGACTTTCTCACTACCTGTTGCTAGGTCTACCTTGGCTCCAGACACATGAACCCGTATTGAACTGGCGGTCCGGTGGAGTACTCCGATGGGGTCCTGACTGCCATAGGACCTGCCTGGTCCCGGTCCGTCCACTTCGCCCTCAGCCTACTCCAGCTAACTTACCTGGTCTCCCGGCTCCCTACTGGCCCTATGCGGACGTCTTCGGTAAGAAGGAAGCTGAGACGTTGCCACCCCATAGGCCATACGATTGCCCGATCGACCTGGTACCTGGCACCACTCCTCCCCGTGGGCGTATCTACCCGTTGTCTGCAGCCGAGACCCGAGCCATGTCTGAGTACATTGAAGAGAATCTGGCTAGGGGATTTATCCGAAAATCTACCTCCCCGGCTGGAGCCGGATTCTTCTTTTTCAAAAAGAAAGACAGCTCGCTACGTCCCTGTATTGACTACAGAGGACTCAATCTCATCATGGTAAAAAACAAATATCCCCTGCCACTCATCTCCGAATTGTTTGACCGTCTCAAGGGCGCCAGGATCTTCTCCAAGCTGGATCTACGAGGAGCGTATAATCTGGTCCGTATCCATCAAGGAGACGAGTGGAAGACAGCATTCAATACCCGGGACGGTCACTACGAGTACCTTGTGATGCCCTTCGGTCTCTGTAATGCTCCCGCTGTCTTTCAGGAACTAGTCAACGACATCTTCCGTGACCTCCTGTACTCCTGCGTAGTGGTATACCTGGACGATATCTTGGTCTTCTCTCCGGATCTCCCCACACACCGGAGGGATGTTCGTCAGGTCCTGCTTAGGCTTCGGCAGAACCACCTTTACGCCAAATACGAGAAGTGCCTCTTCGATCAGACCTCCCTTCCGTTCTTGGGCTATGTCATCTCCCAAACAGGTCTGCAAATGGATCCCGAGAAGCTCTCTTCCGGTGTTGACAAGCTCCTTGTTGATGTTAACAGCCGTTTATTTCCTGTTATTTAGGGCGATTCTAACAATTCTTCTATCAGTCTGAGGAGTTGTAGCCTTCTTCCTTTCTCTACCTGGTTTATTCTTTATCGAACCAGTCTCTTGAAACCGCTTACACACTTTGAGAACGAAAACATGTAATTGCTTACCTTCTGATGACAAACTGGCATTAAAATATAAAAACCGCATTTTAATCGCACAATATCTGTCTTAAATCACACCCAGGTCACTATAAACCAACATAGAATACATATCGCAGAAGAGGGCGTGTGTACAAGTAAGTAGGTCAGTGAAATCCTCCATTAAATATTGGTGATGGTGAAAAACTGAAAGTGTTGCCTCAATTTTGGCCACTGGTGTATAACACAAAATATAAACAAAAAAGAAAGGGAAGAACATTTCTGCACAAAAAACGTGTCGCTCGGCAGGAAAATCCCCTTGATATTGCGTTTTTTGAGATTTTTTTTTCCCGTTCTTTAGAAACGCTGCAAAAATACTGAAAGAATAGACATGAAACTGCTTCAAATCTGCAAGGATTCACTTTTCCTGGTACTATCAAACATAGCGTTTTTGGGAACTTGGAGCTCTATATTACAAATATGTCCACCCCCCCAGTTGAAAGAAATTAACATTTTCCTGGAGGGAAGTTTATATTTTACATTATGTCAGTTTTTGTCTATCGATGATAAAGTGCAGTTTGCAGCAATTTTTATTGTGACATATACCCATATCATTTACGAAAATATTTTACATTCAACGCGCGTCGGGCGGGCCTGCGTGTTCTCACATGCCAGGGCTGAGTTTCAGTTCCAGTCCGACCCTGTTTATCATCTATGGTTTCCCTTCAGAGTGAAAAATGCTGAAAAATCGGAAGTTCCTGGGATCCATTTTTGAACAGAATATCAGAACCAAATCAAAACCGATGATTCAGGAAATGGACATAATGGGGTAAGTCCCAACTCTAAGGTACAAGTCTATGGCATACAGTCTGTAAAAGACGACAGAGTAGGCTGCTGTTGAGCATCGGCGGCTTCTTCTCTGATGTTCCTCGCTCATCCATGCAGTACATGGTCGGCCATTCAATTGATTGAATGTCTTATAATACCACATTTGCCCTAGGGACACAAAGTATGACGAGCGCCACTCCTCCTGGTGATAGGTTATACCCAACAGATGGAGCAGCGCCACTACTCGTGGTGATGGGTTACACCCAGCAGATGGGGGAGCGCCGCTCCTCGTGGTGATGGGTTACACCCAACAGATGGGGGAGCGCCACTCCTTGTGGTGATGGGTTACACCCAACAGATGGGGGAGCTCCACTCCTCGTGGTGATGGGTTATACCCAACAGATGGGGGAGCGCCACTCCTTGAGGTGATAGGTTATACCCAACAGATGGGGGAGTTCCACTCCTCGTGGTGATGGGTTATACCCAACAGATGGGGGAGCGCCACTCCTCGTGGTGATGGGTTACACCCAACAGATGGGGGAGCTCCACTCCTTGTGGTGATGGGTTACACCCAACAGATGGGGGAGCGCCACTCCTTGAGGTGATGGGTTATACCCAACAGATGGGGGAGCCCCACTCCTCGTGGTGATGGGTTATACCCAACAGATGGCGGAAGTTGCAGAATGGCTTGTTATGGTGCAAGAACAATGTGGACATGTTTTTTTTTTTTTTGTTTTAACTATTATGCCTTTATGTTCTTTATTTTTTTCCTACAGACCCTCCCAGCTAACTCCAAGCAAGTCCCTAATCTCAGAAGTTGAAAGGTTTGGGTTTCTTTGAGGTTTAATGCATGCATTTAATTTTTTTAGAATCCCATCGTACAAAAGATATAGGATATCCAACTTCTTGGACTCCAAGAATAAGGGGGCTGCAGCCTGGAAGTAACCCCACTGCCCTTTTTAAAGAATATGCTGGTGTGGGTCAGCTACCCGGATATTCACTGTGCAGGAGAACTGCAGCTAAGCCCATTCACTTTGCTGGATCTATGCTGTCGTTCCGCTGCACAGTGGAGGCCATGATGCCAATGTGCAGGGAATGACTGTGAAAGGGGCTGTTCCTCATTACCAGCATCAGTGCCCCTTTATTATATTAGAGATTGACCCCAACAGATCATAAATTGATGGTGTACCCTTGCAATATACTGCTTCCTTCCTTTTTTTATCAGTTCACCCGTGAAACCAGATTACATGATTGTGGCGGAACCTCCTGTAGGACACCCAAGTTTTCTGGTGGCTGAAGTCTCTTTACCTAAAGTGGTGAGACCCTCAGATGTGGTTTAGGATTGTGACCTTTTTGCATTTCATGTGATTTCCAATAGTCTTCCCTTATTAAAAGTCTGTGCCAACCTCGTGCTACCGGTCCTCCTCTGCCAACTTTTATCATCACAGCTTTGATGTGTCCACAGTAGCCAATTGCTGGCAGCTGTGACACATTTGCTGGATGATGATGATATAATTTTTTTTTCATACCATGGTGGGTTGTTTGCAAGCTGTTGGAATGGGAAAGAAGATCTCTGTAAACGACTCTGTCAGCAGAGAACGACTGTTCAAACCAAGCACAGACGCCCAGTGCTTCACGGCGGGACCAGTCATTTATATAAGCCTCCCCCCCTGCTTGTTTCCCCTCCATCTCCACCATCACCTCTTCTTTGACAGTTCTGGCTTCATAGATCCAGAGAGGAGATAGAGGGAAAACAAGCTGGTGGGAAGATGTATATATTATTATTGTTATTTAATTATATAGTGCCATTGATTCCATGGTGCTGGTGCATATAAATGATGTTATAATGATGATAGAAATGATGAAAGAGGCTTGTTGCAATAGTGTAGAACACGCCGCTCTTTATTTTTTCTATATTAATGCGACATTTGGAGGAATCGCACAGAAAATGCTTTAAATGTATTTATTTTTTAATTTGATTTTTCTCATGTCCATGATTCACATTGCGTTAAATGAGGCATAATGAAGATGAAGAATGTTTCAGCTAATGTAGCCTTCATCAGACAGGATAATGTAGCTTGAGGGGACCCACTTGGTTAAGTATAGGGGTCAGTTCTGGTCTTCCCAAAAAGCAGATTAAGTAGTCACCACACGGGAATCTGGTGATTACTGGGTTTGCTTTTGGGGACCCCAGATTTCTTCATATAACCGAGTGGGCCTTCTGCCTAATGAAGGCTACATTATCTGAAATTCTGGTACCATTCATTATGCCTCACTTAAAGGGGTTGCCTGGCACTTTAATATTGATGACCTATCCTAAGGATATTCCATTAGTATTAAAGTGGTGGACAACCCCTTTTAATGCAGTGTGAATCCTAAAAAATATTTTTCAGCATTTTCTGTGAGCAGTTCCTCCACGTGTCAGATTTAATGTAGGAGACGTGTGGAGCTACACAGTAACTTCTAGTTGGCCACGTATCAAGATAAAAGTTTAGATTTTTGTGCACTTGTTGGTTACAACTTTCTTTCCCGTACAGAAGCATTCAGCGACATAAGCGTTGTTACCACGCTGGTCTTCTCTTTACAGTCTTCTGCTAGATCTCTTGTGTTGGACTTGGGTGAAGACAGAATAGTCGGACGTCCCGATTTGTATCATCTAGACGTCTTCATTCCTTACAATATCATCCAAGAACAAAGTGGAGCTCAGTTCAACAAGGACAGTAAGGTGAGACAATTAAGCAAAGCTGGACATGTCTTATAGCCCATTCTGAAATCTCCTTCTTAAAGAGGTTCTCTGAGAAAATGTATAAAATAAAATTTTAAAAAATGTATACATTTATTTAGCAAAAATAAATTGTTTTAATTAGTGGATAATTCTATGTGAATACTTTTATGCCCAAAAATGGCAAAAGTATTCTTGGAGTGATACCTTTATTGGCTAACCAGAAAAAAAAATATATGCAAGCTTTCAGAGCACAGAGGCTCGTTCTTCAGGCAATATTACAAATGAATTCATAACATTTGTAATCCTGCCTGAAGAAGGAGCCTCTGTGCTCTGTAAGTTTGCATATATATATTTTTTTTTTCTGGTTAGCCAATAAAGGTATCACTCCGAGAATACTTTTGCCATTTTTCGGCATAAAATTATTTCCATCAAATTTTCTGGCTAACACGGTACCACAATATAAATTTGTACTGTACATCACAATTAGGGGATAATAATTGCGTATAGACATAATGGCCAACGATGTCAGCAGCCATCCATCCTAGATGGAAGGTAAACTGATTGAGACGGACATCTCTGACCTACCTGTCAGAATCAAGAACGTGCATCTGTCATTGATTGACTGACTGATCACGTCCATCAGTCAACATGTTGTAAACCTGTCATGATGAGTGAGCAGATAGGATGCTGCCCCTCACCCTGACAGGAACTTATCTATCACAACATATAGTTGCCCAGAGACATCTGAATGCATCGGCTTTCCTTTATGCCATTCATCAAACATGTCGTATATTTTGTGTATAGCGAGTCACAAGCCTCGCACTGCTCTGCGTCTTATCATTTGGTTCTATGAGCTGCAGTAAAACGTGACGTATATTCCAGGTGCTGACGATCACAATGCCGGTCCAGCCAGCATAGCGGTGGGCTCAGAAGATCGGCTTTGGAAAGCGTTCCTCTTATATAGATCCAGTGGATCCTACTTACATTTGCTGGTGTTTACATTGTATGGTTACAGTTCTATTTACACTTCAATATGACTCCAGAATAAATTTTTGTCTTTCTTATACTTGCCGTATATTTTTCCCAAGGAGGGGGTTTAGGTATTGTGCTTTTTTTTTTTTTATTTCTACTGTAATATTTCATAATATCTGTGAATAAGTCTTGAAAATAATTTGCATTGAAAAGGTTGAGATCCTCTGAATCTACAGGGATTTTTAGGAATTAAAAATCTACAGCAGTAAATCTGCAGCAGAATTTACATTTTGCACCATGTCTGGATTTAGTAGCAGCTGCCCCTTTAAATGGAATATGTCAGCAGGTTTTTGCTATCCCATTTGAGAGCAACATAATCCGAGGCCCTGATTCCAACTATGTATCACTTACTGGGCTGCTTAGTGTTATTTTGATAAAATTGCAGGTTTTTTTTTCTCATGCAGATCTCTGAATGCTGAGCTCTGTATAATAACCCCACCCACACCACTGATTGGCAGCTTTCTGTGTACACTGTATTTAAACTGCCAATCAGTGGTGGGGGGCGTGGTTGGACTACCTGGCTGCAGGTTTACTAGTCATCTAGTGATAATCTTCTGCTAATAAAAGACCTGTAAGGGGTCTTTGTCTCTACATCATGCTGCTCTCAAGAACAACCAATAAATAGTACATCCGATAAGGGGTCAATGTGTCAAAAGACCTTTATTATAATAATTTGGGTACATGGCGGCAAAGAAAAGAGCACACACACATATATATAGTAATACCATATAATAGTGAGGAGGTATAATGTAAATATTTGAATTGCAGAGACACCAGGGCTAAATAGTAGTAGCTCCAATTGTGCTAATGCATACTGATAGTATATCCTAGGTCACATAGTAAAAGGATATAATCCCAAATAATAAAAGCCAATATAGGCATTCCCAAGATAATGACCTTTTGGTATATACATATCAAGGGATGTATTATATCCAAGTAGGTTAATTCCTAAGTAACAATAATGTTGTATTGGATTCATTCATACCTGGTATATATTGTCTGCACGTCTTGCAATAGCTCTGGGCTCGGTGGTCCTACTCCTAGTGTGGCGCTCACCCCATCATGCTGCTCTCAGAATAGCCAAGAAAAACCTGCTGACAGATTCCCTTTACAAATAGCTGAAATGGCTCCTAGATACCAGAGAAGGAAAACGTTATTAAAACGGTTTTGTTTCCTAAATAGAAAAGCAAATTAAACACCACTGGATAATGTGGTGTGTGAAACCGTCCATTGGATTGCTGTTTCGGGTGGGCTCAGGAGCAGAGCCCCCATCCTACACAGCTGACATCTTGCTGTAACAGCAGCGGCCAGAGCGGAGCGTCAATCACTGCTGTTTAACCATTTATATGCCGTCAATCACTGATGGCAAGTTAAATAGCGCAATCACCGGTACGCTATGCAATGTTACTAGAATTTTTTTTTTACTTTTCCATTTCCTTGAATTACTTGTTGTGATTTGCGGATCCATTGACTGGCCACGTGGAAGGGCTGCAGCCGATCATTCATGTCCGTAGCAGATACACATTTACGTGTGGAAATAGGCCCTTATAGAAATCAATCAATAGAACGTATACCTGGATATCCAGGTTTATCCTTTGCATACATTTAAAGAGGTATAAGTCATGGCATATTACTAGGATGTCATTCTTGGGGGTCTGACAGCCTAATTTAGAAAGAAGTGGATGCATTATTTTTTTCACGCTCCCAATTTAACAATTTGAGTACAGTTGGATCTATTGTTTTTTTATTTTTTGCACTATGGGTGGGTGGTTGGGAGCACAGCTGTGCAGGAAAAAAAAAGCTTACAGGTTCTCAATTCCTTCATTCTTGGAATCGGTGGCGGAACCACAGGTCGGACCATCGCCAATCAAGATATTATATCCCTTCACACTCATCATTGCTCCCAATTAACAATTTGAGTACGTGCATTTTTTTAGGGTATTTTTGCGCAATGGGTGGGAGCACAGCTGTGCAGGAAAAAAAGCTGATAGGTTCCCCATTCCTTCTTTCTCAGAATCAGTGGATGGAACATCGCCAATCACAATATTATATCCCTCACACTAATCGTTGCTCCCAATTATCAATTTGAGTACGGTTATACCTATTGTTTTTTTAGGGTTTTTTTTTGCACTGTGGGTGGTTGGGAGCACAGCTGTGCAGGAAAAAAAAAAGCTGATAGGTTCCCCATTCCTTCATTCTCAGGATCAGTGGTGGAACCAGAGGTTGGATCATCTCCAATCAAAATATTATATTATTCACACTAATCATTGCTCCTAGTTAACAATTTGAGTACGGTTGAACCCATTGTGTTTTTTTAGGGTTTTTGTTTTTTTTGCACTATGGGTGCAAGTTATAGTAATATGTGTCACCGTAAAAAAAAACAACTAATAGTGTCTCCTGATTGTTCAGACACAAATATATCTGTTGAAAATAGTCTGGTATACACCAGTAAATTATAACTGTGGTTTTGCTGTTCCACAGTAAAAAATCTCTATTATCCTGCTTTTGGCATTTTTTGCCGCAAAGAAAAACAGTAGTAGTGTCTCCTGATTGTTCAGACACAAATATATCTGTTGAAAATAGTCTGGTGTAGGCCCGAGAAATACAAGTGTGGTTTTGCAGTTCCACGGGTCAAATCTCTGTATTATCCTGCTTTTTTGCATTTTTTGCTGTAAAGAAAAACAGTACTGTCTCCTGATTGTTCAGACACAAATATATCTATTTAAAATTTTCTGGTATACCCCAGTAAACAATAACTGTGGTTTTGCCATTCCACGGTAAAAAATCTCTATTATTCACCTTTTGGTATTTTTTCCGTAAAGAAAAACAGTAATAGTTTCTCCCTGATTGTTCAGATTGTTTAAAAGAGTCGGGTGTAGGCCAGAGAAATAGAACTGTGGTTTTCCTCTTCCACGGTTCTAATCTACTTTATTACCCTTTTTCCATTGATGGTGCGAGTGTAAGCTATTTTACTTACTTTACAATGGGCAAGGCGCGTGGCAAGGGACATGGAAGTGGACGTTCTGGTGATGGTGCATGCAGAGGACGGGGCCGTGGCCAAGGTGAAAATGTGCCACAACCAACAGCCATATCTTCTCACTCCCACTTCTTGACCGAATTACTAGGGAAGCACAGAACAACACCAGATCAGTGTGAACAGGTTATTAATTGGATAGCAGATAATACTTCCAGTTACCTGGGCACCACCACCTCCGGTCTGTCTTCCACACGGTCAACTCTTAGTAGCCATGAGTCTCGACCGCATACTCCTCCTCACCCTGATGCTCCTCCCTCCCATCATGCCGAGTGTCGTCAGATAGCAACTGATCCCACACTTGGACACTCTGAAGAGCTGTTCACTGGTCCATTTCCAGATTTGTGCCCCTCGCCTGCTCCTCTTGAAGTGGTGGAAGAGGAGATCCCATGTAGAGATGCCCAAATATTTGAACAGCCACGGCCAGAGGAAGTCAACGCTGGCAATTTGTCACAAGAGGTTGACGATGACGAGACACAATTGCCAGGAAGTGAGGAGGAGGATCGTGGTGCGCAAGTGGAAGAGGAGGAGGTGTTGGATGATCTAGTAACTGACCCAATGTGGCAGGAGGACATGCAGAGCGAGGCCAGCAGCAGACAGGGTGAGGGAGGCAGAGTACCCCAACAGGCAGAAAAAAGCAGTGTGGTGGCCGCACACAGAAGGCCGGCAACAGTTCCCCGTAACACCAACACGAGGGACGTTGCCAGTACAACCTGTAGGTCTTCCAGAGTCTGGAATTTTTTTAAAGACTCTGCTGATATCCCCAAAAAGGCCATTTGTACCACCTGCCATGCCAGCATCAGCAGGGGTGACAAAACTACCAGCCTGACCACCACCAGCATGATCAGGCACATGGCAGCAAAGCACCCGACTGTGGGGCGAACCCCAGGGTCCATGACCAGTGTCAGCGGGTGTCACCTGTTGTGTGTGCATGGCAATCCCCTGTCCATACTGCATGCAAAGATGCCCCCTCCTCTCAGTCTTTATGGCAGTCTCTCAAGAGTGTGCAAAGCAGTCATCAAAGCAAAAGGTGGCTACTTTGAAGAACCTAGAATATAAGACATATTTTCAGTTGTTTCACACTTTTTTGTTAAGTATATAATTCCACATGTGTTAATTCATAGTTTTGATGCCTTCAGTGTGAATGTACAATTTTCATAGTCATGAAAATACAGAAAAATCTTTAAATGAGAAGGTGTGTCCAAACTTTTGGTCTGTACTGTATGTACCATCTTGACAAACTTTGAGGAGTCCACCAAGATGGTGAGTGGAGATGACGCCATCATTAGCGTCAGCATTCCACTTGTCTGTCTTTTGCAATGCTCTCTGCAGAGAATTAAAGAGGAGGCATTGCAGCCAGAGTATGATGAAATGGATCAAGAAGCCGTAGCGGTCGATTACACACAGCCCAGCCTCATCTCATCCCAACGTGCATTGGGGGACAATGAGGGAGATGAGGAGGAGGAAGAACAGGAGCTTGTATCATGCGCTGTAGACGGTAGTACCTGTACAACTGTCATACTGTCAGTTCAGCGTGGGTGGCCTGAGGACGGGGGGGGGGGAGGAGGAGGAGAGCATGGTCAGTCGTCATCTTGGTGAGGACACGGAAGTCTTGCCCGTTACCAGTCTGGCACGCATGGCTGACTTTATGTTACTCTGCCTTAACCGTGACCCTCGCGTTGTCAAAATGTTGGGTGACAGTCATTACTGGTTGGTGACACTTTTAGACCCCCGCTACAAGGAGAACTTTCACTCTCTTATTCCTGAGGTGGAGAGGTCTACGAAAATGGGGCAGTACCAGAAGGCCCTTGCTGCAGAACTGTTAAAAAAAATTCCCATCTGAACACGCTAGCGGCAGAGGTCACAGTTCGTTGACCAACCAAGGCGTACAAGCGAGAGAGAGGCAACTCCAATCCAGCAGAGGCAGGGGAACACTGTCAACATTCTGGGACAGTTTTCTGAGACCTGCCCAGCTTACAGGCCCTGAGGCGCGGGGTACTCTCACAAGCAGTGGAAAGTTTCAAAAGATGGTGAGGGAGTACCTTGCCGACCGTACCAGCGTCCTCCGTGATTCCTCTGTGCCTTTTAATTATTGGGTATCCAAGCTGGACACTTGGAATGAAATCGCTCTGTACGCCTTGGAGGTCCTGGCCTGCCCTGCCGCTAGCGTGTTATCGGTGCGTGTTTTTAGTGCTGCTGGGGTAATTATAACTGATAAGCGCACTCGCCTGTCAACTGACAATGCTGACAAGCTGACCCTTATCAAAATGAACAGTAGCTGGATTGGGCCAGACTTCTCATCACCACCAAATGACAGCAGAGTAACATAAAGTCAAATCCACTGTGTTATTTCGGAAGGTGTATTCACATGCACCGCTTCACACCCACACATGGGTATACGCTTCCTCATTTCGGCTGTTTTATGTTCTTCTCCTTATCCTCAGCCTCCACCACCACTATACCACCAGGGTGACCGTGGTCCGTGTTGCCATTATTGAAAGTTCCTCCGTCCTTATTTTTGTCAGCTTTTGCTTGGAAGGCATAAGCAAAGACTGTGGGAGACCCACTCCCCAATAATGGGAATAATATTTTTAAAATGCTGTACTGTATGGCTCTTGTAAGGGGCATTAAAAGCGTCTTGTTAAGCTACTGCGACCTCCACCACTTTTCCGAGGAGCATTAAAACCGTCTTGTTAATCTACTGGGACTTCCACATCTCTCCCAAGGGGCATTCAAACCGTCTTGTTAAGCTACTGGGACCTCCACCACTTTTCTGAGGGGCATTAAAAGCGTCTTATTAAGCTACTGGTACGTCCACCACTTTTCCGAGGGGCATTAAAAACGTCTTGTTAAGCTAGTGGGACCTCCACCACTTTTCCGAGGGGCATTAAAACCGTCTTTTTAAGCTACTGGTACCTCCACGTCTCTTCCAAGGGGCATTCAAACCGTCTTGTTAAGCTACTGGGACCTCCACGTCTCTTCTGAGAGGCATTAAAAGCGTATTGTTAAGCTACTGGGACCTCCACCACTTTTCCGAGGGGCATTAAAACCGTCTTGTTAAGCTACTGGGACCTCCACCACTTTTCCGAGGGGCATTAAAACCGTCTTTTTAAGCTACTGGTACCTCCACGTCTCTTCCAAGGGGCATTCAAACCATCTTGTTAAGCTACTGGGACCTGCACCACTTTTCCCAGGGGCATTCAAACAGTCTTGTTAAGCTACTACGACCTCCACCACTTTTCCAAGGGGCATTAAAACCGTCTTGTTAAGCTACTGGGACCTCCACTTTTCCGAGGGGCATTAAAAGCATCTTGTTAAGCTACTGGGACCTCCACCACTTTTCCGAGGAGCATTAAAACCATCTTGTTAAGCTACTGTGACCTCCACGTCTCTTCCAAGGGGCATTCAAAGCGTCTTGTTAAGCTACTGGGACCTCCACCACTTTTCCGAGGGGCATTAAAAGCATCTTGTTAAGCTACTGGGACCTCCACCACTTTTCCGAGGAGCATTAACACCATCTTGTTAAGCTACTGGGACCTCCACGTCTCTTCCAAGGGGCATTCTAACCGTCTTGTTAAGCTACTGTGACCTCCACGTCTCTTCCAAGGGGCATTCAAACCGTCTTGTTAAGCTACTGGGATCTCCACTTCTCTTCTGAGGGGCATTAAAAGCGACTTGTTAAGCTACTGTGACCTCCACCACTTTTCCGAGGGGCATTAAAACCGTCTTGTTAAGCTACTGGGACGTCCACGTCTCTTCCAAGGGGCATTCAAACTGTCTTGTTAAGCTACTGGGACCTCCACGTCTCTACCAAGGGGCATTCAAACCGTCTTGTTAAGCTACTGCGACCTCCACCACTTTTTCAAGGGGCAGTAAAAGCGTCTTTTTAAGCTACTGGGACCTCCACCACTTTTCCGAGAAGCATTAAAACCGTCTTGTTAAGCTACTGGGACCTCCACTTCTCTTCCAAGGGGCATTCAAACCATCTTGTTAAGCTACTGGGACCTCCACGTCTCTTCTGAGAGGCATTAAAAGCATCTTGTTAAGCTACTGTGACCTCCACAACTTTTCCGAGGGGCATTAAAACTGTCTTGTTAAGCTACTGGGACCTCCACGTCTCTTCCAAGGGGCATTCAAACCGTCTTGTTAAGCTACTGGGACCTCCACGTCTCTTCCAAGGGGCATTCAAACCGTCTTGTTAAGCTACTTGGACCTCCACGTCTCTTCCGAGGGGCATTAAAAGCGTCTTGTTAAGCTACTGTGACCTCCACCACTTTTCCGAGGGGCATTAAAAGCATCTTGTTAAGCTACTGGGACCTCCACGTCTCTTCCAAGGGGCATTCAAACCGTCTTGTTAAGCTACTGGGACCTCCATGTCTCTTCCAAGGGGCATTCAAACCGTCTTGTTAAGCTACTGCGACCTCCACCACTTTTCCAAGGGGTATTAAAACCGTCTTGTTAAGCTACTGGGACCTCCACCACTTTTCTGAGGAGCATTAAAACCGTCTTGTTAAGCTACTGGGACCTCCACGTCTCTTCCAAGGGGCATTCAAACCATCTTGTTAAGCTACTGCGACCTCCACCACTTTTCCAAGGGGCATTAAAACCGTCTTGTTAAGCTACTGGGACCTCCACCACTTTTCTGAGGAGCAATAAAACCGTCTTGTTAAGCTACTAAGACCTCCACGTCTCTTCTGAGGGGCATTAATAGCGTTTTGTAAAGCTACTGTGACCTCCACCACTTTTCCAAGGGGCATTTAAACCGGCCAGTTAAGCTACTGGGACCTCCACGTCTCTTCCAAGGGGCATTCAAACAGTCTTGTTAAGCTACTGGGACCTCCACTACGTTTCTGAGGGGCATTAAAACCATCTTGTTAAGCTACTGGGACCTCCACCACTTTTCTGAGGAGCATTAAAACCGTCATGTTAAGCTGCTGGAACCTCCACGTCTCTTCTGAGGGGCATTAATAGCGTCTTGTTAAGCTACTGTGACCTCCACGTCTCTTCCAAGGGGCATTCAAACCGTCTTGTTAAGCTGCTGGGACCTCCACGTCTCTTCTGAGGGGCATTAATAGCGTCTTGTTAAGCTACTGCGACCTCCACCACTTTTCCAAGGGGCATTAAAACCATCTTGTTAAGCTACTGGGATCTCCACGTTTCTTCTGAGGGGCATTAAAAGCGTCTTCTTAAGCTACTGTGACCTCCACCCCTTTTCCGAGGGGTATTAAAACCGTCTTGTTAAGCTACTGGGACCTCCACCACTTTTCCAAGGGGTATTAAAACCGTCTTGTTAAGCTACTGGGACCTCCACATCTCTTTTGAGGGGCATTAATAGCGTCTTGTTAAACCACTCTGAACTCCACAGCTCTTCCAAGGTGCATTGATATGTTGTTTTTAATTAACTCTAACCTCCACGACTCTTCGAACGGGCATTGCAGTTCCTCTTAATTTTTGGCAGCGTTTTCTTGGAAGGCATAAGCAAATACTATGGGAGACCCACTCCCCAATAATGGGAATAATGTTTGTAATATGCTGTACTGCATGGCTCTTGTAAGGGGCATTGCAAGCTCCTTCGTCCTAATTTTTGGCAGCTTTTGCTTGGAAGGCATAAGCAAAGACTATGGGAGACCCACTCCCCAATAATGGGAATAATGTTTGGAATATGCTGTACTGCATGGCTCTTGTAAGGGGCATTGCAAGTTCCTCCGTCCCAATTTTTGGCAGCTTTTGCTTGGAAGGCATAAGCAATGACTATGGGATACACACTCCCCAATAATGGGAATAATGTTTGTACTATGCTGTACTGTATGGCTCTTGGAAGGGGCATTAAAAGCCCCTCTTCCGAGGGGCATTCAAACCGTCTGGTTAAGCTACTGGGACCTCCACGTCTTTTCCGAGGGGCATTGAAACCATCTTGTTAAGCTACTGTGACCTCCATGTCTCTTCAAAGGGACATTAAAACAGTCTTCTTAAGCCACTCTGAACTCCACAGCTCTTCCTAGGGGCATTGAAATGTTGTTTTTAATTACCTCTAACCTTCACAACTCTTCCAACGGACATTGCATTTCCTCCTAATTTTAGTCAGCTTTTGCTTTTCAATGCAAAGGCGAATACTAAGGGAGACCCACTCCCCAATAGTGGGTAGAAGGTTTTAAGTACGCTGTAATCCACGTCTGTTTCAAGGGGCATTGCAGTTCCTCATAATTTTTGGAAAGCCTTCCATTCACTGTTTAGGCCAACAGTGTACAGGAGACCCAGTTGCTATAAATGGAAAAAACTGTTTAGTTAAGGCCCTCTGACCTCCATGTCATTTCCAAGGTACATTGGAGTGTCTCGAAATTTTTGGTAGGCATTGCACTCACTGTATGCCCTATAACTGTGTAGCCAAACCGCTCCTTTTGTTACAGAAACATATCCTACAAGACATATGTGGTTGACTGGCCTGATATTGATGTGAATGATCCCTGTTCCTCCTGCTCTTTCTCCTTTGCCACCACCTCATCCATCATTCATCACCTGAAGCTTTGTTTTAATGGGAGTCATAGAACTGGGATAGTAGCAGGAAAACATCCAGCAATCCTCAGAGGAGGTAGGATATGCGCCAAAACGCTGACCACCTCAGGCCTTGCCGCTACTACATACATGCGCTTGCATTCCAACAAAACAAAGCAGATGCTAACTTGTATCATCATCATGGTCCTCACCTTGGCACTCTCAACTCCCCTGATGGAGAAGCCAGGGCCCACCGGAGGAGTCTGGTTCTCTGGTGGGCTCGTCCAATGCTGCCCTAAAGCAGGCCAGGCTAAGAAAAGTGTGTGGGGGGATGTTCCAAGGAGAAATAGGGGCGGCTGGGGACCGTTTATGGACACCCGGCTGCCCCCAGGCGGCTGGCGACCGAATATGGACACCTGGGGACTGAGTATGGATACCAGGCCGCCAACGCTGCCATGACATGGTGGCCAGATTCCGCCTCCACATGCCTAAAAGGCCCAATTTCAAGTGCAAGCAAGCAGTATGGTATTGCAGCCTGGGGGTGGGTGGGTGGTTGGCTGCATATTTGCGCTTGCATTGCAAGGAATGGGGGAGGTACAATTGAACCCTGCCCTGGGACAAGAACTTGCACGGGGATAGTTGCAAGTCTGCATCTTCTGATGCGGCAAGGATGACTTCTGATGGGCACACTTTTAGGCAGTGACCGGGGAGTCAGAGATGCTTCCAGGGGTCTTCCCTATGCTGTCCCCATGTCTTTTCAGCACTGTATGCATGTGTCACACAGCACATGGCCAGATAAGGTTGTAAAATGTTAAAATGACATTTCCCGGTGAATGCATTTGTCACGGTTGAAGCAATACAAAAGTGCAAAAACACATTAAAAATGCTACTTGTGAACATAGCCCAAGGTGTGGAGGAGTATTTTTTTTTTTTGTTATTTATTTTACCTTATACACAAGTCTTTACCCTGGAAAGGAACTTCCTTAACATATTTCACAGGAAAGCAGTTTCAGTTTAGTTTTTGAACGTTTTATTGTGAGCCCTTAAAAGTGGCTTAATACCTCTGACCACGTTGTTGACAGAAGTGACCTGGGGGTCAGAAATGCTTCCTGGGGCGATCCCCATGCTGTCCCCATGTCATTTGAGCACTGTCACTATCGTTTTGGGCACTTGTTAGGCTTTTAAAAGACAGCCGGGGATGCCGCCGCGAAAATGCTCGGGTCTCCCATAGACTAACATTGGGCTCGTGGCTCAGGTCGAGCAACCGAGTATCATGGCGAGCTCGGCCCGAGCTTTGAGCACCCGAGCATTTTAGTGCTCGCTCTTCACTACTAAATACCCTTCATTATTTATTATTTTTGCACTTTGCGATTTACCCATTTACTTCTAGTTACTTGGGTATTTTGCTTGCCTTTGGTTTTTCTTTGTCTAGTGTCCTTGTGTGAGCATGCATTTACATTTTGCATGCACATCAATTTATGTTTCAGTTCAGACTTCTAGGTTTTTTCTTTGTAGTGTGCTTTAGTACATATAAGGGTGTGGCCGCCCTTTGTCTGAGCTGAAATGTTTATTCTGCCTCAGGTCTATGCTTCTACTAGGGGGTCAGTCTCTCTGTCCTTATCCATATGTACGTCACTTGACAAATGGTAAGGTTTTAATATTAGAGTTAGGACTGTCCCATAAGGGTTGCCGTGATGTGGCGGGATAGTTTTTGCATTATTTTTATCAAAATTATGTTAACTAAATACCCTTCATTATTTATTATTTTTGCACTTTGCGATTTACCCATTCACTTCCGGTTACTTGGGTATTTTGCTTGTCTTTGGTTTTTCTTTGTCTAGTGGCCTTGTGTGAACATGCATTAACATTTTGCATGCACATCAATTTATGTTTCAGTTCAG
This sequence comes from Phyllobates terribilis, assembly GCF_046119375.1. NCBI lineage: Eukaryota > Metazoa > Chordata > Amphibia > Anura > Dendrobatidae > Phyllobates > Phyllobates terribilis. The sequence continues at coordinate 480,307 of NW_027363737.1, forward strand.
ACTTCTAGGTTTTTTCTTTATATGCTATATATGCTGTATGTGCGGGAAGGGAGCTTGTCTGTACACTGCTTGCTATGTGTGGGGGAGGGAAGCTGTCGGACAAAGAGGGGTCCTGCAAACATCCAACTAATGGCCCCCCATATATATTACAGGAAGGTAGGTCAAACCCAAGGATTTTTGCTGGAGCAGCCGACCATGTGCTGTGTATGAGGCCATCTCCCCCACACATATAACCACATTCATGTATATGGGGGAGTCGGGATGTGTTGTGTGGACAAGCGTCCGGTCTAAAGCTAACTAGTGTATGGGCATCTGAGACTAAGGCAAGTTATCATCCAGAAAGTCTTTCTCCAGCCTGCTGAAAAAATGCCGGATAGAGAAAGGCTTTTATCACCTAAGCCAGATCTCACTGGAGGGGAAGCAAGAAGAAAAAAGGAGAAATGTAAAATAAGACACAAGTCCAGACAGTTGTCATCCAAAACTTTATCTGGTATCGACCAAGAAAATTACAATCAGTAAAAGTATAAACCACATTTAGGAAAAACACAGATGAGCTGCGGGACCATCGCTTCTTCTTCTGGGACTTTTTGGCGGACAGGTTGCTCTGCTGTCGGAGGCCTTTCTTGTTCTTGGACTTCTCCTTCATGTGGATTCTGAAGACTAGGAGGCTCCTGAGGGTCCATCTCTCCTGCCGGCAGCTCAGAATGAGTTGGAGATATGCTTCCTTCAGTCCAGGAAAGCAAGAGAGGAAAAAGATGAATGTGATGTAATAACAAGACAAAGCTAAAAAAAAACATGTATAAAAAATCATGTAACTGCAAACTGCACAAAAATGACCCCAATAACGTAAGTGCTGTAGTATTAAAGAACCTGCAAAACGAGTGGTGTGAAAAGACCTGGGACTTGTCAGAAATATGTAATGTTTTGTCTAAAATGACAAAAAAAAAGAAAAGATTCAAGGGATGAGCAGCATTTTATAACAGGTAAAAAATATACAAATTTGTGACAAGTGATCGGTATTAAGTATTGTGGATGATAACCAGACGTTTATTTCAAATGAAGAGTTTAATGAACGTCTTGTATTTGGCCAATTGGAACCTTCCCGGAAATGTCTGCGCCGGTGATAAAATCTACTTACTAATAGAGCTCCCGACTGGACACAAAGAACTGCAGCTCATGGAGGAATGAAGCTTCTTTCCTTCTCAGCCAAGAACTTCTTATATCAGTCCCGTACGGCCTCTATCATGTGCTGATATCTAGCAGAAAGAGAAAAAATCAATTATAAACTAAATAAAATTTATTAAAGAAAAAAAAAACACCTGCGAACATGAAGCATTTGTAGCAAAGCACAGCCATTATTTACAGAGCACAATTGTTTTACTTTATTCTATATTAGTGGCCGCTCTGTGCAAAAACTTGTGGGAAATTACTGCAGCACTAATATTGTCCGTCCAGAGAGCACCCAAGTATTCCCCAATTTCTGACTCCACCGCCCGATTGCCCTCACAAACACAATGCTGCACCGCTGTCACCTGCCTGGTACAGGCTCCTTTATAGGGTCCTTTCAGCTGTTGTTCACCAAGATGTGAAGTAATCCGAGTACAGGGTTTCCCATGTCTGAGTGCAGGGGTGGAGAGCAGAGAGGATCAGACAGGGACAGGCCCATACACAGACTGCTGGTATATAGAGGACAAATCTCGCTGAACAGCAGCTACAAGAAGCTTCTGGATGGGGGCAGTGGGGGTGAGACAGCACTTCAGCAACGTGTTTGGGAGAGAAGGAAGAAAATAAGCAAATGAAGAAAATTTATAAAGTTCACAAGTCTGCAATGTGAGGAGGATAATTACATGAAGAAAACCCTCTAGGTGCAGCATCGGCAACCGGAAAACCGCCCCAAAGTCCACCTGTGTCATCAGCGCACCCCTGCTGGACCCCTAATCAGTTGTACTGCAGACTCAGATGATTGATAGTGACACTAGGTCAGCTCTTTCCCTATGGCAGCGCTAGCTGACCATCCTGTGGATAGGACAGGTGCTGGATCATTCAGTCCTTTCCCTCTTCCCCAACGTGAAGCAAACATCCCTCTGACCAGACAAACATCCCCCTGACCAGGCAAACATCCCCCTGACCAGGCAAACATTCCCCTGACCAGGCAAACATCCCCCTGACCAGGCAAACATCCCTCTGACCAGGCAAACATCCCTCTGACCAGGCAAACATACAACCCCTTATTTTCTTTCCCATTTTACTTCCTTTATTAATTTCTCCTCCAACATTACTGACAACTCCAAGTTCAATAGTTTGATAGTCTCATCTCCTGCCTTTGTATGTGGAGGAGACAATAAACAGCCGTATACATCCTAAACCTGTCACAAGGACTTTCTCTGCAACTCCCTACTCTCAGCTTTCCCCTTGTAACAATCCATCTTTTTCTCTTCTCGCTCATACATTTCAGACACTTTATTAACATGTTAATCATATTTCCAAACTTACTGCATTCCACTTCATCTGATCATACATCACCGTTTAAAAGAATCACAATCACTTACTTGTCTGCTGCTGTAATTCTTGGATTGTTTTCTTGCTGTTACTTGGTCTTATTTTGCTTCTTTGCTGTCCTTAAACCACCATCTGCCGCACAGTGTCCACATCTTGTTCCACCGGGTCGCTCTTTTGATCCCTGCAACAACAGACACTATGCGAGTATGACTTCACATGTGACATTTCCAAGTCCCTTTACCATTGTGGTGCCAATGGAGTACCCCTTTTCTCATTATCATGCCCCCGAAGCACACCATTTCCCGCTAGCATGCCACCGTAGCACACCTTTTCCCGTTAGTATGCCACCGGGCACACCTATTCCCGTTAGCATGCCACCGGAGCACACCTTTACCATTAGCATGTGACCGGAGCACACCTTTACCGTTAGCATGCCACCGGAGCACACCTTTACCATTAGCATGCCACCGGAACACGCCACTTTCCCGTTGGCTTGCCACCGGAGCACGCCACTTCCCCGTTGGCTTGCCACCGGAGCACGCCACTTCCCCGTTGGCTTGCCACCGGAGCACGCCACTTTCCCGTTTGGTTGCCACCGGAGCACGCCACTTTCCCGTTGGCTTGCCACCGCAGCACGCCACTTTCCCGTTGTCTTGCCACCGCAGCACGCCACTTTCCCGTTGGCTTGCCACCGGAGCACGCCACTTTCACGTTGGCTTGCCACCGGAGCACGCCACTTTCCCGTTGGCTTGCCACCGGAGCACGCCACTTTCCCGTTGGCTTGCCACCGGAGCACGCCACTTTCCCGTTGGCTTGCCACCGGAGCACGCCACTTTCCCGTTGGCTTGCCACCGGAGCACGCCACTTTCCCGTTGGCTTGCCACCGCAGCACGCCACTTTCCCGTTGGCTTGCCACCGCAGCACGCCACTTTCCCGTTTGCTTGCCACCGCAGCACGCCACTTTCCCGTTGGCTTGCCACCGGAGCACGTCACTTTCCCGTTGGCTTGCCACCGGAGCACGCCACTTTCCCGTTGGCTGGCCACCGGAGCACGCCACTTTCCCGTTGGCTTGCCGCCGGAGCACGCCACTTTCCCGTTGGCTTGCCACCGGAGCACGCCACTTTCCCGTTGGCTTGCCACCGGAGCACGCCACTTTCCCGTTGGCTTGCCACCGGAGCACGCCACAGTCCCGTTGGCTTGCCACCGGAGCACGCCACAGTCCCGTTGGCTTGCCACCGGAGCACGCCACTTTCCCGTTGGCTTGCCACCGGAGCACGCCACTTTCCCGTTGGCTTGCCACCGGAGCACGCCACTTTCCCGTTGGCTTGCCACCGCAGCACGCCACTTTCCCGTTGGCTTGCCACCGCAGCACGCCACTTTCCCGTTGGCTTGCCACCGCAGCACGCCACTTTCCCGTTGGCTTGCCACCGCAGCACGCCACTTTCCCGTTGGCTTGCCACCGGAGCACGCCACTTTCCCGTTGGCTTGACACCAGAGCACGCCACTTTCCCGTTGGCTTGACACCGGAGCACGCCACTCTCCCGTTGGCTTGCCACCGGAGCACGCCACTCTCCCGTTGGCTTGCCACCGGAGCACGCCACTTTCCCGTTGGCTTGCCACCGGAGCACGCCACTTTCCCATTGGCTTGCCACCGGAGCACGCCACTTTCCCGTTGGCTTGCCACCGGAGCACGCCACTTTCCCGTTGGCTTGCCACCGGAGCACGCCACAGTCCCGTTGGCTTGCCACCGGAGCACGCCACAGTCCCGTTGGCTTGCCACCGGAGCACGCCACAGTCCCGTTGGCTTGCCACCGGAGCACGCCACTTTCCCGTTGGCTTGCCACCGGAGCACGCCACTTTCCCCTTGGCTTGCCACCGGAGCACGCCACTTTCCCGTTGGCTTGCCACCGGAGCACGCCACTTTCCCGTTGGCTTGTCACCGGAGCACGCCACTTTCCCGTTGGCTTGCCACCGGAGCACGCCACTCTCCCGTTGGCTTGCCACCGGAGCACGCCACTTTCCCGTTGGCTTGCCACCGGAGCACGCCACTTTCCCGTTGGCTTGCCACCGGAGCACGCCACAGTCCCGTTGGCTTGCCACCGGAGCACGCCACAGTCCCGTTGGCTTGCCACCGGAGCACGCCACAGTCCCGTTGGCTTGCCACCGGAGCACGCCACAGTCCCGTTGGCTTGCCACCGGAGCACGCCACTTTCCCGTTGGCTTGCCACCGGAGCACGCCACTTTCCCGTTGGCTTGCCACCGGAGCACGCCACTTTCCCGTTGGCTTGCCACCGGAGCACGCCACTTTCCCGTTGGCTTGCCACCGGAGCACGCCACAGTCCCGTTGGCTTGCCACCGGAGCACGCCACTTTCCCGTTGGCTTGCCACCGGAGCCCGCCACTTTCCCGTTGGCTTGCCACCGGAGCCCGCCACTTTCCCGTTGGCTTGCCACCGCAGCACGCCACTTTCCCGTTGGCTTGCCACCGCAGCACGCCACTTTCCCGTTGGCTTGCCACCGCAGCACGCCACTTTCCCGTTGGCTTGCCACCGCAGCACGCCACTTTCCCGTTGGCTTGCCACCGCAGCACGCCACTTTCCCGTTGGCTTGCCACCGCAGCACGCCACTTTCCCGTTGGCTTGCCACCGGAGCACGCCACTCTCCCGTTGGCTTGCCACCGGAGCACGCCACTCTCCCGTTGGCTTGCCACCGGAGCACGCCACTCTCCCGTTGGCTTGCCACCGGAGCACGCCACTCTCCCGTTGGCTTGCCACCGGAGCACGCCACTTTCCCGTTGGCTTGCCACCGGAGCACGCCACAGTCCCGTTGGCTTGCCACCGGAGCACGCCACAGTCCCGTTGGCTTGCCACCGGAGCACGCCACAGTCCCGTTGGCTTGCCACCGGAGCACGCCACAGTCCCGTTGGCTTGCCACCGGAGCACGCCACTTTCCCGTTGGCTTGCCACCGGAGCACGCCACTTTCCCGTTGGCTTGCCACCGGAGCACGCCACTTTCCCGTTGGCTTGCCACCGGAGCACGCCACTTTCCCGTTGGCTTGCCACCGGAGCACGCCACTTCCCCGTTGGCTTGCCACCGGAGCACGCCACTTCCCCGTTGGCTTGCCACCGGAGCACGCCACTTCCCCGTTGGCTTGCCACCGGAGCACGCCACTTTCCCGTTGGCTTGCCACCGGAGCACGCCACTTTCCCGTTGGCTTGCCACCGGAGCACGCCACAGTCCCGTTGGCTTGCCACCGGAGCACGCCACTTTCCCGTTGGCTTGCCACCGGAGCACGCCACTTTCCCGTTGGCTTGCCACCGGAGCACGCCACTTTCCCGTTGGCTTGCCACCGCAGCACGCCACTTTCCCGTTGGCTTGCCACCGGAGCACGTCACTTTCCCGTTGGCTTGCCACCGGAGCACGCCACTTTCCCGTTGGCTGGCCACCGGAGCACGCCACTTTCCCGTTGGCTTGCCGCCGGAGCACGCCACTTTCCCGTTGGCTTGCCACCGGAGCACGCCACTTTCCCGTTGGCTTGCCACCGGAGCACGCCACTTTCCCGTTGGCTTGCCACCGGAGCACGCCACAGTCCCGTTGGCTTGCCACCGGAGCACGCCACAGTCCCGTTGGCTTGCCACCGGAGCACGCCACTTTCCCGTTGGCTTGCCACCGCAGCACGCCACTTTCCCGTTGGCTTGCCACCGCAGCACGCCACTTTCCCGTTGGCTTGCCACCGCAGCACGCCACTTTCCCGTTGGCTTGCCACCGCAGCACGCCACTTTCCCGTTGGCTTGCCACCGGAGCACGCCACTTTCCCGTTGGCTTGCCACCGGAGCACGCCACTTTCCCGTTGGCTTGCCACCGGAGCACGGCACTTTCCCGTTGGCTTGCCACCGGAGCACGCCACTCTCCCGTTGGCTTGCCACCGGAGCACGCCACTCTCCCGTTGGCTTGCCACCGGAGCACGCCACTTTCCCGTTGGCTTGCCACCGGAGCACGCCACTTTCCCGTTGGCTTGCCACCGGAGCACGCCACTTTCCCGTTGGCTTGCCACCGGAGCACGCCACTTTCCCGTTGGCTTGCTACCGGAGCACGCCACAGTCCCGTTGGCTTGCCACCGGAGCACGCCACAGTCCCGTTGGCTTGCCACCGGAACACGCCACAGTCCCGTTGGCTTGCCACCGGAGCACGCCACTTTCCCGTTGGCTTGCCACCGGAGCACGCCACTTTCCCGTTGGCTTGCCACCGGAGCACGCCACTTTCCCGTTGGCTTGCCACCGGAGCACGCCACTTCCCCGTTGGCTTGCCACCGGAGCACGCCACTTCCCCGTTGGCTTGCCACCGGAGCACGCCACTTCCCCGTTGGCTTGCCACCGGAGCACGACACTTCCCCGTTGGCTTGCCACCGGAGCACGCCACTTTCCCGTTGGCTTGCCACCGGAGCACGCCACAGTCCCGTTGGCTTGCCACCGGAGCACGCCACTTTCCCGTTGGCTTGCCACCGGAGCACGCCACTTTCCCCTTGGCTTGCCACCGGAGCACGCCACTTTCCCGTTGGCTTGCCACCGGAGCACGCCACAGTCCCTTTGGCTTGCCACCGGAGCACGCCACTTTCCCGTTGGCTTGCCACCGGAGCACGCCACTTTCCCCTTGGCTTGCCACCGGAGCACGCCACTTTCCCGTTGGCTTGCCACCGGAGCACGCCACTTTCCCGTTGGCTTGCCACCGGAGCACGCCACTCTCCCGTTGGCTTGCCACCGGAGCACGCCACTTTCCCGTTGGCTTGCCACCGGAGCACGCCACTTTCCCGTTGGCTTGCCACCGGAGCACGCCACAGTCCCGTTGGCTTGCCACCGGAGCACGCCACAGTCCCGTTGGCTTGCCACCGGAGCACGCCACAGTCCCGTTGGCTTGCCACCGGAGCACGCCACAGTCCCGTTGGCTTGCCACCGGAGCACGCCACTTTCCCGTTGGCTTGCCACCGGAGCACGCCACTTTCCCGTTGGCTTGCCACCGGAGCACGCCACTTTCCCGTTGGCTTGCCACCGGAGCACGCCACAGTCCCGTTGGCTTGCCACCGGAGCACGCCACTTTCCCGTTGGCTTGCCACCGGAGCCCGCCACTTTCCCGTTGGCTTGCCACCGGAGCCCGCCACTTTCCCGTTGGCTTGCCACCGCAGCACGCCACTTTCCCGTTGGCTTGCCACCGCAGCACGCCACTTTCCCGTTGGCTTGCCACCGCAGCACGCCACTTTCCCGTTGGCTTGCCACCGCAGCACGCCACTTTCCCGTTGGCTTGCCACCGCAGCACGCCACTTTCCCGTTGGCTTGCCACCGGAGCACGCCACTCTCCCGTTGGCTTGCCACCGGAGCACGCCACTCTCCCGTTGGCTTGCCACCGGAGCACGCCACTCTCCCGTTGGCTTGCCACCGGAGCACGCCACTCTCCCGTTGGCTTGCCACCGGAGCACGCCACTTTCCCGTTGGCTTGCCACCGGAGCACGCCACAGTCCCGTTGGCTTGCCACCGGAGCACGCCACAGTCCCGTTGGCTTGCCACCGGAGCACGCCACAGTCCCGTTGGCTTGCCACCGGAGCACGCCACAGTCCCGTTGGCTTGCCACCGGAGCACGCCACTTTCCCGTTGGCTTGCCACCGGAGCACGCCACTTTCCCGTTGGCTTGCCACCGGAGCACGCCACTTTCCCGTTGGCTTGCCACCGGAGCACGCCACTTTCCCGTTGGCTTGCCACCGGAGCACGCCACTTCCCCGTTGGCTTGCCACCGGAGCACGCCACTTCCCCTTTGGCTTGCCACCGGAGCACGCCACTTCCCCGTTGGCTTGCCACCGGAGCACGCCACTTTCCCGTTGGCTTGCCACCGGAGCACGCCACTTTCCCGTTGGCTTGCCACCGGAGCACGCCACAGTCCCGTTGGCTTGCCACCGGAGCACGCCACTTTCCCGTTGGCTTGCCACCGGAGCACGCCACTTTCCCGTTGGCTTGCCACCGGAGCACGCCACTTTCCCGTTGGCTTGCCACCGCAGCACGCCACTTTCCCGTTGGCTTGCCACCGGAGCACGTCACTTTCCCGTTGGCTTGCCACCGGAGCACGCCACTTTCCCGTTGGCTGGCCACCGGAGCACGCCACTTTCCCGTTGGCTTGCCGCCGGAGCACGCCACTTTCCCGTTGGCTTGCCGCCGGAGCACGCCACTTTCCCGTTGGCTTGCCACCGGAGCACGCCACTTTCCCGTTGGCTTGCCACCGGAGCACGCCACAGTCCCGTTGGCTTGCCACCGGAGCACGCCACAGTCCCGTTGGCTTGCCACCGGAGCACGCCACTTTCCCGTTGGCTTGCCACCGGAGCACGCCACTTTCCCGTTGGCTTGCCACCGCAGCACGCCACTTTCCCGTTGGCTTGCCACCGCAGCACGCCACTTTCCCGTTGGCTTGCCACCGCAGCACGCCACTTTCCCGTTGGCTTGCCACCGGAGCACGCCACTTTCCCGTTGGCTTGCCACCGGAGCACGGCACTTTCCCGTTGGCTTGCCACCGGAGCACGGCACTTTCCCGTTGGCTTGCCACCGGAGCACGCCACTCTCCCGTTGGCTTGCCACCGGAGCACGCCACTCTTCCGTTGGCTTGCCACCGGAGCACGCCACTTTCCCGTTGGCTTGCCACCGGAGCACGCCACTTTCCCGTTGGCTTGCCACCGGAGCACGCCACTTTCCCGTTGGCTTGCCACCGGAGCACGCCACTTTCCCGTTGGCTTGCTACCGGAGCACGCCACAGTCCCGTTGGCTTGCCACCGGAGCACGCCACAGTCCCGTTGGCTTGCCACCGGAACACGCCACAGTCCCGTTGGCTTGCCACCGGAGCACGCCACTTTCCCGTTGGCTTGCCACCGGAGCACGCCACTTTCCCGTTGGCTTGCCACCGGAGCACGCCACTTTCCCGTTGGCTTGCCACCGGAGCACGCCACTTCCCCGTTGGCTTGCCACCGGAGCACGCCACTTCCCCGTTGGCTTGCCACCGGAGCACGCCACTTCCCCGTTGGCTTGCCACCGGAGCACGACACTTCCCCGTTGGCTTGCCACCGGAGCACGCCACTTTCCCGTTGGCTTGCCACCGGAGCACGCCACAGTCCCGTTGGCTTGCCACCGGAGCACGCCACTTTCCCGTTGGCTTGCCACCGGAGCACGCCACTTTCCCCTTGGCTTGCCACCGGAGCACGCCACTTTCCCGTTGGCTTGCCACCGGAGCACGCCACTTTCCCGTTGGCTTGTCACCGGAGCACGCCACTTTCCCGTTGGCTTGCCACCGGAGCACGCCACTCTCCCGTTGGCTTGCCACCGGAGCACGCCACTTTCCCGTTGGCTTGCCACCGGAGCACGCCACTTTCCCGTTGGCTTGCCACCGGAGCACGCCACAGTCCCGTTGGCTTGCCACCGGAGCACGCCACAGTCCCGTTGGCTTGCCACCGGAGCACGCCACAGTCCCGTTGGCTTGCCACCGGAGCACGCCACAGTCCCGTTGGCTTGCCACCGGAGCACGCCACTTTCCCGTTGGCTTGCCACCGGAGCACGCCACTTTCCCGTTGGCTTGCCACCGGAGCACGCCACTTTCCCGTTGGCTTGCCACCGGAGCACGCCACTTTCCCGTTGGCTTGCCACCGGAGCACGCCACAGTCCCGTTGGCTTGCTACCGGAGCACGCCACTTTCCCGTTGGCTTGCCACCGGAGCCCGCCACTTTCCCGTTGGCTTGCCACCGGAGCCCGCCACTTTCCCGTTGGCTTGCCACCGCAGCACGCCACTTTCCCGTTGGCTTGCCACCGCAGCACGCCACTTTCCCGTTGGCTTGCCACCGCAGCACGCCACTTTCCCGTTGGCTTGCCACCGCAGCACGCCACTTTCCCGTTGGCTTGCCACCGCAGCACGCCACTTTCCCGTTGGCTTGCCACCGCAGCACGCCACTTTCCCGTTGGCTTGCCACCGGAGCACGCCACTCTCCCGTTGGCTTGCCACCGGAGCAGGCCACTCTCCCGTTGGCTTGCCACCGGAGCACGCCACTCTCCCGTTGGCTTGCCACCGGAGCACGCCACTCTCCCGTTGGCTTGCCACCGGAGCACGCCACTTTCCCGTTGGCTTGCCACCGGAGCACGCCACAGTCCCGTTGGCTTGCCACCGGAGCACGCCACAGTCCCGTTGGCTTGCCACCGGAGCACGCCACAGTCCCGTTGGCTTGCCACCGGAGCACGCCACAGTCCCTTTGGCTTGCCACCGGAGCACGCCACTTTCCCGTTGGCTTGCCACCGGAGCACGCCACTTTCCCGTTGGCTTGCCACCGGAGCACGCCACTTTCCCGTTGGCTTGCCACCGGAGCACGCCACTTTCCCGTTGGCTTGCCACCGGAGCACGCCACTTTCCCGCTGACTTGCCACCGGAGCACGCCACAGTCCCGTTGGCTTGCCACCGGAGCACGCCACTTTCCCGTTGGCTTGCCACCGAAGCACGCCACTTTCCCATTGGCTTGCCACCGGAGCACGCCACTTTCCCGTTGGCTTGCCACCGGAGCACGCCACTTTCCCGTTGGCTTGCCACCGGAGCACGCCACTTTCCCGTTGGCTTGCCACCGGAGCACGCCACTTCCCCGTTGGCTTGCCACCGGAGCACGCCACTTCCCCGTTGGCTTGCCACCGGAGCACGCCACTTCCCCGTTGGCTTGCCACCGGAGCACGCCACTTTCCCGTTGGCTTGCCACCGGAGCATGCCACTTTCCCGTTGGCTTGCCACCGGAGCACGCCACAGTCCCGTTGGCTTGCCACCGGAGCACGCCACTTTCCCGTTGGCTTGCCACCGGAGCACGCCACTTTCCCGTTGGCTTGCCACCGGAGCACGCCACTTTCCCGTTGGCTTGCCACCGGAGCACGCCACTTTCCCGTTGGCTTGCCACCGGAGCACGCCACTTTCCCGTTGGCTTGCCACCGGAGCACGCCACTTTCCCGTTGTCTTGACACCGGAGCACGCCACTTTCCCGTTGTCTTGCCACCGGAGCACGCCACTTTCCCGTTGGCTTGCCACCGGAGCACGCCACTTTCCCGTTGGCTTGCCACCGGAGCACGCCACTTCCCCGTTGGCTTGCCACCGGAGCACGCCACTTTCCCGTTGGCTTGCCACCGGAGCACACCACTTTCCCGTTGGCTTGCCACCGGAGCACGCCACTTTCCCGTTGGCTTGCCACCGAAGCACGCCACTTTCCCGTTGGCTTGCCACCGGAGCACGCCACTTTCCCGTTGGCTTGACACTGAAGCACGCCACTTTCCCGTTGGCTTGCCACCGGAGCACACCACTTTCCCGCTGGCTTGCCACCGGAGCACACCATCATCCATTTAATATAATTGGCAACACTTAGCTTTTTCTTTTATATAATGGGCCCATATAGTTTTTCATTGAATATATTGGGCCCTACATAACCTTACATTTAATATATATAATCGTCTTATCATGTCTGTCTGTCTGTCTTTCTGTCCAGGAAGTCCTGCGTCGCTGATTGGTCCGACCGTGGTCAATCAGCGACGTGGGATTTCAGAAAAAGATGGCGGCCATTAGCGGCTCATCTGCCGCACGGAGGTCAGCGGCGATGCAGCCGGGAGATGACCGGCGCTAGCGGTCAACTTCCGGCTCGCAGCAGAAGTACCCCGACCGGCGGCGCCGCTGACCTCCATGCGGCTACCATCGGGAAATCAGCGGTTAGGGCTGCTTATCTTCCGACGGCAAGTGTGAAGGGAGGATCGGGGAGCGGCGCCACCGGTCGGGATACTTCTGCTGCGAGCAGCCGGTCATCTCCCGGCTGCTCGCAGCGGAAGTACCCGCACAGGCAGCGCCGCTCCCCTGTCCTCACTAATACGATTCGGCGGCCACGACCAATCAGCGATATTGGCTCCAAATTTAAACACCGCTCTGCACAGAGGTCAGTGGCGATGCAGCCGGTCATCTCCCAGCTGCTCGCAGCAGAAGTACCCCGACCGGCGGCGCCGCTGACCTCCATGCGGCTACCGTCGCTAGATCAGTGGCTAGGGCCGCTTATCTCCCGACGGCAAGTGTGAAGGGAGGACCGGGGAGCGGCGCCGCCGGTTGGGATACTTCTGCTGCGAGCAGCCGGTCATCTCCCGGCTGCTCACAGTGGAAGTACCCGCTCCCCGGTTCTCACTAATACGATTCGTTGATTGGTCGCGGCCGCCGTCCGTGACCAATCACCGGTTTTGGCGCCAAATTTAAACATGCTCTCCGGTCCTCACTAACACGGTTCGCTGATTGGTCGCGGCCGGCCGCATACATATTCTAGAATAACCGATGAGTTAGAATCGGGCCACCATCTAGTTTAATATAATGGGCCACAAATTGCCTTCTAGTTATTACAAGAGGTCCTGCATAGTCTTCCATTTATTTTAATAGGCCCCATATAACCTTTCAGCATCTGAAACAACGGATACTGAAAGCCTGTGCTAGCATTTCTTCTGCGGTGTTGCTATCAGTGTGTCAAGAGTGGGAGAAGAGGGTTGCATTGACAATCCAACACAATGGGCAGTACTTTGAACACATTTTATAAGTGGTCATAAACTTGTAAAAAATTCATGAAAGAATAAAGTTATGTTAAAACCAAGCACACCATTGTATTTTCTTATGAAATTCTCAATGAGTTTGATGTGTCACATGACCCTCTTCCCATTGAAAAAAATAGTTAGATCCAAAATGGCCGACTTCAAAATGGCCGCCATAGTCACCACCCATCTGGAAAAGTTTCCCCCTCCCATATACTAATGTGTCATAAACAGGAAGTTGACATCACCAACCATTCCCATTTAATTTAGGTGTATCCATATAAATAGCCCACCCTGTATTATTACCATTTTTATTATTGCTGTACATACTGTAGCTTTTCATTTAATTTATTGGGCCCCATATAGGCTTCCATTTAATATAATGGGCCCCACATAGCCTTCCATTTAATATAATGGGCCCCACATAGCCTTCCATTTAATTTAATGGGGTCCACATAGCCTTCCATTTAATTTAATGGGGTCCACATAGCCTTCCATTTAATTTAATGGGGCCCACATATGTTTTTATTTAATATAAAGAGCCCCACATAAGCCCCTAATTAATATAATGGGCCCCACCTTGCTTTCCATATAAAATAATGGGTCCCACATAGCCCTCCCTTTTGTTATCATGAGCCTTACATATCACACCATTTCCCGATGGTCTGCCACCGAAGTACACCATTGGCTGCTGGGGTGCCACTGGAACACACTCTTTACAGTTGGGGTGCCAACAGAGCACACCTTTCAACATTAGCATGCCACCGGAGTACACTTTTTGCCACTGGCATGCCACTGAAGCACACCCTTTACCATTGGAGTACCATCGGGCACACCCTTTACCATTGGCGTGCCATCGGAGAACTCTATTTCCCGTAGGCCTACCAGAGGGGCCCAATATGTGACCTTTTTTGCTTACCACTGGGGCACCCATCTTGAGCTTTTTAGCTTCCACCGGGGTGCACTCTTTGGCCTTTTAGCTTACCACCGGGGCACCCATCTTGGGCTTTTTAACTGCGACCGGGGTACACTCTGACCATTTTGCTTACCACCGGGGCACTCTTAGACTTTTTTAGCCTGCTACCGGAGTGCACTTTTTGGCCTTATTGCTTACCACTGGGGCGCACTCTAGGGCTTTTTAGCCTGCCACCAGGGTGCATTCTTTGGCCCCTATTGCTTACCACTGGGGCACATTCTAGGGCTGCTCAGTCTGCCACCAGGGTCTACTCTTTGGCCTTTTTGCCATTGGTGTGCCACCAGAGCACACCCTATGACGTTGGAGTGCCACCGGAGCACACCCTTTACCTTTGGAGTGCCACCGGAACACACAATTTGCCATTGGCAAAAGTATAATGGACCCCCACATAGAATTCTATAAAGTATAATGGCCCCCACATAGCCCTCTATATAGTATAATGAGCCGCACATTGCCTTCCATGTACTATAATTTAATTTATTGGGCTCCACATAGCTTTTCATTTAATTTATTGAACCCCATATAACCTTCAATTTAATATAATAGGCCGCACTGGACTCCATTTAATATATTGGACCTGACATAGCCTTCCATTTAATAAAATGGGGCCAAAATATCCCTCTATTTAATATAATGGGCACCAAAAAGCCTTCCATGTTTTATATTGGGCACCACATAGCCCTCTATTTAATACAATTGGCCCCACTTAACCTTCCATTAAAATATTGGGCCCCACATAGCTTTTACATTTAATTTACTGGGCTCCATATAGGCTTCCATTTAATATAATGGGCCCCACATAACCCTCCATTTAATATAATGGTCCCCACATTGCCTTCCATTTATTATAATGGAGGCAAGATACATCTCTATTTAATATAATGGACAAAACATAGGCTTCCATTTAATATAATTGGCGCTACATAGCCCTTTATTTGATAAATGTGCCTCACATAGCCCTCCATATGATATTATGGGCCCCGCAACGCTTTCCATTTAATTTAATAGGCCTCACATAGCCCTCAATTTAATACAGAGGCCCACAAAACCTTCCAGATAACATAGTGGGCCCCAATATAGCTTTCTTTTTAATGTATTGGTCCCCACATAGCCCTCTATTAAATATAATGGCTCCACATAGCCTTCCATTTAATATCATGTGCCCCACATAGAATTTATCATAATTAAATGGGCCCCGCATAGCCTTCCATTAAATATAATGGAACACACATAGTCATCCATTTAATATAATGGGCCCCATATAGTCATACATTTATTATAATGGGCCATACGTAGCTCTCTCTTTAATATAATGGCCCCACATAGCCATCCATTTAATATAATGGGCCCTACGTAGATGTCCCTTTAAGATAACGGGCCCCACATAGCTTTCCCTTTAATATAATGGGCCCCACATAGCTTTCCCTTTAATATAATAGGCCCCACATAGCTTTCTCTTTAATATAATGGGCCCCACATAGCTTTCCCTTTAATATAATGGGCCCACATAGCTTCTCTTTAATATAATGGGCCCCACATAGCTTTCCCTTTAATATAATTGGCCCCACATAGCTTTCTCTTTAATATAATGGGCCCCACATAGCTTTCCCTTTAATATAATGGGCCCCACATAGCTTTCTCTTTAATATATTGGGCCCCACATAGCTTTCCCTTTAATATAATGGGCACCACATAGATTTTATTATTATATAATGGGCCCCACATAGCTTTCCCTTTAATATAATGGGCCCCACATAGCTTTCTCTTTAATATAATGGGCCCCACATAGCTTTCTCTTTAATATAATGGGCCGCACATAGCTTTCCCTTTAATATAATGGGCCCCACATAGCTATCCCTTTAATATAATGGGCCCCACATAGCTTTTACTTTAATATAATGGGCCCCACACAGCTTTCTCTTTAATATAATGGGCCCCACATAGCTTTCTCTTTAATATAATGGGCCCCACATAGCTATCCCTTTAATATAATGGGCCCCACATAGCTTTCCCTTTAATATAATGGGCCCCACATAGCTTTCTCTTTAATATAATGGGCCCCACATAGCTATCCCTTTAATATAATGGGCCCCACATAGCTTTCTCTTTAATATAATGGGCCCCACATAGCTTTCTCTTTAATATAATGGGCCCCACATAGCTTTCTGTTTAATATAATGGGCCCCACATAGCTTTCTCTTTAACATAATGGGCCCCACATAGCTTTCCCTTTAATATAATGGGCCCCACATAGCTTTCTCTTTAATATAATGGGCCCCACATAGCTTTCTCTTTAATATAATGGGCCCCACATAGCTTTCCCTTTAATATAATGGGCCCCACATAGCTTTATCTTTAATATATTGGGCCCCACATAGCTTTCCCCTTAATATAATTGGCCCCACATAGCTTTCCCTTTAATATAATGGGCACCACATAGATTTTATTATTATATAATGGGCCCCACATATCCGTCCCTTTAATATTATAGACCCCACATAGATTTATTATAATATAATGGGCCCCACATAGATTTATTATAATATAATGGGCCCCACCTAACCCTCCAGTTTATACACTGCAGTCGCTCTCTTTCTTCTCTTCTTTACCTAGTCCAGTCTTTCGTGACGACTTCCCGCCATGATTCGTCTTTGCAGTTTGCTGTCCAGGTTTCGGCTGCTCCGCACTTTTCAGCAGATCACCGCACTCCTGCAAAACAAAAATGTTACAAATATAAGCGACTTAAATAAATAATGCCACCCACTGTGCCACCAAATGCAAATATGTGCCACACTGTGCCCATGAGTATATCATTCACCGCAATGAAGTCTGCTCCACTGAGAATATAAATCAGTCACTAGCTTGTGCCCCCGTTATAAATAGTGTTGAGCGAGCACTAAAATGCTCGGGTGCTCGAAGCTCGGCCCGAGCTCGCCGTGATACTCGGGTGCTCGACCTGAGCAACGAGCCCATGTTAGTCTATGGGAGACCCGAGCATTTTTGCGGCGGCACCCCCGGCAGTCTGTAGAAAGCCTAAAAAGTGCCCAAAATGATAGTGACAGTGCTCAGATGACATGGGGACAGCATGGGGATCGCCCCAGGAAGCATTTATGACCCCCAGGTCACTGTTGTCAACTATGTGTTCAGAGGTATTAAGCCACTTTTACAGGCTCATAAGAAAACGTTCAAAAACGAAAGTGAAACTTTTTTCCTGTGAAATATGTTAAGGAACATCCTTTCCAGGGTAAAGACTTGTGTATAAGGTAAAATAAATAACCAAAAACAAAAATACTCCTCCACACCTTGGGCTATGTTCACAAGTAGCATTTTTATGCGTTTTTGCACTTTTGTATTGCTTTCAACTGTGACAAATGCATTCACCAGGAAATGTCATTTTAACATTTTACAACCTTATCTGGCCATGTGCTGTGTGACACATGCATACAGTGCTGAAAAGACATGGGAACAGCATGGGGAAGCATCTCTGACTCCCAGGTCACTGCCTAAAAGTGTGCCCATCAGATGTGATCCTTGCCGCATCAAAAGATGCAGACTTGCAACTATCCCCGTGCAAGTCCTTGTCCCAGGGCAGTGTTCAATTGTACCTCCCCCATTCCTTGCAATGCAAGCGCAAATATGCAGCCAACCACCCACCCCCAGGCTGCAATACCATACTGCTAGCTTGCACTTGAAATGGGGACTTTTAGTTTTGAGGAGGCCGAAGCTGGCCACTACCTCATGGCTGCTTCGGCAGCGAGGTATCCATACTCAGTCCCCAGCCGCCCGGCAGCCGGGTGTCCACACTCGGTCCCCAGCCACCCCGCGGCTGGGTGTCCACACCTGGTCCCCAGCCGCCTGGGGGCAGCGGGGTGTCCATAGACAGTCCCCAGCCACCCCGATTTCTCCGCGGAACATCCCCACACACTTTTCTTAGACTGGCCTGCTTTAGGGCAGCATTGGACGAGCCCACTAGAGAACCCGACTCCATCAGGGGAGGTGAGAGTGTCAAGGTGAGGAGCATGATGATGATAGAAGTTAGCATCTGCATTGTTTTGTTGGAATGCAAGCATAAGTGTGCAACCTGCCACCAACCCACCCCCAGGCTGCAATACCATACTGCTAGCTTGCGTGCACTTGAAATTGGGCCTTTTAGGCATGTGGAGGCCGAAGCTGGCCACTACCTCATGGCTGCAGCGAGGTATCCATACTCAGTCCCCAGCCGCCCGGCGGCTGGGTGTCCACGCACGGTCCCCAGTCGCCAGGGGGCGGCCGGGTGTCCACACTCGGTCCCCAGCCGCCCCGCGGCCAGGTGTCCATAAACGGTCCCCAGCCGCCCCGA
This sequence comes from Phyllobates terribilis, assembly GCF_046119375.1. Lineage (NCBI taxonomy): Eukaryota > Metazoa > Chordata > Amphibia > Anura > Dendrobatidae > Phyllobates > Phyllobates terribilis. The sequence continues at coordinate 498,717 of NW_027363737.1, forward strand.
TTTCACCGCGGAACATCCCCACACACTTTTCTTAGACTGGCCTGCTTTAGGGCAGCATTGGACGAGCCCACCAGAGAACCCGACTTCTCCGGTGGGCCCCGGCTT